>NC_050450.1:48700092-49000092 GCF_903995425.1 Onychomys torridus
CATCCGTTCTGGCAGGTGACCCATGGCAGGTTAGACACTAGGTATCCCCTTACACATAATCCCCAAGATGGGGACCCTCCCACACACCATTACAAACACGCACCAGAGAGGCACTGGGGCTGCCCGGCACAGTGGAGACTGGGGCTGCCCGGCACAGTGGAGACTGTGGCAGCCCGAGCCTCCCATTGCTCAGGGGCCCATCTTGAGTGGTGATGAACCCAGTGTAGGGAGCAAGGTAAGCTGAGGGCTGGTATATCTGGACTCACTTGCGGACCTCGGGGCGCCCTGCCCAGGGTGGCTGCTTGCACTGTTTGATGATGCTTCGGATCTGCTGTGTGGGTTGTGGGAAGTGCTCTGAGTTGAGGGTGGAATACCGAACCAGCTCCGGGGAGGCTGAAACTGTGAGGCAGGAGGCCAGGTAAGGCCACAGGCCCAGCTGCCCTGGCCTGTGTGAGCAGCCTCAGGACTTGGATGGGCACTCACTGGATTCTGGAGCAGTCCAATCCTGAGCTAGGATGGGGGCAGCCACAGGCTTGCTAGGGATCTCCGGGGTCTTTGCCACGGAGCCTGGGGCCAACGACTGTGGAGTGGGGCGTAAGAGAACGGGCTTGGCTGGGGGTCCAGTGCCTACAGTCTTCGGCCGTGCCTCAGGAGCTAGTGGTCTCTGTGGACAGCAGGTCATGAAGTGGCCATCTAGGACATACCAACTTACTCCCAGGCACCCCATTTCTGCCCAAAGTGGACTATAGGACTCCTGGTCTCAGAGAGGCCCAATACAACCCTGGGGTGACACAGTATTCCTGTTTGCCCCGGGGCCGCTTTGCTCACCTCTGGGGGCTGGGGTCTTGAGGTTGCACTCGGGGGCTGCTGCTGGAGTGCCAAAGCCTGTAGGGTCATCTCCCGGGCCTGGGAATAGGTGACCAAGTGACCTGTACACACACACACACACACACACACACACACACACACACACACACACTCTTCGTGCCCTGCCCTCACTCACCAGTAGCACAGCCTGCCTGTGGATGAAGGCTTGCTGCAGAGCCAGTGTAGAGGCATCCAGGCCTGGGACTGGGGAACCAGGCAGAAGGCACAGGTGGGCACAGATGTTAGGGAAGCAGGAGCTCCCCTAGGTACCACCCGCCCCTAGTCCGGAAGCATATTTAAGAAGCACTGACTGGGTTTGACCTTGGGGTCTGGGGGTCTTCGGGGGGTCTCCTCAGAAACACTGCTGCCACTTCCACCTGTCTGGCCCCCACCTTTCATGCGGTAGGCGATGGCTGTCGGCTTCTCCAGGTCCTGGGGCAGCAGTGGCCGCCTCACTGCTGTGATCCCCAGGATCCAAGGCAACAGGCACCTGACACCAGCCCAAGCTCCCAACCCACCCCCTCCACAAGGAATGAACTGTGGGAGCCAGTGTCTGTGCTGGGGTTTCCTAGGGCAAGGGAGTCTTGTGAGATTTGGAAACAGGTGATCCAGAGATCCATTCTATGAGGGTGACTACTGCCAGATGTGACAGCTAGGGTCTTAACATTTAGCTGTTGGTCCTTCCAGGGCAGGCAGGGGCATCTCTAGCTTCCAGGTAACCCCAAGGTTTCCCTGCCCCCAGCACAGACCCAGGCTAGCCCCTGTGCCCCAGGGCTCTGTCTGTGTAAAGCTCAGATGTCACTGTAAGACATGGGATATGTCTCTGGTATACACACTGCACCTGCCCCCTGCAGACATCTCTCTACATCCCTACCGCATCCCCACAGGCCAGCACTGGGTCGAAGAGGCTGTCCAGGTAGCCATCCAGCTCCCTAGGGGGCACAGTGGGCTCTCTGGTGCTGTCCACAACTGGCAAGGGAACAAAAGGGCCAAGTTTACTTCTCCTGTGGGTCTCCACACCCTCTGGGGTCCTTCCCCTCTAATGCAATGGTCATTGCTGGTTGACCTTGGTGAGGTGTTGTCCATCTCTGGGCCTCAGTTTCCCCATTTGTACCGTCCTCATTGTGGCTGCAATACCCATCAAAGTCAGGCATTTTTGGCATGTGGTCCTGGGGCTGAGGCCTTGGGGGTGTGTCCTCATCTGAATCCCAGCAGTTCCCAAACACCCTGTTCACGAAAGGGGAGGCAAAGGACAGCTGACCCTCAAAGAGATTCCCTGAAACTCTTGTGTGTCCTGGGTTGGGTGGCTTCTCCAATTGAGGGGTAGAATTACTAGGCATGGTGGTGCCCCCCTGCAGCTCCAGGCTCCTGAAGCTAAGCTAGGAGAGGGGGCTTGAGCCCAGGAGCTTGAGGATTGCTCAGCTCAAAGGACCAAACATAAAACAACCCCACCCCCAGAACTCAGCCTTTCTCTACAGCTGCTGGGTGGAGCCAGCTGCCTAGGGGAGGCGGTCTGGGCAAGTAGCTCCGTACCCTCTGGCATCTCCTCTGCCAGCCAAAGGCCCTTCTGCACCCACAATGAAGTAGGATTTCTGTCGAGGAAAGTTTCTGAGCAGTTCCAGGTCTGACACCAGATCTAGCACATAGTCATGTCCAGCCAGCTCTGCCCACTGGACTCCATTCTTCATGGCCACTGTCCAGCCTCTCCAGCCATCGGCCAGCCCCCTGGTCAGTGTGCAGAGGAATGGAAATAAAGGGTGGAATTGTTAGGCATTGCCTGGAGACCCTGGGCTATGAATCAGACCCAAGGCATGGTCAGAGTGGCCTTCTGGCCCCCCCAAGATGGTGCCTCCTGCCCCTCCCTTTTTCCCAAGTCACGGGGTGCTGGATGGGGCATTCTAGGAGCCAACCTGTGCTTCAGAATGTCTCCAGCAACTGCTTCCCCCGTGCTCCAGGCATGCACCGGACAGGAGAACTGGTCACCTGGTACAGCCAATAGCTGTACTCAGTCAGGGGCATCTCCGGGCCAGCCTCACTGGCTCCCACGCCCCTGTCCCACATCGTAACCCCCACTTCCCTGCACTGCCACTTTGGCAGGAGTCCCTCCCTGGCTTCAGAACCTTTAGCGGCTGCTGCTGACTCCAGCATCTCTTCCTTTAGGAAGAGAAGAGATGCAGCCTGAGGGATGAGCCACATACCGTTGAAGCAGCTCACATCTAGAGCCATACTGGCCTTCTCCTGAATGGCGATCCACTCCAGCTGCGTCGGGGGAAAGGTGCGGGCAGCCCCTGAGCCCATAGCCTGCAGGAGGCGATGCTGGCACACAGCCTGGAAGCCGTTCTGCCCATAATCAGACACAAACCTGGGGCAGGAATAGGGAGTTGGAGCCTGCTGTAGACTCAGGCTAGCCCTTAGCTCTAAGGTGAGGTGGAAAAGCCTCAGGCAAACTCACAAATGGGATAGGTTAGAGAGCACACTAACAGGCTCCCATAGCCTAGAGTGCTGAGGCTAGCCTAAAAATAAGTCCCAGGTTAGCCCAGAAGTATCCAGTCTGGTACAGAAGTTCAAGGATGAAGTCAAATGTCATTGTTCAGGTGGGGTGTATGACTAAGTGTGAGCCAGAACCCGGGCCCTGGAAGGCTTTGTCTCCACCCCTTCACTCATCAGTCTGGATGGCCACCGGCTCTTAGCCTGGCCTCTTAGTTTTCATCTGTGTAAGAGATAGCTGTGGGGTTGGGGATTTAGCTCAGTGGTAGAGCGCTTGCCTAGCAAACGCAAGGTCCTGGGTTCAGTCCTCAGCTCCGGCAAAAAAAAAAAAAAAAAGATAGCTGTGAGGGTCCAACTCAGGTCAGGGCCAGAGAGCTGTTCCCGTCAGCAGGTCTCCCTCATGCCCCTACCCATCCCTCCCTGAGAAGGACCAGGGTTGTGCTTTCAGGAAGACAGTCAGTGGGCCTACTCTGCTGCTAGAGCTGGCATCTGGCTGAGGAATGGCTGCCTTCTGCATGCCGGCCTGGAGAGGTTCCTCACAACCTGGTGCTCATTGCTATCCTGGTGGGTGGATCCTGCTACACCCCTGAGGTTGGTGCAGTACACGATCTGCAGGTACACTTTTCTCAGCCCTGCCTTTTTCTCCCTGTAGGCCAGCACGTGTGTCCACTGAGCTGCCGGGCCTACATCCTGGACGTGGCTTCAGAAATGGAACAGGTAGAGGGTGGCTACACACTCTGGTTCCGGCGGGTGCTTTGGGATCAGCCACTGAAGTTTGAGAATGAGCTATATGTGACCATGCACTACAATCAGGTGAGAGATGTGACCCTCTCTGTTGTTCTGAACCCTATAAAATGGTGTGTGTGTGGGGGGGGGGTCTGTCAGGTCACAAAACACACATGCTACACCCAGATTTTTGTGGAACTTGTACCAAAGCTTTAGTAATTCCACAAGTGAAACATGGCCACATTGTTGGGTGTGGTGGCACACGCCTTTAATCCTAGTGCTCAGGAAACAGAGACAGGCAGATCTCTGGGAGTTAGAGGCCAACCTGGTCTACATAGCAAGCTCCAAGCCAGCTAGGGCTACATAGAGAGACCATTTCTCAAACCCACAGCCACTTCGTTTTGGGGGCCACACAGTGTTGAGCCCTCCCTCTGCGTAGCCTGGTAGTATGCTTGCTACTCAAGGACTATCAAACGTTTGATACTAACTGGTCCTGCCCCAGTTCTCCAGGATCAAGAGAGACTCTAGATGCAACTCTGAAATCTAGTTTGACACGCTCTCTGCCTTGGGTATCAATTTTGAGAAACATGTATCTACTGAACACTTGCACACACTCTACTGGTTATGTTTTGTTTTACCTAGCCCGCTCTTCCTGTTACCATGGAAACTCCCTCACAGTCCTCCCTCAGAGCTCTTCTCCCATACGTATCCATCCTCATTCCCCGCAAACCAGGAAAGTGATGAACCACAAACTCCTGGAAGTGGGAAGGAAGGACTGGAGTCGGTGCAATTGCCCAACCCAGAACCCCTGACAATGAACGCCTGGACGTGCCCCTACCTGGCAGCCCCTCATGCCAATGCTTCCTGCAGGTCCTGCCAGACTACCTGAAGGGCCTCTTCAGCAGTGTACCAGCCAGCCAGCCCGGCGAGCAACAACTGCAGCAGGTGTCCAAGCTGGCTTCCCTGCAGCACCGTGCCAAGGACCACTTCTACCTGCCCAGCATGTGAGCACCTGTCCACTTGTCTCAACCAGGAGGGAGGGCAGGCCACCCACGCCCTCTTTCCTCACAACTGCCAAACCCCAGTGTCCTTCCCCTCCGTACAGTTAGACAGGAAGAGGCTTTCCTGGCCCTGAAGCTCTTTCCACTCCTGCGACATATTGTTACTAGCTCGGAAACCAATGTAATGATTGATGAAAACCTTGTAGGCTAGAAAATATACAGCCATGTGTAGTTGGAGTTTTCCTGCCTGGCCCAGTCAGGACAAATCTCTCTCACCCACCAGTCCATAGTTCTCAGACCAACACGAAAGCACACAGAACTTATATTTGCTTACAAACTGTATGGGCCGTGGCAGGCTTCTTGCTATCTGCTTCTTCTATCTTAAATTAACCCATTTCTGTTAGTCTATACTTTGCCACTGGCTTGTGGCTTACCGGTGTCCTTTACATGTTTGTTTTCATGGCGGGCGGAGGCGGTGTTCTCTCTCAGCCCTTCTCTTCCCAGAATTTCTTCTCTCTTTGTCCCGCCTATCTTCCTGCCTGGCCACTGGCCAATCAGAACTTTATTTACACAGAGCGATATCCACAGCAGCCATGAGGTTTTAGTCGCATAAACACTCACTGAGCTAGGTGTGGGTGGCTCATGCCTCTAATCCCAGCCACAGAGATGCCGAAACAGGAGGATCACTTGATCCCAGGAATTCAAGGCTAGACCGGGCAACGTAGTGAGAACCCTATCTCAAAACACAAATCAAAACAGAGTTTGCCGACTTATTTACAATAACAACATAGCTGTTGCGTGTTAATACACGTAGAATGTGATGAACACTAACCATAGTGCCTGAGTGAGAATACCATTAATATCTGACATTTGTGAACTTTTCCTGGCTGACGTCAGGTGAGTCAGCCATCATCTCACTGCGTAGACCAGCCTGTCCTTCATGGCCTCTGAGACGCTTTTCGGTTCACTTGTGAGAAAATGAGGGTGGAGGAAAGGCAAATGACGTGTTGGCGTCACTGTGAAGACGGCTGTGGCCTCACAGGCCCTGGACCACACTTTGAGAAGCCCTGTGTGAACAACAGCAAGACACTATCTTTACCATATGTATCCCATGCCTCTCCTGCCCAAGGCCCAAATGCTGAGAGTGCTTTCCCTTTTTTTTTTTTTTTTTTTTTTTGGTGACCGAGTCTCATTCAGTCCAAGCTGGCCTCAGTATGTAGCTGGGGATGACACTGAACTGCCTCCACCTCCCAAGTGCTAAGATTCCAGGCCTGAACCAACACACCAAATTCGTAAGGCACTTTTCATGGAATGATTGTAAACAAGAAGAAACCCTTAAAAGTATAGTTCCAGAGGTTGGGGGATGGTTCACTCCATAAAGTGCTGCCATGATAGCATCAGAACCTGGGTTTGAACCCCATCACCCACAGAAAATGCCACACATGGTAACATGTACCTGTAATCTCATGACTCAGAAGGTAAAGACAGGATCCCTGGGGCTTGCTGGCTAGCCAGTCTAGCTAACCAGTGAGCTCCAGGTTCAGCGAGAGACCTTCTCTCAATAAATAAATGAAGCCAGGTGTGATGGTGCATGTCTTTAATCCCAGCACTCTGGAGGCAGAAGCAAGCAAATTTCTATGAGTTTGAGGCCAGGCTGATCTACACAGTGAGTTTAAAGCCAGCCAAGGCCAAATAGTGATACCCTGCCTCCAACAATCAAACACACATCAATAATGATATAATAATAATAATAATAGTTGGAGAAACAATTGAGGAAGACACCCAACATTTACCTCTGGACTCTGGACTCTTACCCCAGCAGGGCAGGGGAACTTTGGGAGGGGGAAGGGCTGCCTCAACTTCTCCTAGCCCTTTCCCCAACTGCAGGGCAGGAAAGGTGGGACGGCCTGGGACTGCCCAAGAGGCAGAAGGTCTGTCCGCAGAGAGCCTGCATATGTCAAAGAGGAGGGTGAGAGCAGGACCTGGGCCAGGTGGGGATGAAGGCCCCGGGGTCTCAGCTCAGGGGTTCCTGCTGTGCACACCTGGATGTCCCCCACCTTTATGCTTTTCACCCTTTGCCTTGAGCTCCTTGGGTGCAGGAACTAAGAAACTCAGTCTATGGCCGGGCGGTGGTGGCGCACGCCTTTCATCCCAGCACTCGGGAGGCAGAGCCAGGCGGATCTCTGTGAGTTCGAGGCTAGCCTGGTCTACAGAGAGAGATCCAGGACAGGCACCAAAACTACACGGAGAAACCCTGTCTCAAAAAAACAAACAAACAAAAAAACCAACAAAAACAAAAACAAACAAACAAACAAACAAACAAAACAAGAGAAAAAAAGAAAAAGAAAGAAACCCAGTCTGGATTCACATCTTACCCTGTTCACACTGCCTCTCTGTCACTGCATGAACTTGGGACCCTTGGTGACCCTCTCAAAGCCTCAGCTCCCTCAGCTGTGAGTAGGGACCCCATATTTCCTTCTCATGCTTCCCTACATTTGGTATCCCAAGGAAAGATGACAGTGATATCTGCTAGGTGGCATACCTGCTTTGAAGTGGAGAGCAACAGGTGGGTGGGTGGGTGGGCTGGTGCTCAGAAGCCCTGTATCCTCTGCACACAGGCGTGAAGTTCAAGAGTACATCCCAGCCCAGCTCTACCACACCACAGCCAGTGACACCTGGCTCAACCTGGTTAGCCAACACCGGCAGCAGACTCAGGCACTCAGCCCCCACCAGGCCCGCGCTCAGTTCCTGGGTGAGAGCTGGGAGGAGGGCTGGAGACATCAGGGAGAGCTGAACTGAGGGTGGCCGAGGGAGGCTGGAGATACTATTTTCTTTTCTTTTTTAAAAAATTTAGCCGGGTGGTGGTGGCACACGCCTTTAATCCCAGCACTCGGGAGGCAGAGCAGGCTGATCTCTGTGAGTTCGAGGCCAGCCTGGTCTCCAAAGCGAGTTCAGGAAAGATGCAAAGCTACACAGAGAAACCCTATCTCGAAAAAAAAAAAAAAAAAAAAAAATTTTTTTTTTAGTTTATAGATGTTTTGCCTTTATGTATGTCTGTGTGAGGGTGTTGGATCCTGGAGTTATAGACAGTTATGAGCTGCCATGTGGGTGCTGGGAATTGAACCCAGGTCCTCTGAGCCATCTCTCCAGACCCAAGGAGATGCCATGTTCTTTGCACAAAAGCAGTTTTTGGTGGCAGCCAAGGTGCCTTACCTATCTGGAAAGACTCGTTACCACTTTCCTAAAAGTATCATGTGGATTGGAAATGATGTTGGGCAGAGAGCTAAAGGCGAAGGAACTCGCAGGTGGGGTACAGGAAGAGGCCAGGAGGGGAGGAAGAGAGAGAGGTCTGAGCAGACTGGAGCACAGAGCAGCTTTTGCAGGCAGCTGGCAGGGCAGGGCAGTGGCTGTCCCATTGTCCTGGCCCAGGTGTCCTGACTGCAGCTCTCCACACCGCAGGCCTCCTCAGCGCTTTCCCCTTGTTCGGCTCCTCCTTCTTCTTCATCCAGAGCTGCAGCAACATCACCGTACCAGCCCCCTGTATCCTCGCCGTCAACCATAATGGCCTCAACTTCCTCAGCACTAAGACCCATGTGAGTGGCTTCTGTCAGGCCCTGCCCACCTGTCCCTTGATCCTTCTGTCCTTTGGCACCCCCACCTATTCTTAGCGACAAAGATTTGCCAGCCTTTATGGTCTGCAGTCAATTCCTTCCCCTCAGAGCCTTCGTTTAGAAAGTGGAAATAATAGAATTCTGGCCCCCACAGGGCTATGTGAAGGGGTCATGTAGGAAAACACACCGAGAGCATGTGCGTAGTATGTCAGGCTGGCAGAGCTGCACACCACAGGCTGGGAGCCCTATGCAATTCAAGGTCATTCTCGCCTGTTTCTGGAGGGTGAAATTCCAAGGTTTCTGCAGCTTGGAAGCTTTGGTTTCTCCTGGACTTGTCCACAGTAGCTTTTTTGTTTGTTTGATTTTGTTTTTGTTTTTCAAGACAGATTTCATTGTGTAGCCTTGGCTGCCCTGGAACTTGCTCTGTAGAACTAGGCTGGCCTTGAACTCACAGAGATGCACCTGCCTCTGCCTCCGGAGTGCTGGGATTAAAGGCCAACAACTTTCCTCTTCTTATAAGGACACTAGTCATGCTGGAATGGAGCCCAACCTAGTGGCCTCATTTTCATTTATTTAACTGTTTTGTTTTTTTTTCAGGGGGGGGCTATATAAATTTGTGGCCCAGGCTGGCCTTAAATGATTCTCCTGACTCAGTTCTCCAACAGTGGGATTACAAACACACACCATATACCTACCTTTTATCTCTCTACCTTGTGGTACTGAGGACGGAACCAGCCCCCCTCCCATACTAGACAAGCCCTCTATCCCTGGTCCCTTAACCCCCTCTCTACAGGTCCTACCTCCAAATATAGTCAGGTTCCAGGGGGCGAGGGCTTTGTATAGCATTGAGGAGTTGGACTTGCCACCCTTTTCTTGCTTCCTGCTCTTAAAAACAAACATGGGGGCTGGAGAGATGGCTCAGCGGTTAAGAGCACTGCTTGTTCTTCCAAAGGTCCTGAGTTCAATTCCCAGAAACCACATGGTGGCTCACAACCATCTGTAATGAGATCTGGTGCCCTCTTCTGGCCTGCAGGGATATGTGCAGACAGAACACTGCATACATAATAAATAAATAAATCTTTAAAAAAAACCAAACAAACATGGGCTGTGAGTTTGGGTTTGCTTAGGTTTGCTTAGAGGTGAGTCTAGGAGACACTAAGAAGGGGAAGGTGTATAGTGGTTGGAGACCCTGGGAGACAACACAGAACATACCTGTTAAGGTGTGTTTTTTCTCTTGGAGTAAGGAGCTGCCATGATTCCTCACTCTACATCCCATTGGTCTAAAGGTGTCTCCTTTAGGTACTAACCTTTCTCTGCATGGGGACCAGAAATAAAGCTCTTTGATAAAAGGGTACAGGTGTTCCCAGAAGCAGCTCTGATATAAAGGTTGGAGTACCCACAGTACCCACTACCCTTTGCATCTCAGGCATGAAGCATCAGTATTTGTTGAATCAGTTTCCCGAGGTGAGGAAACTGAGATCCAGAGTGGACAGGTGAATTGCTTCAAGTCACAAGTCAACGAGTGTCTGAGGAACTAGAGCTGGACTGTCTGTCTTTTGATGTGACTTTTGGGAGAAGGTAGAGTCTATCCTCATCCTTCATTCCTGTCTGGCTCCTCTGTTCTCATTGCCAGGAGCTAATTGTGAAGATTCCCCTAAAGGAGATCCAGTCCACATGGACTCAACAGCCCACGGCCAATTCCAGCTACCCTTATGTGGAGATCTCACTGGGGGATGTGGCAGCCCAGCGTACTATGCAGCTCCAGCTGGAGCAGGTAAGTCCAGTCCTGCTAGCCAGACCCTGTCATAAGGCTCTGACTCTTGTTCTACACACTAGGCTCTTCTCTGGCCTGGGCTATGCCCCAGGGAACATACAGCCCAGTACAGGCAACAGAGCTGTGAATTCTCATGGAGGCCTTCCCAAGAAGCAATTTAGCAGTGCACTGTGGGGAAGGATCCAGGTTGTTTGCAGAATAGTAAGGTATTTGGCGGGGTACTAGGAAGATTCACCAGGGAAAGAGAGGGAGGAGTCGGAGCTCTTTGAATGTTAAAATAAAACTCCGGGAGATGGGGATATAATTCAGGTGCTAGAGTACTTGCCTAACATGTGTAAGGCCATAGGTTTGATCCCTAGTACTGTGCAAACATTGGACATGGTGATACATGGTACATACCTGTAATCCCAGCAACCTCAGAAGGTAGAGACAGGAGGATCCTGAGTTCAAGGTCATCCTTAGCTACAAAGGCAAGCCTGGGTTAGAGACTCTGCCTAGAAAAGAAGGAGGAGAAGGAATAATAATAACCAGAAGCTTTCTGAGGTCACTAGGGAGCAATAGAAGGTTGGTTAGTAGACAGTTTGGCACAGGAGGTCTAAGGAGGTTGACCTGGCCTGAGACATGGCAGCTGGATTGTGGGGACCTGGGATTGGAAGCTAGGCAAGTAAGTTTCCTTGTGACAACTAGACTAGATGACATCGAGACTAGGAGACTGGACTCCTGGCTAAATCAGGACAGAAACAGAGCCAGGGTTGAGGCAGAGAGAGGGACAGGACCTTGGATGGCCTTATTTTTGCCCTTTCTAGCCTGCCAACTCCCTTGTGAGACTGGGCCTTCCGCTGCACCAGCAAGAGCCCTAGAGAACCTGTGACGCAGAGCCAGGCTTCTGGATGGCCTTCCGCCACACACCTTTGTCCTGCCTCCCCTACTGTCCTTCCTCTGGTAACCATGATTTCTTTCCCTACAACCTCTCTGCCCCCAGGGTTTCAAAACGATCTCTGCAATGACGATATCCTGGTTAGGTAACAAAGCCTTTTCCCAAGGTCCATGGAAGAATCTAACAACCAGC
Organism: Onychomys torridus; assembly: GCF_903995425.1. Taxonomy (NCBI): domain Eukaryota; kingdom Metazoa; phylum Chordata; class Mammalia; order Rodentia; family Cricetidae; genus Onychomys; species Onychomys torridus. The sequence continues at coordinate 48,711,628 of NC_050450.1, forward strand.
TAAGGAATCTAATCTTAATGATATCAAATGAATCTACGCACACAAAACTCTCTAGTCCATTCACTTTATTCTTCTGAGTCAGTTCCCTCTCTACACAGCTTCTTCTCTACTCTCATACTTAGCTCCTTTCTTGCCTGATTCTCTCTACATTTTTCTGCTGTTCTGTCTTAATTCGCCCATGTAATTCTTCCTAACTTAATTCTTCCCCATCTTAAATTCTCTCTCGAGTCTCCGAGGTTTTCAGCGATATACCCATGCAATCAGCAACACTCTGGCCAAGGCAAGGTCCCCAGGCTTGAATTCTTTCAGGGTCAAAAGGAAGAGTGGTAAGACCCACACAGAGAGCAGCACCTGTCAGTTATCATTAGCAACCCAAAGGGAAGCGACAGGGCTGGGGATGTAGCTCAGTGGTAGAGCGCTTGCCTAGTAAGCTCAAGGCCCTGGGTTCGGTCCTCAGCTCTGGGAGAAAAAAAAAAAAAACAAGCCAGCTCACATGTCATGCTTCCCTTTCCTGCTCTAGCCTGAGCCCTAGGCTCCCTCTGTGGCTCCTCTGACTCTGCTCTCCTTCCATCCTAATCTGTTCTCTCATCACCACTGCAGCAACCTCTCTCTCTTTCCTCCTGCTCAATCACCCCACCTTCCTTGCCTCTTACAGCTCCCCTGTGCTGAAGTCATCTGCCCCTCTCTACCTGAACTGTTCCCTCTTCCTTGATTCCTCACAGGGCTTGTTCCCTCCCTTAACTTAGGTTTCGTCATAAAAGCCCCTCTGCGAAAGCCTTCCTCGGCCCTCCTCAATGACTTGCCAACTTTGCCTCTGTGGCCCTCAGCACACCTTGCATATCATTTACGCTTCTGTTTGCCTGTTGCCTGCCTCCCCACCAGAACATCAGCTCCATGAAGACTTACCCATCTTATTTCATCATGTCAACAGCATAGTGCCTGGCACATAGTAGTGTTAGTGTGTACTCACTGCGTTGATAAGTCCATGAATGGGTGGGTCGGTGGGTGGGTGAGTGAATGGATGGGCAGATGGATGGATGGGAGAATGAGTAGAAAGGTGCACAGATGGGTGGATGGAAATCTTTCTGGCCTCTCCAGTCCCTTGCTGTCCCCTCCTGTGAAGAAGCTACACAGTCTTTTACTCATTCCTTCATTCAACAGACAGCCATTGAGCATCTCTGTATAGCATGCTTTAACAAATGTGACTGAATCCCCTGCTGTACTGGCTCTCAAAGAACCCCAATTTCAGATCTGGTGTTGTTGTTGTTGTTGTTGTTGTTGTTGTTTGTTTGTTTGTTTGTTTGAGACAGGGTTTCTCAGTGTAACAGCTCTGGCTGACCTAGAACTCGCTTTGTAGACCAGGTTGGCCTCGAACTCACAGAGATCCACCTGCCTCAAGTGCTGGGATTAATGGCACGTGCCACCACTGCCTGGCTCCAATTTCAGATCTGTAAAAACAAAACAAAACAAAAAAAAACAAAACAAAAAACAAAAAACTCACTACATAATCATGATCCATACTGGGAAGGGTGCACAGGAGATTTGATCTATGTAAGAGGCAATAGGGGGCCGGGCAGTGGTGGTGCACGCCTTTAATCCCAGCACTTGTATTGGTGAAATTATTAAGGCCACTCCACGTAGTTAAAAGGGAGGTTTATTTTGTGGGGTAACTTACAAATGAAGGGGTAGGTTGCAGGGTCTGGCAAAGGTATAGCGCAGTCCGGCAGTGTTCTCTGGTGAACTCTGCTCAGTCTACCTCCAGCGTCCAGGGTCCCGGAACCAAGCGAGAGACTTCCTCTCGATCCTCGGTCTTCCGCTTCCTCCCTCAGCCCTGCCTTGTGGGCGTGACCATTACCGAAGCCTCAATGGGGGTTGGAACTTCCAGGCCAAGGCTCAGATAGCTATCAACTACACACTTGGGGAGCAGAGTCAGGCGGATCTCTGTGAGTTCAAGGCCAGCCTGGGCTACAGAGTGAGTTCCAAAGAAGGCTCAAAGCTACACAGAGAAACCCTGTCTCGAAAAAGCAAAACAGGAAAAAAAAAAAAAGAGGCAATTGGGGATGGTTCCCAGGAGAAGGTAGTTTCTGAGTGTGGTAGCATTGCAGTCTCTGACAGGCTGTGCAAGGGGGTTATGAAGCATCCCTGCTGCCTTTGAGCCTGTTTCCATATGTGCTAATCTGGGCATGAGCATAGCAGCCTGTGAACAGGCAGAAGATTGACTGTAAGGAGCTTGTTGGTCAGCTTTCCATTGCTGTGATAAACTCCTGAGATAACTTAATTAGAATCTTACTATTTAGCCAGGCAGTGGTGGCACATGCTTTTAATCCCAGCACTCGGGAGGCAGAGGCAGGTGGATCTCTGAATTTGAGGCCAGCTTGGTCTACAGAGTGAGTTCCAGGATAGCTAGGGTTATTCAGAGAAACCCTGTCTCAGAAAAAAAAAAAAAATCTTAGGCCAGGAATGGTGGCATGGCCTTTAATCCCAGAACTGGGAGGTGAAGTCAGGTAGATCCCTATGAGTTTCAAAAGCCAGCTAAAGCTACACAGTGAGACCTGTCTTAAAAAAAAAAAAAACTGATCTTGTTGGACATGGTGACACATGCCTATAACCTCTGTAATCTTAGCCTTGGGGAGGCAGAAGCAGGAGGATCTCTGTGAGTCAAGGCCAGTCTGGACCTGGCCTATGTGAGTTCGAGGCCAGCTCAGGCTACACATTGAAACCCCGTCTCAAAACAACAACAAAATCCCATCTAACCCTCTACAACCCTGCAAGCCTGGGTCTGGTAAACTGAAACTCTTCAGATAAGGCCACCGAGTCTCAGGGAAGCATAGTAACTGACCTTACATTACACAGCACACAGGCAGCAAAGCTGATGTCCCATGCACTGTCCCCTACTTGCTGTCCCTTCTGGTCTATGGCCCACCAGCTCTTTCAGAGAGAATGAGGACAAGTGTCCTCACATGGACCCTTTTCCCAGGCCCATGTCTGTTTCTGGGGATGGAGGTTAAGAGACTATTCTGTGTCCCCCTGCAGGGTCTGGAGCTGTGTCGTGTGGTGGCTGTGCATGTGGAAAGAATGCTCAGTGCCCGGGAGGAGCGGCTTACACTGCCCCCAAGCGAGATCACCCTGCTCTGACGTGGCCTATCTTCTCTATGCTTCCTGTCAGAAGATTGCTCTGTGGCCTGAGGGTAGTTGCTGGGTCTCTCAGGACCAGGTGATCCCAGACAAGGGCCAGAACCTACAAGGGGACTGAAGACAGAAGGAAAATCTCAAGAACCCAAGAGGACCTGTGTGGAGCTGGGATCGAATCATGGATGCAGCCAAGCGTTAGTTAGTAGAAGTAACTTTTAAAGGCTGGCCTGTCTACAGTGAGGAATAATGCAGAACCACAGGGTCTCCAGAAGGTGACAGGCCCTGCCTTGACTACTGCCCTTGACAGGGAAGCCCCACACCAGTAGTCCAGATGTATTGGGGCCTGCCTTTGGTTTCTTTAAGGCTTGATACTCAGATCTGCTCCAGATTCATCCCCAGCCTTCCATGTGTCCTTGTCAAGTGCCCGCAGCCTGGATCTGTGACCCTTGGTCATGTCTTTACAAATAAGAGGTATTCCTGGCAGCCATGTTCTCCATGGACCTACTCAGTGGCTGGAAAGCAAGTCTGAGAGAGGAGGGAGAGGTGCAGATGTACCAGACTCACTGCAGTGAACAGCATTTCCAGCAGACACATCTGCCCTTCCGCCTCTCTAAGGACCCTTGACCTCCACCCTACAATCTTTTGCTAGCCCCAATCCCAGCTTCCATCACAGGATGGACCACCCAAAGCACAAGAGTGGGCAGTAAAGAAGTTTCATCACAGGACTGGAGAGACGACTCAGCAGTTAAGAGCACTGGCTGTTCTTCCAGAGGACCCGGGTTCAATTCCCAGCACCTCCATGGCAGCTCACAGGGGATCTGACACCTTCACACCAATGCACATAAAATAAATTTTAAAAAAAGAAGTTCCATCTTTCGGGGTAGGGGCTAGGAAGGCTGATAAAAAGCCTTTCGGAGATTGGTACATTATGATTGGATTTTGAAGAATGAGTAAAGTTTGCTAAGAATAGATGGAAAGGAGAGGGTTAGACAATCTAGAGGAAACCATAGTTTCCTGCTGGATTTGCAGATGGAAGGTCTAGCCTAAAATGATGGCTTATGTACAGTAGGCCCTTCAAAATACTTGCTGTATAAATGAAAGGATAAATAAAGGAATGCTAGGTATATTGCTATACACCTGCAATCTCAGTGCTCCAGAGGCTGAGTCAGAAGGATTACTTCAAATTCAAGGTCAACCCAGGCTACATAGCAAGACCCTGTTTGGGAAAGAAAAAAAGATGCTGGGAAGATGCCTCAGTGGTTAAATGCACTGGCTGCTCTCCCAGAGGACCTGGGTTCAATTCCTAGCACCCACACAGCAGATGACAGCCATTTGTAACTCCAGTTCCACAAGGTCTGTTGTCCATGAGCCCCAAGCACACATGTGATGTACAGACGTGTGCAGGCAAAATACTCATACACATAAAAAATAAAATTTTAAAAATTTAAAAATAAATAAAATAGATGAATGTGGATGGGAAGTGCTGGTTACAGGGAACTGGGGCTAGCCTGGCAATGGCAGCCATGACACCAGAGGAAGGAACTGAGACTCATTCAGCCATTCAGTACCTTGCCTGAGCTACTATACTGCATAACTATGGACCAGGACCAACCCCAGGAGTAGGACCAGCATAGTGATAAGAACAGATCCCAGCTCATGGGGCCTAAGGTGATGTCACTAGCAGCAGGTGACCCTGGTATTAGAAAAGCTTTTGAGGGTGACTTGGGCCCAGCTTCTTGGGAACTCACAGGATTTCATCCCAAGAACTTCCGGTAGTAGTGGATTACAACCAGGGGTCAAGGAGCAGGGAGACCTGAGGGTAGGCTGCCTTTGGCCCAGAGCCTGTAAAACTCCAGCATGACCTCAGGGGTTGGGGGGTGGGGAGGATGGAGGATTGAAAACTTGAGGGAGATTTTAGATGTCTAAGCAGCAGAACACTAGAGCTTGATGAGTCAGGATGTTGTAGAGGGTCAAGGAAGAACTTTGATGTCCTTAACCTCAAGGTTCTCACTGCATGCTACTGCCTGAGGCTGGCTTTCTGTAGAAACAGGCACTAAGGGCAGGAAGTACACAAGGCGTAGTCACATCATCACTACCATAAGGGCTGAGGCTCAGGGTGGCTCACTTGGGGTTTCTTAGCCCTGGTGCCTGCCTATATGAATTAATTCTCTTGATACTGTGAAAAAACATCTGACAAAAACAACTTAGGGAAGAGCTGTTTTCCTCATAGTTTCAGGGCGCAGGCGGTCAAGGCAAAGGAGTCTGGGCAGCGGGAGCTCCAGGAGCCCAGTCCCATTTTAATCACAATTGGGAAACAGGAAGGTGAATGTCCGTCATGGAAAGCATGGCCAGTGGAATCTGAGGCGCTGGGCAATTAGGATGTCCACAGGAGATTTGCTCGAATATGCTCAGTTTATTCACACAAGCATTCCTTACAATGCCATGCTATTATAAAGATTATGGTAATCTCATGTAAATAGACATCTCACCAACCTGGGAACATGGGCAGGAAATGCTTTGGGCTTCTTCTAGGGCAGTAATGCTTCAACCCTCATACAGTTTCTCATATTGTAGTGACCCACAACCATAAAATTGTTTTTGTTGCTACTTCATAACTGTAATTTTGCTACTGTTATGAACTGTAATGTAAATATCTGTGTTTTCTAGTGATCTTAGGTGACCCCTAATGTGAGGGTCATTCAAGCCCTAAAGGGGTCACTACCCTGTGGGGGTCCAGCTCCCACCTTTTCCAGGGTTCTTATGAAAGAAGGATTAGAAAATAATAGAAAGACCTAGCTGATGAAAAGAAAGACAGAAATACAGAATAGCTTCAGGAAGGCCTGGATCAATTCCCAACAGCCTTTTCTGTTCATTCAAAAGGGCTTTTTATAACCATGCCAAGGGGCAGGGCAACAGACCTTCCCCTTGCTAGATCAAAGCACACCGCACAGCCAAGTGTAGACCCTTCCAAATACCTGGCAACCACACCCACAGCCAATCATCCCCTTATGCAGCCCTGCTGGGTAAAGGAAGCTCGGATTCTCAGACCCTGAGTAAATTCCCACCAGGAAACCTCTGTGCGTCTCCACACTATCCAGAGGTTGAGAACCACTGGTCTTGGGCATCCTCCCCAGTGAGAGAATGCTTTGGAAACGAGCTTGGCCTGCATCCACTGTGACATCCTTCAGCTGTGGCAGAGTGGGAGGATGGCATTTTGGATGTTCCAGAAGGTCCTCGAGAGCACTGGCTAGCTTGGACTAGGTGGGCGTGTGTGAACCCATCCATGTTGCCAATTGCTGAGGCCACAGGCACACAGTAGTCAGTTTCAAAGTCCCCTTGCCAATGGGAATCATTGAGGAGGGTTGAGACAGCAGTACAATTCTGAGGGCCACTTCAAAAGCTCACAACGAGATAAATATGAAGACTCCTTAGGGGTACACCCAGGGTCGGGCATGGTGACACATGCCTTTAATCCCAGCACTCAGGAGGCAGAGACAGGCAGATAGATCTCTATGAGTTATCCAGGTCTACATAGTGAGTTCCAGGACAGTCAGAAAAAACAAAAAACAAAAAACGAGAACATCCAGATTTGAACTGGGGACCCCTTAATCTGTAGTCAAATGCTCTACCAATATGCTGTAGTGGGTTTTAGGTTTGTGTTCTCAGGGTTCACAGCTTAGGGCTGGTTCATTAACATATCAGTGCCACCGTGGGGTTGGTTCAGTAACATATCTTGCAAGCATCATATCATTCCAAATCACACAAAATAGTTTTACACAAAATGGTTTCACTTCTGTTTCTGACACTGGTGCTAAGCTTCCTTTCTCCTTTTTATTTAGTCTAGCACTCTAACCTTCTGGAATGGTGCTGCCCACATTCAAGGTGGATCTTTCAACCTCAGTTAACCTAATTTAGATAACCCTCACTGTACCCAGAGATTCGTCTTCTAGGTGATCTTAGATCTATAGAATTGACAATGGCAACCATCAGGAGGGCTCAGTGTGTAGGCCTGAACCAGCAAAATGGGATCCTAGTGAGGAAGCTAAGACCTTCTCTGCTCAAAATTGTATGAGGTATGGGGAATGGTCTGCGGGCTCTGAGGCTGGGGGGGGGGGGCAGGAGCGACAGACAGGGCGAGAACAAGAGTCAAGCTACACTTAGTCTCCAGGGAGAGCAGGTGATGGACGATGTAGGGGAGCCTGGTGCCCATGTTGTGCTCCCATGGGCGGAGCTGTATAGAGCTGTATGAGCAGGTCCTTTCCAATGCCTTCACTGGGGATAGTGGCATGTGGGAGCTATACAGACATTACACTTGCTCCTCTAGGCACCTCATGGCAGCTGCAGGTGGCTAGCAGGCGGGCAGGATCAGGTGAAGTCAGCTAGTTGGAGAAGAGTCTCATAGCCAGAGGATAAAAAAAATAATAATAATAATCTTGGTAGCTTTAAATGCTACCTGGCTTTTGAACAACCTGACTCAAATAACGAAGCAGCCTTTCTAATAATAATAATAATGTCTTTTAATCCAAACTTTGTACCCTGGCTCCTGGTAGTTACAGAACACCTTACAGATGAGCGGTGGTGCACGCCTTTAATCCCAGCACTGGGGAGGCAGAGCCAGGTGGATCTCTGTGAGTTTCGAGGCCAGCCTGGGTCTACAGAGTGAGTTCCAGGAATGGTGCAAAGCTACACAGAGAAACCTTGTCTCGAAAAAACCAAAAAACCAAAACCAAAAACAACAACAACAAAAACTAACAAGTGGCTCCAAAGCTATTCAGAGAAACCCTGTGTCAAACAAACAAAAAATACTAACAAGTCTTTTTAAAAAAAAAAAAAAAAAAAAAGGAGGTCCCTTCAAGATGTGGCTACATTATGGACCACCCACTCCAGACAGACAGTGCTCCTGCTTATACCTCTTTTACATTTAAAAACTCTTTTTGCTCAACATAAAAGAGCTCACAACATGAAGCTTCCTTACAATCCACAGTGACAGTCTATTGTAGAAAGAGCCTACAGATGTCTCAAATAAACAATTAGAAAAACAAATGGGGGCACTTCTATACCCACACCAATTCTCTAAGAAAATTTTAAATTCTACAGAAGATGACCTCACTGTTCAAAGTGGTACTTGTCCAAAGGACAGGGGAGTAAAGCCTGAAGTATTCAGAAAGATGTCTTGACATAACAATGGCTTGGCCCATCCCTGGAGCTAACGAGGGGGGCAAGGGCATGCTTGTAGACTTCCTAAAGGTGCAGAACAGCAACTTTGGAGCCAATGAGGAGCCTGATTTCAGGTATAAAGTGGCCTGGGATTGGGCCAACCTATTGGCTGTATTTCTGAGATGTCTGGTATGAGGGGCCGCCCCCACCTTTTCCAGGGTTCCTATGAGGAGGAGAGAGGCTTAAGGAATTAGTAGATAGAAAGATAGCAGAGATGAGACAGACAGACACAGGATAGCTTCAGGAGGACCTGAATCAAAACCCACCAGCCCCTTCTGCCTCTTCTAAAGAGCTTTATAAAGGAATGCCATGGGGCATGGCAAAAGATCTCCCACTTGCTAGATCAAAGCACACTGCAAATCCAAGTGGACACCCTTCCAAACACTTGGTAACCATGCATGTTGTAGGTCCATCCCCTTATGCAGCCCTGCTGGGTAAAGCAAGCTCAATCTCACTAGAAAACCTCTATGGGCTAGGTCCCTCCTCTTAATATTTTAAAGAGCCCCTCAGACCCCTCAGATAGACTGTGTCTACCTTAGGTCATCTTCTTCAGTTAGACAAACCTTACCTGTCATGGAGATATATTTTCCATCAAGCATACTCTTGTCTTTGGTTGGCAGCTAACAAGAAGAACATTACCTGTCCCTAGCTACCAGTCTGGGGTAGGTGGGGGTACAGAGCTTAACTCAACTCTGACTCAGGTCCCTACTAAGACCTTGCAAGTAGTTTGAACAACCCAATGATCTCTAGGCTGCCACACCCCCCAGTAAAGGAGTAGAAGATGACCAAGATGGAATGTTCTTTTTTCTACTTTTTTGTTTGTTTGTTTGTTTTTCGAGACAGGGTTTCTCTGTGTAGCTTTGAGCCTTTCCTGGATCTCTCTTGGTAGACCAGGCTGGCTTCGAACTCACAAAGATCGCCTGTCTCTGCCTCCTGAGTGCTGGGATTACAGGCGTGCACCACCACCACCCAGCCCCCTGTCCTTTTTTAAATCAATAAACTCTTGATGCAAACTGCATCAAATAAACTGCATCAGACTTAAAGAGTCCCTTAGTTTCACCAAAACCTGGTTCATTAATATCAACATAATTCTAGTATAAACATTACTATACATATTTACAACTAGCCTGACTATCTACTATATGTATTTTTTCACTTCTTGCAAATTTACATTCAAAAGCAAACTCTTCATGGGATTACCTTGTAAACTTTAGCAAACATCTAAAAAACAGATCTCTTAACAGAACTATTTACATTTTCTTCCAACAAGACAGACTACATGAACTGAAAATCACCACAGTGAAAATTGCAGATGAACTCAAAATTGCTTCATTTCTGAAATTCACAGTCAGTTTTGATAATATCCTTAATATTCCCCTGACAGCTGGGAACAAGAGCCTAATTTGTCATGGCTCTAGAGTTGTTGTGTCCAACTCCCTCACACCTGGGATTTGGTGAGTGCTGTTGCTAGTGGGCTGTAACACTTGGCCACCTTTCCTGATGGCCCTTCCAGCCGTTCCAGAACCAGCAGAAATACACACAGAGGCTGCCAGCTGGGGGCTGTGCCATCACCCAAACTCACTGCAGCTCCGAGTGCCACAATTCAAGCAAACATTGCTGGAACTCAGTTACAGCAGAACTTTCAATTCACTCTACAGAGAAGCCTTGCCTCGGGGAGAGGGTGGGATTGCCTTATTGAGCTGCTGTAAAGCTTTTAGAAAAAACTTCCTGCACAGCTATTAGGAACCATCTTTCTTAAAGGAGACATGCATCAATTTGCTGATAGTCAACTAAAAGTAGTGTGGCTCCTAGCTCTGTTTCATTTCAGCTTTTACTAAATAGCAACAAAACCTTTGTCTAAAACTCCTCAGCAGTCTAGGAGCCCCCCTTAGTCTCCTGCTTTCCTCAGATTGCAGGATGGAACCTCAATATCAGGAACATTGGTTCAGCTGTTTTCACTCTAGTTCCTCTGGAGGAGTGTCATTGGAGCTGACATTCCTCTGTTCCAATTCCTCACCAAATGCTCAGATAGCCATGAAGCTTCTGAGGGTACAATTTCTCCCTTCTTAATTTTTTAAAGCTGCTTTTAAAGATTATCATGAGCTCTTTTAATGATGCTTTGTCTTTGATAAATTTATATTAGCTCAATGTTTTTTGACAAGGTTTTCTTTTTACAGAAACTGCTATTGCTCAAAGGAGTCAAGAACAGAGAGATGTTATGAACTACATTTCCCAAACTGCCTTTTTCTATATTGTCACACTGTTATGAACAAACTACATTTCCCATGCTGCCTTTCAGTTCCAGGAGAAAACTGAGCTGCAACCAATGGCAGTGCCGATCTCCCAGTTCCATTCACACAGTCTGTATTCGTACTGGAATCAAGATTTTGCTTTTTTGCCACGGGAGGTTTTTGTCTTCCCTAAGCTCACAGTAGGACAGGTGTACTTCCCTAATCAGACTCTTCATCTGACACTTCCCTGGAGTGGGTTGCTTCTGTCCAGGTCAGTAAAAAAGTAAAGAGAGTACTTGGAAAAAGAGCTTTTTCAGAAAGATTTTTTTCCCCATTAGATCTCCTGCTTGTCCCCACTTGTCCCTTCCCTCAAGATGCAGAGTCCCTGATACTGCTGCCACTGTTCAGGATCTACATTAAGAGCATCATGGTCTTCTGCAGCTGGGCTCAACCTACAACAGCCATACCTCCTCTGCACCTTTGCAAATGCTCTGCCCCTAGCTGCTTTTTTAATACTGACTTGAAGGGAAGACAGGACTAGAAGAGAGGATTTGCCATATTTGAAGAGGTTTCTTGTTTTTTCTAGGGCAATTACAGGTGACCTTCCCTTTCTGATGGATGTTATTTCCAGTGAACTTAATTTTGCCCTTACAGGAAGAAAAGAGATCTGAGAAGGAAAGACCTGAAAAACTTTCAGTTTTTAAGAGATATTACTAGATTTTTCCCAAGATGTCTGATCCTTAAACTCAGCTTTTGCCAAGAGGAAACTGACTTGGATGGTACAATGTTATAAAAGTGTTCTCAGGCACTGCTGGCAGTGTGGAGGGTTTTGTTTCTCTTATATCCATCTCAGGGAAAATTCCCCCTGCTTCTCAGGGCTTAGATCTAAACTGTCCCAAACCAATGCCCACAGGCCAAAAGCTTCCACAAGAGTCTTTTCTGGTCCATATTCTTCATAATATTTTACATTTCAACCCCGATTCTCCCCCAGGAGTCTGTGTTTCAGAGTCCCAAGAACACAGCTCCTCTCTGACTTGCTGTTTCTAAGTTTTTTCCTACACTTATATTCCTATATTCTATCTTACCCTAAGTTTTTTCCTGTACTATATTCCTGTACTTAACTCTATATTTTTCCTTAATTTTTTTTTTTGTTTTGTTTTTTGAGACAGGGTTTCTCTGTAGTTTTGGAGCGTGTCCTGAACTAGCTTTGTAGACCAGGCTGGCCTTGAACTCACAGAGATCCACCTGCCTCTGCCTCCCGAGTGCTGGGATTACAGGCATGCACCACCACCACCCAGCCTACTTAATTTTAATAGATAGAAAATAAGAGAGGGGGCTGGAGAGATGGCTCAGAGGTTAAGAGCACCAACTGTTCTTCAGAGGTCCTGAGTTCAATTCCCAGCACCCACATTGTGGCTCACAACCATCTGTAATGAGATCTGGCACCCTTGTCTGTATACATAATAAATAAATAAATCTTAAAAAAAAATTAAGAGAGAAAGAAACCTAGACAGAGAGAGGTTCTCACTGCAGCTTATTTCTATACTGCTTCAAATTTACAGTAATAGCTCCTGAAGAATAAAATACCAGCACCCTTATCCTTCACAACAAAACTGGACATGTCCAACTGCTTCCATGATGTTCTTTTCTACTCTCACTTAACTTCCTCTGCGCCCAAGTCCCTAGTTCTGCACCATTTGTGGGAGACCTGCCCCACCTTTTACAGGGTTCCTATATGGAGAAGGAATAAGGACTATTAGGTAGAATGATAGACCTAGCCAAGGAGAAGAAAAAAGACAGAAACACAGGATAGCTTCGGAGGACCAGCCTCTTCTTCTAATGGGCTTTTTAAAGAAATGCCAAGGGGTGGGGCAAAGGACCTCCCCCTTGCTAGATCAGAGTGTACTGCACATCCAAGTGCAGACCCCTCCAAAGACCTGGTAACCATGCACATGGTCAATCCATCCCGTTATGCAGCCCTGTTGGGTAAAGCAAGCTCAGATCTCACTAGGAAACCTCTGTGGGCTCCCACAGTCTGATAATCATAGCCATGTAGCTAAGTGCTGTCAGGGAAAAGCCTGAAGGTCTTACATCCCCAGGCCACTGCCTTTGTATCCAGTGGCTTGGCCACATTCTCCTAAACCTGTTGGTATTACTGACTCCTTTCGTTTTGAGGGGTACTGCGCTAACCACCTGGAGTCCCAGAAGATTCATTCAACTATTTGGAGTGGGCTACCGACATTCAATTTAGACAGGATATAATATATCACATCGATTATCAGCACATGTGTAGTAAAGGCTCCTTAAAATAAGAATAGTTATAACTGGGAATTGGGACCCACCTCCTGGGTATTTGGATTAACAATGATAGCAAGGATATGGTCCAATTATGTCAGCTCATCCTAAAAATATAAAAGGCTTATGATCAGATTGTTTCTTCTGCTAGCATTACAAAAATATTCCTTTGTAATCCCAACTGACCTGAGCTTTAGTGTCTCTGTATCTGTCTTTTCTTCATTCCTTAAGCATCCCTAGTCAGGATTCTAGGAACTGGTACAGGTTGATGTGGCGAGGCGCAGGACAGAGGAAGTTCTAGCCTAATGTGGGACAACAGAGGAGGAATATCTGGGCAGCAAGAAAGACTAAAGTAATAAACTCACGGAGACTTGGAGCTCAGGCAAGCACAGCAGAGCACATCGCAATTCAGGACACTGAAATAACCAAAATGACCTCTTTGCTGCTTCTCCTCCCCCTGTGGAACAAGGCATTGGGCCTGCCCTAATTTCAGGCTGACATACACCTCTAGCTTTCTCCTGCTTAGGACTCTTCAGGGAATGGTCTCTAGGGGGTTGAAGGCCCACACTGAAGAACCAGAGAGGCCTGTGTTCAAATTCACTTGTTTACCTACTGGCTGCTTGCCCTCTGAGTTTTGTTTGGGACAACTGTGTTCTAAATGTTCATCAATATTTCCAGCATAGAATACAAAGGGATGTTAGGGAGGGACATCTGTTATGGCTGTGTGTATATTTATACACGTACTCATGGGTGCGCACACATGTGAGAACAGGTGCATGTGTGTATGGAGGTCTGAGGTTGATGCCTTCCTTGATTACTCTCCATGCTAATGTTATGAGACAAGGTCTCTCACTGAACCTGGAGATCACCAATTCAACTAGGCTATCTGGCCAATGAACTCCTGGGATCTGGCTGTCTCCATAAACCTCCCACCAACGCCCCACTGCCCCAGTGTTAGGGTTACAAACATGCACTATCTAGCTTTTTTACATGGCTGCTGAACGTATCTTCACGTTTTACATGGTGGTACTTTACTGATTTAAAAGGTAATTTTAGGAGCTTGGGGAGGGTTCAGTTGGTAAACCTGACTTCAATCCCCAGAATTGAGGTTTAAAAATAAGTGGACAATTGTAATCCTGCAGATGGAAGACAGAGACAGGATTTCTAGACCAGTCTTGTCTACTTAGCAAGTTCCAAGCAGAAGACCCTCCCTGATCACACCTGAGGCAGACCTTGAATATCCATGCCCACAATGTACCTATACACTTATGCACTGCATACACATGAACACACATACAAAAAAGGAAGCTTAGGAGGCAAAGGCATGAGGATCTGTTCAAAGGCACCTTCGGCTATATAGCAGACCTTGTCTCAAAACACACACACACACACACACACACACACAAAATTTTTACTATGTATCAGCCTCCCTGCAAATACTAACTCATTCAATCCTTAAAATCCCCCAAGGCAGTTGGTATCATTGGCAACGTGCTGCTGGAGTGTTGACAGTATTGGACTTGTGCGTGTGGCCTTGTGAAGTTCAACCCAGGCAGGCTGGCTTTTCCCCTCTCACAGGATCTGGGCCTGACTCAGGAGCACAGTCAAGAAGGAAACACACTGCAGTTACCTGGGATTGGAGAGTCCACCTAAAGAAGAGTCACCTTTCCCCCCTTCTTTTTCTGAGGCAGAGTATCACTGTGTAGCCCTGGCTGGCCTTGAACTCTGAGAGCTCTGCCTCTGCACCACCACCCCTGCTGGGTTTAAAGGTGTACGCCACCACACCCATGGAAGGACACTTGGAGAGCAGCTGCTGGGTGCTTCTAGTGTGCTGGTAAAGAGCTCTCACCATGCAGCTGTAACAAGCAAATCAAAGGCTTCGAGATCTGGGCTTCTAACGAGCTTCCCATCTCCCAGCCAAACTGCCCATTGCTCAGGTAAGAGACCCACCAGGTGTACCACGCGGTACAGTTCAGGCAGGATTCTACCAGAGTCCAGGTCAGCTGGCCTTGCCCTCTCGTCCACCTCCTTACAACCTGCAGCTGCCCTTCCACCCACATTTCATCACCTAGGTCCATGGGGCTGCACCAGGAACCCCCAGAGTGCCTGACCCATTTCCCTTTACCTGCCTGCTGCTTGGGAGAGAGGGTGGCCCGGATCTCTAGGGTCCTGGCTTCCCATCCTACATGCTTTGCCAAGTTACTACACAGTCCCCACTTTGCAGCAGAATCTGGGGTCCAGACCCTGTATCAGCAATCCTCTGCTGCTCCATTTCATCCTCACAAGCACCTTTTGAGGTGAATACTGGCTCCTGATTGTACACGCCAGAATCTGAGATGGTTGCAAGACAAGACGTGAACTGACAAAAGGCACAGTAGATGGATAGGCATTGCAGGTGACACGACCGCATGGGCAAAGGTCAGGAGGGGCAGGCATGTTTGAAAGGGGCAGCAGCTCAGCGTGGAAAAGGTACTGGGAACCAAGCAGAGCGGTTGATTTCATTTGGGGGAGGTTGGGAGCAGAAACCTATTTGCCAGAATGCTCAGGGACCTCCAGCATGGCCACACCTTTGTTTAGGCCCTGCCGCTTCAGGCTTTTGTGTTGCTTGAGTTTGTTGTGGTTGTTTTTGAGACAGAGGCTCTTTACGCAGCCTAGGCTGGCCTCCAACTTGTGGGCTATTCTCCAACCTCTGTCTCCATAGTGCTGGGGTTGCAGGCGCACTTTACACACCGCTGTTCAAATGTTTTCAATGTCTGAAGTAAACACCCAATTTGAACTAATCCGTGGTAAACGCACGCTCGTGAGACGTAAGCCCTCTCGTCGTCCCTCTACAACAGGGGTGCAAAGATCCACCCCCAGCAGAGACAAGCTACGCCCGTGCGCGTGCCCGCGGCTCCGCGCACGGCGGGCAGTCCCGGGACGTGACTCGTGGAACGTCCGCTCTAGGAAGCGATGGCGGTAGGGAACAGGGTGTGGGATGCCCGGACTGCGCGCCTCTAGCTTTTGTTGCTGTCCTGGCTTGCTCCGGAGTTTGGGTCTGATGCTCTCCAGCCCTCAATTTGAAAACTTTCCTACTGTTTCCGAAGCTTCACAGGAGTCCACAGGGATTTCCTCCTCCGAGAACTCCATTCAGGCACTTATTTAGCCACCTATTCACCCTTCAGGGGTCCTCGAGCTTCTGCCCGAAGCTAATTAAGTGATGGACGCAGTAGCCTAGGAGACTAGCTGATTGACAGGCATGATTTACCAACCGACTCTGGAAACTCCAGTCTGTGTTTGCCCAACGCGTGGCCGGCAGTCCAATTAAGAAAGTGGAAGCGCCAAAGGGGGCGGTCGCGGGGCGGATTGGGTTGTGGTGATTCCCGAGGATTGTGCGCTGGAAGCCGAGGCGTCTGCGGGCATCCGGACGATGCCGTGACGCGGCAGCGCAGCCGAGTTGACACCGCGAGCACAGCCCAGCGGGTGGAGTCCTTGGGTCCCGGAGGCGGCGTGGCGTGAAAGGCAAATTGTTGTTTGGGAGCTGTTCTCTCGAAGTCTTCGGGGGGGGGGGGGGGGGAGGGGCGGCGGACGGCGAGCGGGCCTCGCGTGCGCATGCGCCGGCCCCTGGGCCGCCGGGGGGCCCGCCCGCACGCGCATGCTCAAGGGTGCGCGGAGCCCCGTGGCCGCTAGCACTACGCCTGCGCGTCGAGAAGCCCGCTAAGGAGCGGCGCTGTCGGAGGTCGGGCGGGCAGGCGGTGACGTCGTGGAGAGAGCTTTAAAGTGCGGGCCGGGCCGGGCGTCTGAGGGTCTGAGCCAGAGTCTGGCCGAGTCTTCGCCGAGCCCCTCCACGGCATGAGGCGCTGCCGGCGCCCTTGCTCCTCGGGACGTGGAGAAGGTGGAGGAGGAAGAAGCCTCGCCGTCGCTTGTGCTGCATGACCTGCCGCTGCTGAGGCTCGACCCATTCCTGGCCCCTCTACGCCCCCCGCTGGTTCATTGGGCCACGCATGGCGGCCCGGCTCTGAGGACCCCCGCTTCCCTCTCGGGCCCCCGGGTGCGTCCCTCCAGAGCCATGCCGGGCCGCCCCGGAGGATCCTAGAGTTGAGTTGCGGGGGCCATGGCGGCCGCCAGCGGCTACACGGACCTGCGTGAGAAGCTGAAGTCCATGACGTCCCGGGACAACTACAAGGCTGGCAGCCGGGAAGCCGCCGCCGCTGCAGCCGCTGCTGTGGCCGCCGCCGCGGCTGCCGCGGCCGCAGCAGAGCCTTACCCGGTGTCCGGGACCACCAAACGGAAGTACCAGGAGGACTCGGACCCGGAACGCAGCGACTACGAGGAGCAGCAATTGCAGAAGGAGGAGGAGGCGCGCAAGGTGAAGAGCGGAATCCGGCAGATACGGCTCTTCAGCCAGGATGAGTGCTCCAAGATCGAGGCCCGCATCGACGAGGTGGTGTCCCGCGCCGAGAAGGGGCTTTACAACGAGCACACCGTGGACCGGGCCCCCCTGCGCAACAAGTACTTCTTCGGCGAGGGCTACACGTACGGCGCCCAGCTGCAAAAGCGCGGGCCGGGCCAGGAGCGCCTCTACCCGCCGGGCGACGTCGATGAGATCCCCGAATGGGTGCATCAGCTGGTGATCCAGAAGCTGGTGGAGCACCGCGTCATCCCCGAGGGCTTCGTCAACAGCGCAGTCATCAACGACTACCAGCCTGGAGGCTGCATTGTGTCTCACGTTGACCCCATCCACATCTTCGAGCGCCCGATCGTGTCTGTGTCTTTCTTTAGCGACTCGGCCCTTTGCTTCGGCTGCAAGTTCCAGTTCAAACCCATCCGGGTGTCGGAACCTGTGCTTTCTCTGCCGGTGCGCAGGGGGAGCGTGACTGTGCTCAGGTAACACACACCTGGGAGGAGGGGCTGGCCCTGCACCCTGCCGCCTAAACCTATCCAGCCGGGTCCCGGAAGCCGCAGCTGATGGGAGCCGGTTCTTTTTATGGTTCTGACTCATCCTTTTTCCTGCAGACTATAGGAATCTTGTGTCTGAAACTCTTAGCGGGATAAGACCAATATGGAATTCTGTACCTGCAGGCAGGTTTGAAGTGGTCGTAATAGTTATCTGAGAATTCATCTATAAAAGCCTCATTCTGAGAAGCTAAGCATTTTCTGAAGGCTAGCATAGGACTCAGTTTTCCAAGGATGTAGTGCTTGTTTTGCATTTTGTTTT
Organism: Onychomys torridus; assembly: GCF_903995425.1. Taxonomy (NCBI): domain Eukaryota; kingdom Metazoa; phylum Chordata; class Mammalia; order Rodentia; family Cricetidae; genus Onychomys; species Onychomys torridus. The sequence continues at coordinate 48,729,700 of NC_050450.1, forward strand.
TGTTTTTGAAGACGGGGGTCTCAGTCCAAGTTATCCTTCAACTTTCTACACAAAGAAGGATGATCTTAAAAAAAAAAAAAAAAAAGGATGATCTTGAATGTCTGATCCTCCTGCCTCTACCTCCCAAGTGCTGGGATTACAGATGTACACTGGCCAGTTTTTGTGGGGCCTCGAGATAAAAGAACTCAAGGCTTCATGTTTTCCATGTGGTTTTAAGCAAATCACTTTCGGTTTTGGACTTCATTTCCATATCTTAAAAAGAAAGAAAACCTGTGCTTAACTATCTAGAAGTTTTCCCCGTTCCGTTGTCTACCTAAAAGTTTTTCTCTGCTCCGGTGTTTGTGGTTTCACAAAGTAGAGTGGATTCCTTAACAGAAAATCAGGCAGAGCCCTTGAGGTTTGGGGTTTTTTTGTTTGTTGTTTTGTTTTGTTTTTGTTTTTGGTACAGATTTCTCCGAAGAATGACTTCCTTGGGTTGAACAATTTAGTGGGTTAGCCAGAAATAAAGTGACAGCATTCTCTTGAAATTCTCTTGGTTTCAGGCCTAGGCACTTTGTAGAAATGCCTTAGCTGTTACTGGGATCCAGTAAAACAAAATACAGCTGGTCTGTTGACCTGGTGTTTGGCTTTGTGATTTGGTGACCACATCTTAGGCTCTTGGCCAGTTGGGGCCCCAGATCCTGCTAAGAATTAGCTCAGTGCCTGGCCAGCAGGGTAAATCATCTGCTGGAACACTGATGGGATTTATATGAAGTGGGGTTCTATTTGGAGGCTGTCTTCTTCCAGCCCTAAAAAAGGGAAGCCTAGTTAATGTACTTTATTAATCCCCAAAATGGGGCCCAGACTTCAAGTGGTTCAGATGTGTATGATGCTTCCAGATGGATGCCTTGACAAAAATTTTTTAAAAGGGATTTCCAGCTTTGCCTGGTAGTGCATGCCTATACGCTCAGCACTCATGAGGCTGAGGCAAGAGGGTTGCTTTGTAAGTTTGACATTGTCTCAAAGAGATCCACCTACCTTCCAAAAGAAGGGATTTCCAGGAAGCTTGCTGTGTAGGGAAGATTTTAGGGTCTGTTCTGTTGAAGTTTCTTTGTGCTGAAAGGATTTCACACAGAGGCCCTTTGGTCATTTAGTGAGATATTTTTCCACGTGGTCATACACCTTTAAGGTGTTTAGAGGTCTGGCTGACTGGCTGCTTAATGGGGAATTCTCAGGCACTTTGAGACTCCCCCTACAGCACACTCCTGGATTTAAAAGCAGAACTTAAAAATTCTTAATGTGCAGGTCTGTTAGTGATTAACAAGATTGCATCAGCAAGAAAATGGTCTTTTCTAAAGCTTTCCCAGTCCTTTCCAACCCTTCCTGGATTCAGACTTGGCTCCAGAGTTAGTGTGGGAGGCACAGCCATGTCCGGAAAAGTGCTGCCCCAGGCTTTGAATCCAGCTTGCTTGGGGGTTTTATTAATTTATTTTTGAGGCAGAGTCTCACTCTGTAGCCTAGGCTGTCCCCAGCTCAGCACTGTTACTGCCTCTGCTTCCAGAGTACTAGGATTGCAGAAGTGAGCCATCATGGCTAGCTTTCTTTGGGATCTTGGAGGTATCTTCTCAGAGCTGGTTTTCTTAGCTCTATAACAGATAGATGGTGCCAACTTTTGCAGTCTTTTAGTGAAATGTGATTTGGTGTCTAAAAGGATAGGCACTCGGTGCTGGAGAGATGGCTCAGAGGTTAAGAGCACTGACTGCTCTTCCAGAAGGTCCTGAGTTCAATTCCCAGCACCCACATGGTGGCTCACAACCATCTGTAATGAGATCTGGTGCCCTCTTCTGGCCTGCAGTCATACATGGTAAATAAATAAATCACTATTAAAAAAAAAAAAAAGGATAGACACTCAAATATCTATACAACTACTTAGTGAGCCCCTGCTCTGGCTGGAAAAGGTGCTAGGGAATTGGTGGGTCTTGAAAGTGGCTGCAGTCTTCACATAGTTCATTCTCAGTAGAAGCTTTCAGCCTAGATGGATCATCAGAATCCAGAAAGATAATCAAGGAAACATGTAAGGGGGCATCTTACTGAGATAGTGGAAGTTCTTGGGAGGAAGGAAGCTGGAACTAAAGAATGACTAGAAATTAGCTAGAGTAGTGGAATCACAAGATAGCAGAGCTTCAAACGCAGCAGTAGAATGTAGACATTGATAAACATGGTTGCTGTGAGGCCTGGTGATAACAGTAGTTTCTCAACTACTGTTGATATTTGGAGCTTGTAAATTTTTTTCTGGATGAGCTGTACATGCAGTGAAGAAGAAAAAAAAACATCCCTGGTCTTTCTGATAGACGCTAGTAACACTTTTTCTGACAATAAAAAATCTGAGCCAGCAGGTAGTGGTAGCACATGCCTTTAATCCCAGCACTCAGGAAACAGAGGCAGGTGGGTGGGTCTCTGAGTTCGAGGCCAGCCTGGTCTACAGAGGAAGTTCCGGGACAGGCTCCAAAGCTACACAAAGAAACCCTGTCTCAAAAAAAAAAAAAAAAAAAAAAAAAAAATCAGACGTTGACAGGTGTCCCAGTAGGTGAGGGTTGTGGGGCAGCGTCATCCCCAGTTGAGAACTATTGTACTAGGGTCTGGACACACCTGCTAATTTAAATCTTCAAGAACCTGCTCCCTGGTACTCTACTTGCCTGGTATGTAGTTAAATGAGCACCTGCCTATTAGTAATGGCCCTCATCAAATCCTGAGTGGAAGCCTGTAAGAAGTTTGCTTTTTCCTTCTTTCCTGATGGGTTCACTTTCCAGAGGTGAGAGTGTTAAAGCTACAGGTTAGATAGATGAGTGTAGATGTGGATGGATTCTAATTGCTGCCTTCACTTGTTAGTGGCAATGGTGTCTGTATTTGGCAAAGGCACCATGGCAAAATTGTTTTACATTTATTGGTGTTCATCAAGTGTTTTGATTAGTGGCAGAGATTTGACTCTGGTGTCTAGACCTGCATTTTTATTAGAGCAAGACTTCACAGACCTCTCTAGAAGTGTTTTACATTCCTTTCCAAACCCAGCTGGCAGTTTTTAACTGTTGGTAACCTTCCCAATTTGGGCCTGAAAAGGGGTCCCCTTTTCCCTTTTTATGCTGTTTTCCCCTCTTTTTTTTTTTTGGAGACAGGGTTTCTCTGTGTAACTTTGCGCCTTTCTTGGAACTAACTCTGTAGCCCGGGCTGGCCTTGAACTCACAGAGATCCGCCTGCCTCTGCCTCCGGAGTGCTGGGATTAAAGGCGTGCCCGGCCTTATGCTGTTCTTTAGAGATCTATGTTTACCTTTTCTTCATGTCAGTTTGTCCCACATTCTTTGTCCTGGCTCTGTAAAGTGAATAGGGCAGACTAAAACAGACCCCAGAATTGGAGATCAGTGGATAAACTAAACTTTAGTGCTTAAAAGCATAAGGACGTAAGTTTAATTCCCACCCCTTTTTTTCCTTCTTTAAAGCCAGATGTGATGGCCCATACTTGTAATCCGAGGGCCAGAGAAGTGAAGACAGGACTCACTAGCCACCCAACTTAGCCTTCTTAGCCAGTAAGAGACCCTATCTCAAAAAAAAAAAAAAAAAGCAAAATAAATGATGCTTGAGGAATGACACCTGAAGTTGACCTCTGACCTCTTATATGCATGTACACCCACCCCACATGCATAAATAAAAAAGCAATATAGGGCTGGAGAGATGGCTCAGTGGTTAAGAGCACTGCCTGCTCTTCCAAAGGTCCTGAGTTCAACTCCCAGCAACCACATGGTGGCTCACAACCATCTCTAGTGGGATCTGATGCCCTCTTCTGGCATAAAGTTGTACATGTAGATAAAGCACTCATATACATAAATAAATAATAAAATCTTTTTAAAAAATTCATTTAAAAGCGGGGGGGGGGCTGGAGAGATGGCTCAGAGATTAAGAGCACTGGTTGTTCTTCCAGAGGTCCTGAGTTCAATTCCCAGCAACCACATGATGGTTTACAACCATCTGTAATGAAATCTGGCACCCTCTTCTGGCCTGCAGGTATACAGGCAGGCAGAACACTGTATTTTTAATAAATAAATAAGTGAATGAATGAATATTTTTAAAGGCAATATATACATTACTTTATAAGGTAATTTTTTTTTTAATTAAAAAAAAAATTTAAAAAAACAGGCTCCAGATGTTAGGATAATCACCTCAAGGCTAACTGCTTGTGAACTGTTTCCTTTAACCACTGTTTTGTAGTCCTTTCCAGAGACCTGGGTCTCAGCTCCCGATCTGGAATGACTGCTCCACCTAGCCATCTATTGTACTGCGAGCTTAGTCTTTGGCCCTTCTGGTTAATAGTATTGGGGGATCGAGCAGTCAAGCATCCCTGTTAAGTTTGTTTGGCAGAATGAAAGCAAAATTTAGCTTTGTGGTTTAAAAATAGTTGGGAAAAGCCCTGGACTGCACCAGTTGTTTGGATTTTTTTTTTTTTTCTGTTACGTACATTTGTTTGTTTGTGTGTGTGTGCGCGCATAAGTGTTTGTGGTGCATCAGAGGACAACTTAGGGAGTTGATTCTCTCCCTGTGGGTCTCTACTGTCAAACTAATGTAGTCAGAAAGAACCTTTGTCTACTGAGCCATCTCACTTGCCCCTTGTTTGAAATTTTCCTATTTCAGGACTATACACCCCCTGGAAGGGCTGTTGGTTGTTGAAATTGGCTTCCTTTTGTATTGCCAGGCCTGACAAGGCAGAAAGTAGCAAAGAAGCAGCACCTAGCTGGAAGTCATGGTCTCAAAAAGGAAACTCAGAGCAAGCAAAGAACAAACAGGCCATGAAAATTTCAGGGCTGACTGGCTGGCCAGCTGTTTTAGACTGAGCAGTTAGTATGCAACACTCTGCCATATAAACCCTTCCTGTCTCATAGGACTGGTACTTCTTGAGGTCAGCAAAGCCCCATTTCAAGTTAAACCTTGTTACCAAGAAACAGATGGGATTTTGTGCTTTCACTTGTTACCTACTTAACACATTTGGCTACCAAAAAAACCAAAAAGATTAGGAAAACTTGGTGAAGTTTTAGCATCACTATTTTAGCTGTTTGAATATCAGCAATTTTTTTCTTTTTTGAGACGGGTTTCACTTTGTAGCCCTGGACAGCCTAGAATTTACTATATATACCAAGAAACTCAAAAGATCAACCTGCCTCTGCCTCTGCCTCCTGAGTGTGAATGCTGAGAGGGTGTGTGTGCACACCAGCCATGATCAAATTAACTTAATGGTCTTATTTTCCACTTGTGCTAAGAAGGAAGCCAATGATGCTTTAGAATTGCCAGAAAAGATTGAATCTCTATTATATGGCTAGTTCATGAAGTTTAAAGATGTCTTAAGAGCCGGGCGGTGGTGGCACACACCTGTAATCCCAGCACTCGGGAGGCAGAGGCAGATGGATCTCTGTGAGTTCAAGGCCAGCCTGGTCTACAGAGTGAGTTCCAGGACAGCCTCCAAAGCTACAGAGAAACCCTGTCTCAAAAAACCAAAAAAAAAAAAAAAAAAAAAAGGAAAAAGGTGTCTCAACAGATGAACTGCCGTCAGTACTGTGGTATTGCAGAATTAGGGTAGACTGGTGTCTAAAAAGCACCGGAACGTCGGTAAAGTCAAGCCATTTCTTCTCCTGGAAGCTTGAGTCCACAGTCCTGCCCGGGTGTCAGTCAGTGATGAGGCGCAAGGGGGCTGCCTAAGGAAAGTAGCCCATCAAAGGGAGGCTAGCATTAGGCTGTGACCTTGTCCAGTTCAAGGTGGTTTTTGTTTTGGTCTGCCTTGGCCTAGGTGGATATGGAACAGTTGGGGAATGGAGGCCATCTTGGAAATGAGCTTCAGCAACTCCATCTCTAAGGCTGTCTCCAGAAGAGACATGCATAGTCCTGCACATTTCCTTAGTAATGGTTTTTCAGGCTCATTTAATTTGTGTACAGTCCTCTAAGGAAAGGCTTGTTGCAATCTGTTTTGATGCTCTTAAAAATAGAGGCTTTAAAGTGATAGACTGTTTTGGTGTAGAATATTAGCACATATTTAATTTTTTGTCCACTGTGCAGAGTTGAGTAAGGCCTTTGAACAGAGTGTTGTCTTAGAAGGAAAACACAATTTCTGTAGTCCTAATATAGTAGAGTCATGGGATGATGTGGTTGGGTAACATGGGCAGGAGGCTTAGGGAATTTTTACCAGCATAGAGGAGATAGACAGGTCAGCTCCCTCGTTATTCTAAGGTATAGGACTAGTAACAGAGCTAGGTCCTGTCACTTGGTGGTTATGGATAGCATAATAAGCATTGTTGCTGGGCATGGGGTCTCAGCCCAGGCAGAGAGCAGACCAGCTGGACAACATAAGGTATTCCTCCTCTACTTTGCCTGCAAAAACAGGAATAGACAGCAATAGAACTTTACTTCACATCAAGGGTAGAACAGGACCCAGGGCATATTACATTTCAAATCCACAGAGTGAGATTTTCAGTGTCTCCTGTAGCAAGTAGGATTCTTAGCAATAAAAGGCACTCTTGTGGTCTTGGCATTTTCTGCTTAAGTTCAGCCAGGAAAAAAACTTACGTTAGAACTTTTTGGGTTCCTTCTCCCCAGAGGAAAAAACAGTAGGCTATCACTGATAACAGGATATTCTAGAATACTGATGTTAATAAGACTTAAATATAGGGTTGGTATGTCAAGGTCACTTCTGAGGTTCTGTGTAGTGCTCCCTCCATTCTAGTTGTGAGGCCTGGGCTTAGGGCAGGAACCTGGCATGGCTTGCTTGTTTTATAGCCCTTTGGAGGATGGGGCAGGGAACATGGAAGCAGTCAAACTTTGACAAACAATCTGGATTTGTTCCAGAGCTGCATTGAGAAGTGGTTTCTTGTTGGAAATGAGAAGTCAAGGCCCTTGGTCATACTTACATAATAGCCAAGTCAAACATAATCCTTGTTAACATCAGGGAACATCGCATGTAGCTGGCACTGCAGAGTCAGGCCTTTTGAGATGTGCCGTTACACTCGGCTCTTCTGAGATCTGTGTGTGTGTGGTATGAAGCCCAGTCTCTTGTCACTAATATAAAGTAATAATAACACGGCTCACACCTATAATTTCCACATTCAAGAGGCTGAGGTTGGAGGATTGCTGTGGGTTTGGGGCCAGTCTGAACTACATAGTTACTGGCCCACTTGGGTTACAGTGTGAGGCCTTATCTTACAAGTTGAAATGGAAAGGGAAAAAAAGAGACTAAAGCTAGCTCCTAGCCTGGGATAGGGCCGAAAGGCCCCTGCGGGTGTAGAACATGGAACCCTGTGGGGATCTGAAATTGTGTTTCCTCTGCAGGAGCAGAACTCAAGGCTTGCTAAGAGGGCTAGGCCCTTTAGCAGTGCCAGATGCTTAGCAAATGGTAGGAGGGTCCAAGGCACTCTGAGCACCCCAGCATCATTTTCACCCCAACAAAAAATGAGTACCTAAATTAAAAAGCATGACAAAATGAACACTGAAGAAACTAAGGATTTTCTGTTCAAGCATGTGACTTAACTCAGGTCACAAAGCTTGCAGCTTGGTGGGGCATGGTGATACACACATTTAATCCCAGCACTTAAGGAGGCAGAAGCAGGCAGATCTCTTGGGTTTGAGGACAGCCTGGTCTACATAGTGAGTTTCATCTAGGACAGCCAGGGCTGTGTAGAGAACCTTGTCTCAGACAAAGTCCTAATTTGAATCCAAGTCCTCTCTAATTTCTATGTGGCACTTCCCTCTGTGGGCTCATAGTTACTAATAGGAATGAAGAGTAAGTTCTTTGGTCAATACTCAGTTAAAGTCAATAGATTTTTTTTGCTATAGTAATTCTCAAACCCTTCTACATCCTGATATTTTTCTGGAACTCTTAATTATTTTCTAGCTTGATTTGGTTTATGGATATTTTTCCTAGTCTCTTGTGAGGATAATACGCACTTGAGTACATGCACACGCCAAACCACTAAAGAACCCTGATCTAGAAGCAGCTGGTTGTGGGAATAGGAACAGGTAAAGCATTTACAAATAGGCTTATTCTACCGCCAGCATGGACTCAAACCAGAATTGGGGGTGGGGGAAGGCACCTCTATATAGTCCTAGCTCTATATAGTCCTTGCTGTGGAGACTAGTTTGGCCTAGAACTCTTAAGAGATCCACATGCCTTTGCTGGGATTAAGGGTGTATACTACCAAGCCTAGCTTTTTAAATCAGAAGTGCTTTCCTTTATGAAGTAGCAACAAAATAATTTTATGGGTGGGGGTCACTACAACATGAGGAACTGTATTAGAGGGTTGCAGCATTAGGAAGGTTGAGAACCACTGCTCTAAGGTCTGACCCTGAAATAATTTGGCTTTGTATTTCTTAGTGGCTTTTGAATCCAGCATTGCTCTTAGGACAGCCTAACCCTGATGGAGTCATTCCCAGATCTTTTGTGTTTCAGGTAGTTAAGCATGTGTTATCCCTACACCTGCACTAGAGAAGGAACGGATGAGCAGCCATGAGAAAAGGGTATATGCACAGGCATGGTAGTGCAGGGCTTTAATCTCAGCAGCAGGGAGGCATTGGCACATGAATCTCTGAGTTCAAGGCCAGCCTGCTATACAGAGTAAAAACCAAAACTAAACAAAAGGTATATGGCCTAGGAGCAGTTAGGAATCTTAAATGGGAAAGCTTGAAGGCAAGCTCTTCATCAGACCTGGTACCTGGTTGGGCAGGTGTCTGGCTGTGTCACTCTCTGCAGCTCAGTGGAGTAGCTTGGACTGGGAGTATCTTATCTCTTGGGGTGCTCACTGAGAACATGTGAGGGGCTCAGTAATCAGAGCCCTGGAACTTCAAGTCAGAGGGATGCCAGCTGAGAATAGTCATCTATCCATATTTGTTAGCCTTTAAGTAGTTTTAAAATCATGTAACTTTAGGTAGAAATTTTATTATGATGGAAATTCATAAAATATCCTAAACATAACTGTCTTCAAATTTTTGGATCTCGGCTGGGCGGTGGTGGCACACGCCTTTAATCCTGGCACTCGGGAGGCAGAGCCAGGTGGTTTACAGAGCGAGGTCCAGGACAGGCTCCAAAACTACACAGAGAAGCTCTGCCTCAAAAAAAAAAATCATTTATTTATTTATTTTTTATCTTCCCCAGAGGAGGCTTTTGAAAGTTTTTTCCGAGTAATAAAGTTCTGTGTTGGGACTTAGTGGTCCCTATGTCTGTGCTGTCAGTGGCTACCTTGACTTCCTCCGTGTCCAGTCGCCTCCAGAGTTTCTTTGTTTTATATTATATTTGTTCTAGTGCTGGGGATCGAACCCAGAGCCTCACATTTGTCAGGCAAGTGCTTTACCTCCACACTACACCCTAGCCTGAAGAGCTGCAAACAAAAAGGACTCTAGTCTCTGTTCGGAAAGTCCTGCTTCAGACTGTCTTAAGTAACCAGTAAATCTTCTGTGCCAGGTTTGCCTTTAATGGTTTCTAGGCAGACACTTCTTAGAGCTTAAACAGTTCCCTCCCATGTAGATTCTTGAATTTCTCAAGTAGTAGGCAGAGGGCAGCCATAATGCCTGTCCCCCATGCATTGGTTATCTGTCTGCTCTCTTACTGGTAACTTGTTCTGTGTCTTTCTAGTGGGTATGCTGCTGATGAAATCACTCACTGCATACGGCCTCAGGACATTAAAGAACGCCGAGCGGTCATCATTCTCAGGAAGTAAGTACCTTCATGTCTGTCATCCTCTGCCTTAACTACAGGCCTGTCTGAATCCTCTTAGAACTTAACTCTCTACTTCTTTCATGCCACTATGTAATCTAGGAGAGCGGAAAGACACAGATTCTCTTATTTTACATCCTCAGACTGTTTAGGAAATTGAGGGTTGAGTAAAGAAGTACTCCTGATATTTATTGGCACACTTTTTCCCCTTCCTTTAAGGATTTATTTTTAATTATATGTATGTGTGTGTCAGTGTGTGGGTGTGTGCACATATGTGTAGGTGTCTGTGGAGTCCAGAAGAGGGAGTCAGGTTCCCTGGAGCTAGAGTTCCAAGTAGTTGTGACCCACCAGACATGGATGCTAAAAACCAGACTCAGGATCTCTGCAAGAATAGTGCATGCTCTTAATCCTGAGTTATCCCTAGTCCTTTGGGCATAGACTTGAAACAAGATTTGGGGAGTACTTTCCTAAACCCTTTCACTTCTCTGTCTCTCACATGCACAAGCACGCATGTACGCACTCACGCATTCATGCCTGTTCTGATTCGTCACATGTGCTTTCGGTGATTATTTTTAGACTGTGCCTTAGCAGCCTACTTTAAAAATGCCTAGGCTTTCACTTCTAGAAGGAGCTAGGAGTGAGGTCACGAGTAGAGAGGTGGGCTATAGTATTTAGCTGGCTCGTTGCCGTGGCTCGGCACCCTTGAGACTAACAGAGACTAACACTAATAACCTGCTCTCTCCTACCTGAGCATGGTGGCTCACTAATGCCTGCAGTCCAGCTTCTGAGAGACTGAGGTGAGAGGATTGGGACTTGGAGGCAGGTCTGTCATAGAATAAAAGAGAAAGAAGGGAGGAAGAGAAGGAAGAAAACAAAGAAATGGAAGGTTAGTCAAGCATAGTGAGGCACTCTTGAAATGTTGACACTTAGGAAGTGGAGGTAGGAGGCCAGCCAGCCTGGGCTACATGAGGCTTGCACTTTCTTTTGGTTTTGGTAGTTTTGTTTGTTTGGTTTGGGGTTTTTTGTTGTTTTTGTTTTTTTGTGTATGTGGAGTTGGGAATCGAACCCAGGGCCTTGAGCTTGCTAGGCAAGCACTCTACCACTGAGCTAAATCCCCAACCCCTTGGTTTGATTTTTTTGTTTTTGTTTTAAATGATTCTTAAATTGTTGCCCTGACTGGCCTGGAATTCACTATGTAGACCAGACTGGTCTCGAACTCGTAAGATCCACCAATTTCTATTTCTGACGTGTAATAGTGAGCAAAGCTCATCTAGTGTGCAGACTCGGCTGTGCTTAATGAGTTAGATATTGTTTGTTCTTTTTCCCCCTTTAAAATTTAAGTGGGGGTTGGGGATTTAGCTCAGTGGTAGAGTGCTTGCCTAGCAAGCATAAGGCCCTGGATTTGATCTTTAGCTCCACCAAAAAAAAAAAAAAAAAAAAAAAAGGCAGTGGTGGCGCACGCCTTTAATCCCAGCACTTGGGAGGCAGAGCCAGGCAGATCTCTGTGAGTTCGAGGCCAGCCTGGGCTACCAAGTGAGTTCTAGGAAAGGCACAAAGCTACACAGAGAAACCCTGTCTTGAAAAACAAAACAAAAAACAACAAGAAAAATTAAGTGAAGTCTTTTTAAATCTTAAGTTTTTTAATTTTGTTATTTAAAAAAGATGTTACAGGTAAGTCAAGTATGGTGGTGCAGAGGCCAGGTGAATCTCTGTGAGTTCAAGGCTAGCCTGGTTTACATAGCTCCAGGACTACATGTAGAGACCCTGAATCAAAAAGACTAGAGAGGTTGGGGATTTAGCTCAGTGGGTTCGGTCCTCAGTTCTGGGGGGGAAAAGAAAGACTAGAGAGTTGGCTCATTGGTTAGGACACTTGACTGCTTTTCCAGAAGACCTGGTATGGATTCCCAGTACCTAGATGGCTGCTCACAACTATCTGTAATTCCAGTCCCAGGGGATCCAACACTCTTCTGGCCTTCAACCAGGTCCAAAGACTATGCAAGACAATAACTTCTGTATAGTTAGAATAGGCATTTGGAACAGAAGCTATGGAGCTTAACACTGGATTAGACTTTCAACTATTGAATTTTATTTATACACACACACACACACACACCTTTTTTAAAAAAGATTTATTTATTTATTATTTTATACAGCATGTTTGACTGCAGGCCAGAAGAAGGCACCAGATCTCATTACAGATGGTTGTGAGCCACATGTGGTTGCTGGGAATTGAACTCAGGACCTCTGGAAGAGCAGTCAGTGCTCTTAACCTCTGAGCCATCTCTCCAGCCCGAATTATATTTTTATGTGCTTATCCACCACCAAAATTTAAAAGTCATTGCCACATGTAGAACTAGAAAAACAATTAGCAGTCGGGTGGTGGTGGTGCATGCCTTTAATCCCAGTACTTGTGAGGTAGAGGCAGGATCTCTGTAAATTCGAGGCTAGCCTGGTCTACAGAGTGAGTTCCAGAACAATCAGGACTGTAGGGAGAAACCCTGTCTCAGGAACAAAGAAAAACAGTTAGCTTTATATGCTTTGGTTTTTTGATAGTTTTTGATTTGTAGAACATTGTGAGACCATTAGAGTTCCCATGTAACCTGTATTTTCCTTTATCGTTGGTATCTTAAATTTAGTGAGATATATTTGTTACAGTTAGAGACCAATGCTGAAGGAGGAAGATTTAAGTGTAGGATCTGCGTAGACTACAGAGAGGGCCAGCTAAGGCAAGTTTGTGAGACCTTCAAACTAAAAAGTAAGATGCTGGACTTAGGATGTAGTTCAGGCCCTGGGTTCAATCCCCAGAACAGAGAGATAGACAGATATACAAGTATATATACCAAATATACTAGACATGATGGCATATGCCTGCAGTCTCAGCTTCTTGGAAATCTGAGGCAAGTCACTTGAGCCTAGGAATTGGAAACCAGTCTGGCATTACAGCAAGACCCTTTCTCTAAAAACAAACAACAAAAGAAAGGAAATCAGTTGTGGCTGAAAAATGTAGCCTAATGATAAAGCACTTTGTTCGCATGCCTGGGGCTTTGAGATCCATGCATCATCTATGGTTTTAGATTTACCTAGTAAATTAATTAGTTTTCTTGTTTCTGTAACAAAAGTAACTTAAAAAGAGAAAGAATTTATTTCGGCTCATAGTTCTAGGATATGGACCTTCATGATAGGGAAGTCTTAGAGGTAGATTTAGGTAGCTGGTCACATTTCATAAAGAGTAAGCAAGCAGAGAGCAATGAATGATTGTGTTCAGCTCACTTTTGTCTTTTTTATACAGTCCAGTATCTCAGCCAAGGGAATGATGCCACCCACAATGGGCAGGTCTTCCCAACTCAATCAAGATAATCCTCTCTAAGCCACCATGCCCAAAGGCTCATCTCCCAGGTGATTCTGTATCTCAATAAGATGATGATTGAGATTAACCATCACACTTAGGTTTACTTAATTTTTTTCATGCGTCTGTTCTCATCAAGGTGCATCCTGTGTACATCTAGTTGTCATGTTACTTTACTCCTCTTGGCTATAACAATTTCTTGTACTTATTTGGCTGGGTATTTTATAGAATGTTGTAACAGCCCTGACTGTCTGGAACTTACTCTATAGACCAGGCTAGCCTGTAACTCACAGATCCACCTGCTTCTGCCTCGCCAGTGCTGGGATTATAGCTGTGTGCCACCACACCTAGCTTAGATGTTTCTCTTGACTGGCAGAATGAAATTCTAACTATCCAACCTAGTCTCTTGAGGTTCTTCCTTTTGTCTTACTCGACCCTAAAGTACCTATGACCCCAGTGCAGTTGATGTGTTGTGTGACAGGATGGCTTTTTTTGGAAACGCCTTTCTTTCTTACATATGCATGTTTTGATCCACATCACCACTCTAAAATTTTCTACATGTGCACACTGGTTGACCTATCTGTCCCTCAAGGCCCTGGTGCTGACCATTTTGACATTCAGGACACCTTGCATAACTCTGGCACTTTATCATGCCACCCCCCATAAGCTGTCACAGCCTATGTACATGGCCATTGTAAACCTCCAAGTTCATATTCAGGGATAGTAGAGGGTGTCCAGTGTCTAGCTTGCTACCCAGGCCAAATGAGACATTAGTTCAAAAGTGAAGAATAATTTGGACTGCCAACAAGTAGTTTCAGAAAATCTGTTAAGACTTGTCTTGTAAAAGGACGAGCTGAGCATCACCCTGACTTGGACATCCAGATACTACCCAAAGATCAGAGGTGACCTTGTAATGTCTTTTGGTGAGACCAAGTTCTAGTGAGTAGAGTCTGAATGTTGAATCTGCCCTGTTCCGTTTAGTCAGGGGTTAGAGTCAATCTTGCCTAAAGTTCAAATAGATTGTATAAACTCTGGTATCTCTGACACCAGCTCACATCAGTAAGAGCTGGCAAGATCTTTCTCAAGGATCTCGTGGAGAGAAAGAAGTTCATGGATAGCTGCCATGTGCTTGCTGGCTGAACAAAATGTGGCTGCTTTGAAGTGACCTTTTGAGTTTGCTTGGGAGTAAAATCCTCAAACTACAGACCAATTTATTTGTAGTCACAGTACATGGTCAAGTACTGTCATGAACCCAGGCCTCCTGGCTTGTTGGTGGTTTGCAGAGTGGAGCACTCTAGGTCTTGCCTTCACCCACCTACCTGCCCATGTGTCACTGAGGTATATGCTTGAGTTACAAAACAAGTTCAGTGATTAAGAGCACTTTCTGTTTTTCCAGAGGAACTGAATTCAATTTCTAGATCTATACTGAGCAGCTCATAACTGCCTGTATCTCACTTCAGTGGTTCCAACACGTTCTTATGGCCTCCATGGTCTTAGTATGCAGGCATGCGCGCACATTTTGAGATAGAGTCTTATTGTGTAGCCCTAGCTGGCTAGGTTGGCCTCCCAAGTTGTAGAGACCCTCCCACCTCTGCCTCTGAATTTCTAGGATTAAATGTGCATGCCATTACATCTAGATAAAAATAAAAAAATTAAAAATAAATCTTTGGTGGGGGGGGTGTGAGAGATCGCTCAGCAATTAAGAGCGCTGGCTGTTCTTCCAGAGGAACTGACTTCTTTCTCTTCTTAGCACTCAGATAGTGACTGAACCATCTGAAATTCCAGTTCTAGGGTATCTGACACCATCTTCTGGATTGTTTAGACACATCCTTATATGCAGACAAAATATTCATACAGGTAATAAAATGAATACTTTTGTTTTTCAAGACAAGGTTTCTCTGTGTAGCCCTAGCTGTCCTGGAATTCAGTTTTGTAGACCAGGCTGGCCTGGAACTCAGAGATCCATCTGCCTCTGCCTCATGAGGGCTGGGATTAAAGACGTGTACCACCACCGCTTGGTCTAAAATAAAATTATTAACTGGTGGTGGCACACACCTTTAATCCCAGCATTTGGGAGGCAGAGGCAGGTAGATCTCTGAGTTCGATACCAGCCTAGTTTGCAAACTGAATCCCAGGAAAGCCAAGGCTGCTCAGAGAGAAACCTTGTCTCAAACACCCAAATAAATAAATATATAGATAGTTAAGAAAATAAAGAGAATTGTAGGCTGGGAGGCAGAGACAGGCAGATCTCTGTGAGATTGAGGCCAGCCTGGTCTACATAGCAAATTCTAGGACAGTTCTACATAGAGAGACCTGTCTCAAAAAAAAAAAAAAGAAAGAAAATTGTAAAAATGGGGATGTGGGGGGCTGGAGAGATGGCTCAGTGGTTAAGAGCACCGACTGCTCTACTGGAGGTCATGAGTTCGAGTCCCAGCACCCACATGGTGGCTCACAACCACTTGCAATTAGATCTGGTGCCCTCTTCTGGCCTTCAAGGACACATGCAGGCAGAACACTGTATACATAATAAATAAATAAACCTTTTTTAAAAAAATGGGGATGTGGGGGACAAATTACCTGACTGTGATAAAGTGGTAGCATGTTCTTCAAAGTACTTGTATCAGCCATGTCCCTGTCATTGGTACTCTGAGAAAGACCCAGCCTCTTTGGAGAGTGGTTGAAGGGTTAAAGTACTGGTTAGGTGACCAAGAGGCTAACCAACTTCGGGAGGGAGTCAGCTCATGGACGTGGTGGTAGTGAATGGGGTTCTAGTGTCTGCAGGATTTCCTGGTGTACACGCAGTGTTCCTCCCCTGGAAGAGGGCTCAGGCAGAAAGGGAGTTGTGCCTGGCAGTGGCCCACGCCTGTAATCCCAGCACTTGGGAGGCAGAGCCAGGCTCTGTGAGTTCGAGGCCAGCCTGGGCTACCAAGTGAGTTCCAGGAAAGGTGCAAAGCTACACAGGGAAACCCTGTCTCGAAAAAACCAAATAAATAAATAAATAAAAAGTCAAAATTAATTACATCCACCTTAGTGGGAGGATCAGGGAAGGCTTGGTACATCTGACTTCTGAGCTTGAAACTACTGTCTAGACAGAAATGGAATAGTCAGTGGCTGGAAGGCCAGGAAGTTTTTCCTTACTTTATTAAATCATGTTAATATTCTTTCAAGGACAAACATGTAGCTAAGGATGCTAGAGTGAGGAAATCTTTCTCTTTTTTGTTTTGTTTTGTTTTTTTGAGACAGGGTTTCTCTGTAGCTTTGGAGGCTGTCCTGGAACTCGCTTTGTAGACCAGGCTGGCCTCGAACTCACAGAGATCCACCTGCCTCTGCCTCCCGAGTGCTGGGATTACAGGCGTGCGCCACCACCGCCCGTCGAGGAAATCTTATTTTTATGAGAGTGAAGTCACAAGATGATTCCAGGTATTGTTGTCTTCAGTGATGCTACTTATCATTCTGGGAAGTCAGGAAATTTTCAACCCCTACAGCTATCACAAATGCAGCAAATCTGCATTTGAACCCTTTTAATAACATTCTTGTGAAAGTGACAGCTGTTTGTAAAGCCACTGATGTATCTCCAAGCCTCATCGTGAGCCTGTGGATCCCTCTGCCCTCGTGCAGCAAGCTTCTTTAGAACTGTTTCTAATGGTGTTGCTTCTGTTTTCCACTGTCTGTAATCTGGAAGTACCAATTTACATGTCCATGTCCAGCGGCCATATCTGACATTAGTCTGACCTCTAGGTCACTCCTGAGTGATCTCTATCTGTATGTCCTTTGGGGAAGTTAGCCACTGAATGCTCACCAGGGAGGGGCAAGTAAAGAAAGTCTATAGAAACATGCATGATATGCTCAAAATGGTTGGGCCTCATCCAAGAACAAAAGGGTCTTGGCCTGAGGTAGTTTGGTCAGAGAAGTGCTCTTGGGCTAGGGTTGTAGCTCCATGCTAGAGGCTTGCTTAGTATGTCTGAGGCCCTAGTGCCATTCATGGCACCACAAAGAGAGAGAGTGCAACCTCTGAGGCATCCGTTATGCTGGGATAGACTAGAAATGAGGTGGAGATTGATACAAACCTGGATGGCTATAGGAAGTCCACTGAGAGCAACGGGATCTAGGATTCACAGGACAGGCTGTAGGAGCCTGAGTTCAGTGCCTTCTTTTACCATTGGAGCCAGAGATCTGCAGGAGACCCCACCCTAGTTAGCTTATGGATGGAACAGGGTGGTTGTGGCGGGTGCGCTCTGCTTCATTCCTCAGGAGAGTATGAGTGGCTAGATCATGGTTTCCCTAGCTTTGACCATGCCTAAGCTGTTGCCCCCACAGAGACCCTTGCTACCTCTGGAGCATAAAGTGGGCTACTTCCCTCTTTCCCAATACTGTGCTACCCCTGGGCAGCTCTGCTCTACCACAGCGAACACTACCTCTCCCTTGGACACCTTGATAGGATCCAACTTCTCTGACCTCCATGAATATCTGCACCTACTCCCACAACACATGTACATACACATAATTATCTTTTTTAAAGATTTGTTGTTATTATTATTATTATTATTACATTGTACTGCCTGCATGCCAGAAGAGGGCGCCAGATCTCATTACAGATGGTTGTGAGCCACCATGTGGTTGCTGGGAATTGAACTCAGGACCTCTGGAAGAGCAGTCAGTGCTCTTAACCTCTGAGCCATCTCTCCAGCCCAAAATATATGATCTTACATGTAATATATAATAATATTTATGTTTTATATATTGTTATGCATTGTTATTAAATAAAAAGGAACCCTTTTGGTTCCTCAGCTCCAGAAGAAAAAAAAAAATGCTGCCTTCTGTGGCTGAGAGTGCACTGGGGTCTGTCTGCATGCATAGTACACGTTGAAGGTGTCCAAACAGAAGTTACTCCCATTCTCCACTTCTAGGCCTGAAAGTGAAAAAGACATTCTCTGGAAGTCACTAGACCAATCTCTAGTTGAATCACAAAGAGACCAAGGCACAGTATACAGACTGTTGGTTTGCAAGCCCATCTAGTCTTCGCTGGAGATAGATTTGTCCTGATGTGGCTTATTACCAGAGACCCTTTTGAGATCCTGTGTGTGTTTCCTTTGCAGGACAAGATTAGATGCACCGCGTTTGGAAACAAAATCCCTGAGCAGCTCCACATTGCCACCCAACTATGCTTCAGATCGCCTGTCAGGAAACAGCAGAGACCCTGCGCTGAAACCCAAAAGGTCCCACCGCAAGGCAGACCCTGATGCTGCCCACAGGTACTTAGAACCGTCAACAGAGGCCAGCAATGTAGCTTATGGGCTGCCTAAAGAAGGCTGGTTAGGAGCCTGGGGTTGTCTATTCCTTCAAAGCCTTGTCCTTTGGGAAAGCCTGGCCAGTGCATAATACCCCTTAGAAGAGGGATTCAGTAGAAATTCTGAGAAATGTCCCATGACTTCCCTTTTTCAGTCCCATCTGGGCACACCTATTTATAGGTTTATACTTAGGTGTTAAGAGAGCATCTTGACACTTAGAAGTGAACCAGGGATCTCTTGGAGAGGGTTTCTGGGAGGGTAATGTTTAAAATGACACCAGAAGGGACTGGGCCATGGTGGCGCACGCCTTTCATCCCAGCAGTCAGGAGGCAAAGGTGGATCTCTGTGAGTTTGAGGACAGTCCGTTCTACAGAGCGAGATCCAGGACAGGAGAAACCCTGTCTCCAAAAATAAATAAGTAAATAAATGACACCAGAGGGATGAGAAAGCTGTGTGGAAAGGGGAGTGGCATTCCAGGAAAGAAAGAAGTTTGTAAGAGCTGAAGCTCTGGGGCAGAAAAGAGCATAGTGGTTTCAGAGACTCGGGGGGGGGGGGGGGGCACGATACCAGTTCCAAGGTTTGAAGGGATGATTATGAACAGTAGAGGTGTATGGCAGGACCCTGTAGGGGTTTGAACCTGACATAAGAAAGCCCAACCCAGCAGACCTGACAGGGTACTGAGCACCAAAGTCGGAAATAAACATACTCTACAAGGTGACTAAGAGACATCTAATTAGTGCATCTGGATTGAGATCTACTGAGAAGAGTAACCCAGTCTGAGGATGGGGGGCTTCTGAGTCCCCTACAGTGGTGGCAAGACTAGACTACTCCTGACTTCTCAGGTAACAGCTTGTCTCTATTGTTTGCAGACCCCGGATCCTGGAGATGGACAAAGAAGAGAACCGGCGGTCTGTGCTTCTGCCCGCACACCGGCGGAGGGGCAGCTTTAGCTCTGAGAACTACTGGCGCAAGTCCTACGAGTCCTCGGGAGACTGCCCAGAGGCAGCAGGCAGCCCCACCCGCAAGGTGAAGATGCGGAGGCACTGAGGCCCCCTGCCCACCTGGAACTCTGGCTGATCCTGATGTAGCTGCCCCATCTTCTGTTTGTTTGAGTGTTTTTCCCTTTGTTGTTTGTTATTTTGGTCCTATATATGTTTTCCTTGCTTTCTTGCCTATTAAGGCTAAAGAACAGAATTGGCGCAAGACCTGGGTTCTTATGTTCTTGGCTTTCCTCCTTGATGGAAAAGGCTGTTAGCTTCTGTAGGGGACACTCTTACCAGAGTAACCAGTCGAGACAGTGGGGACAGCTGTCTTCAAGTGGAAATGGGTCAGGCTAGGTTTATTTAAACACACAAAGTGTTTTGGTTAAGGAATTTTTGTTTGGGCTTTAAATGTAAATCTTTGCAGTGTTTTAAACAAAGGCGATTCTTTTGCCAGCCTTTTTTTTTTTCCACTGATGCTCATGCTTGGATGAGGTCTCTTGGAGCCATACAGGTCCTGCATTGGGCCTGCTGCCCCTACATTTCACCTGCTATTCAGGCCCTGGAAGCTCATGCAAATATCCTGTTCCCCACTGTTCAGGTTGGCTGGGTGTGGGGCTTAAACAGTGCCAGCCCCTGCTGTCCCATTTCTGAGTCCCCAGGCTTCCTGCATGCCCTCTAGCTTGCTCTGCCCACCAATCTTGGGTGGTCAAGAGACTAGCACAGTGGTCCTGACCTCTTGCCAAGAGCATGCCCATTCACTGGGCTGCTCCTTTTAGGCATGTGTGTGTGGTTGTATGGAACAGTTAGACTTGCTGCAGTGGGTTATTTGTAGGAATTATTTCTAGCTAGAGGAACTGATTGGCCTCCAGTCTAGCATTTGGGTTATGGGAACTTGGGGTGTGTGGTAGGGCTTTGTTTCTTTGTTCTGAGTGTTCCCTCCCGTTAGTCTCTTGGCTTTCTCCATTTCTCCTCAGTTGGCCATCTTGGTTCCCCCCCATCCCCCATCATCTGTCTAAGAAGGTGTTTCCATCCTCTATTGTCCACCTATAGCCTATATCCAAGGCCAGAAGTCAGACCTGCGTATTGGGTTGGTACTTTCTCTGCCTCAGGGACATGGATGCTGGGGAAGAAACTTCTGAAAATAATAGAAAGTTAGAGTCTTTGACAGTTTCTGCCTGTTAGATCCTGGAAAGCTGTGGGCTTTGGTGATCCAGGTTCATTAGGAATGTCTCTGGCAGCCAGATAAGGACTGGGCCTGCCAAAAACAGAGGCCTTCTGAACAACGATGCCACCACCACTCTAGAGGTGCACAGAGGCCTGACCTCGGGCCTCAGTGGCTTTAGAGATGTGGGGAGCAGCCAGCCATCAGGAAATCCCTCTTTGGGGTCAGAAATCCTTTGCCAGATGTGGAGCCAGCCCTCAAGTTGAGACTGCATAACTAAAGCAGTTGCAGGTCTTCTGTGGTTTTGGGGTGTTTAATTTTGTTTGTTTTTTTATTGCTCTTTTCCCCCAAAAAATGATTTGTAGTTGTGTGTGCAGCACTTTGCCCTAATATGTGTGTGCTCTACAATAAAAAACAAATCTAATATATTTTGAAACAATTGTCTGATGCTGTGATAAGAGAAAGCCTGACCTTGGTTTGTCCCAAATTTATTACCTACCAGTGCTCTGAAGACAGTGGCCACTGACACTGGCCCTCTTATTGATGGCTAAGGGTAGACTTGCCCTTGCCCACTGCCTTCTCCCCTCAAGGAGGATGGCCTTCATAAACCATAGTGACCAGGGGCACATGTTGTTGAGTTCTGGAAACTACACCCTCTCCCTGGCCCAGTAGAGAGTCTGCAGGCCAGCACAAATGCCACAAATGGAGCTGGGGCGGGGAGAGGGGAGCTCTAGTAATGGACATGACAGTTCTTGTACTCAGTAGCCAGGTTCTTGAGCTCCCTGGCTAGAACCTTGGTAGAGCAGATAGGATAGGATGAGGCTGGGCCTCAGTGGACTATTGGGATCTCTGCTGATGTGGATCTCAGGGTGTTGCTAACCGTTTCTGTTCACCCAGCCCTGCGCCAGTGATCTGAGCCAGTTTGGTCAAATTGTCACTGGAATCTTGGTCAAGCAGTTTATTTCATTGCCCATAGAATGACTGGCCAATACAATTTGAAGGACAGTGCTTGGTCAAGAAGGGCCAGGGCCTCTGTACGGTCTGTGCAGTGGACTGGGATGTCAGTGGAACTGAGGAAAGCACCAAGTGTCATCCCAACCATGATGTTGCAGGAGTGGTGGTCCCACTCCATGATTGGGGACTGAAGAACAAGGGATGGAAGAGACTTGACCCAGTGATCAACTAGGTTTAAATCTCTACGGGGATAGTGCCCCCATCTCTCTAAAGTCAGAGTCCCACACCTGATTCCCTGAATTTTGCCTGTTTCAGCCATGGCACTGGGTCAAGAGCTTTGTTCCATCAGCCCCCCCAGTAGATAGTACCAGCCCTCCTGGTAGATAGTAGTTGCTCCAACAGTAACTGGTACCAGCCCCACCCACCTAGGAGCTCATCCCATTCCTCTAACCCTGTTGTATGGAGGAAGAAACAGGTCCAGAGAATTCAGAAAAATAAAGTATCCTATAACCCAGGCTTAGTGCAGAAGAGAAACTTGTATATGACATGCTTATGTGTGCATAAGGTGTTCTGTGATGTATAGATAGGGTGGCGGTAGAGCCCATTAAGTGTAAATAACATGTACAATGTGTTTGTAAATCTCTATAGCTAGTTGTTGCCCACTGAACACTTTGATTGGTATTTTGTTAAAGTGTGGGGTTCATCATCTACCTGTGGTTGTAATTCAAATACCATATGAAGGAGATGCATTTTATCAGTTTGTCTTAGTTTTCTATGGCTTCCAAAACATTGTTTCAAACTTGAGAGCTTAAAGCAACAGAATTAGCTGGGTGTGGTGGAATGTGCCCATAATTCCAGAAGAGGCTGAGGCAGAAGGATCAAAAGTTCAATGCCAGCCTGGGCTAAAAAAGCAAAGTGGTCAAGCATGGTGCTTGTCTATAATCCCAGCAGAAGCCATAGGAAGAATATTGGAAGGTTGAGGACAGTCTGGTCTACATAGGGAGCTTGAGGGCAGCCAAGACTACATAGTGAGTGAGACCCTGTTTCAAAACAACAAACTGGTTTATGCTCCCTCTGAGGCTCTGGTGGGAAGTCTGTTCTTGCCACTTGCAGCTTGGGATGGCACTAACCAGTCTAGATACAAGTACTGTTCAGATCCATAGTCACATGGCCTCTTTTGTATGCTCTATCCTCCTCAGTGCCTCTATGCCCCCCAGCGTGTGTGTGTGTGTGTGTGTGTGTGTGTGTGTGTGTGTGTGTGTGTGTGTGAGAGAGAGAGAGAGAGAGAGAGAGAGAGAGAGAGAGTGTCTCACTCTAGCTTAGTCCAGCCTTGAACTGGCAATCCTGCCACCACACCCAACTTTTTCTGTCTGTCTTACTTGGGCATTCGTAATTAGATACAGGAACAGCTACATGGCCCCATTTTCTTTTTGTGGCCGTGCCACGGATGGGACCCAGTGCCTCTCCAGTGCTAGGCAAGGACTCTACCACTGATCCACACCTAACCTCAGTTCCTTATAAAAGTAAGTGTATGCCTGCAGGAGCTAGGACCTGAGATCCTTGGGGGCCACTGTGCAGCTTACCACACTTGCTGTTTCTTCAACCATTGTTACAGAATCTGTGACCTATTAATTCCTCAAAGACATTGTATCAATTGGATTGAAATTTCTCAGCCTTGGCACTATTTTTAAGTTTAATCTGGATCTTAATATTTACTCCATTGCTTGCTTGCATTTTTTTTCTTTAGTGCTGGCCATCAAACCTAGGACCTTGTGAGTTCTAGGCCTTGTAAATGTTAGCTGTGCCCTCAGCAGCCCCCTGCTTCCTTAAGTTTAGAGCTATGCTGTCCAATCTGGAACCACTGGACTCTGCCTTTTTGAGCACTTGAAATGTGGCTAGTTTCAATTGAGATATGCTTTATACACACCAGGATTTGAAGTTAGTATGAAAAAAGAATGTAAAATATATAATTGATAACTTTATATTGATTACATGTTGAAATACTATTTTGGACATACTGAGTTAAATAAAATACATTATTTAAATTAATTTCACCTGCTTTGAGTTCTTTCTTAAAAAGTTGTTTTTAGTTGTGCATGTCTAATGTGGGCTTATGCACGTGAGTGCAGGTCCCTGAGGGGGCCCAAGAGGTAGTTAGATCCCCTGAAACTGGGATTAACAGATGTGAGCTGTCTTGGCCCTGGTTTCTGGTTTTTGTTGTTGTTGTTTTGTTTTGTTTTGTTTTGGAGCTGAGGATGGAACCCAGGGCCTTGCACTTGCCTTCTAGCACTGAGCTAAATCCCTAACCCCATGGTTTCTGTTTTTAATCAGGCTGTTTGAGTTGTTTTTTTGTTTTTTGTTTATTTTTCTGGGTATTACATATGATTGTGTAGATTGCTTACCTAACGTGTTCATTCCCCAGCACAGACAAAACATAGATCCTAGATAACACTAAGTACAGTTAATGTATACCTATAATCCCAGCACTCAGGAGACGGAAGCAGGGGATCATGGGTTCCAGGGAAAAAGAACAGTAAATTCAAACAGAAAGTCTTTACTTTTGAATATTAGTATCTTAGTTTTTAATATAATTTCAATTTTTCTTAAGATTTATTTTATGTATGAGTGCTCTATCTGCATGTACACCTTTATGCCAGAAGAGGGCATCAGATGTCACTATAGATGGTTGTGAGCCACCATGTGTTTGCTAGGAACAGAACTCTGGACCTCTAGAGGAGCACCCAGTGCTCTCAACCCCTGAGCTATTTTGCTCCAGCCCTGTAATTTCAATCTTATATAATTTTTTCTGGGGTTGGGGATTTAGCTCAGTGGTAGAGCGCTTTCGAGCAAGGCCCTGGGTTCGGTCCTCAGCT
Source organism: Onychomys torridus (assembly GCF_903995425.1). NCBI lineage: Eukaryota > Metazoa > Chordata > Mammalia > Rodentia > Cricetidae > Onychomys > Onychomys torridus. The sequence continues at coordinate 48,754,021 of NC_050450.1, forward strand.
CTGGAAAAAAAAATAATAATTTTTTTCTTCCCTCCTCCCCCAGTGCTGGGGACCAAAATCAGGACAGGGAATGTGCTAGGGAAAAACAACAAAACTGAGTCCCATTCTCAGTCCCCAATTTTCTTTTGTTGTTAACTGGCACAGGAAGCTTGTGAGAATAAATCTAACTTATATACACACACACCTTATTCTTTATTTATTGGTGCTAGGAATTGAACCAAGGATTTGATATGTGCTAGGCAAGCGCTTTGTCACTGAGCTCATCCTCTAAAACATGGTGATTTGCCAATTGAATTTTGCAACAGGCTCCAGATACTGCAGGGTTCCCAACTGGGGGCTTTTGATGGAACACAGTCTGCCTTAGGATTCCATGGGCTGTTGTGAAGACCATCAAATCGGTAGGAAAGTCACTGCACTGGCAAGCAGCTAGGAAGTGTAAAGCCAGCAATCTGAGGACCCCAGATGTTATGGGTAGGTGTTGGAACCCTGGGGCCACGGGTGGGGGCGGTTTGAGGTGCACCAGCTCAGTACCAGACATTGAGTGCTGCAGTTCTCCCTGCTGCCTCAGTGTGGCAGCAGAGCCTGAGTGATGGTGTTTCCTGGTGCCAGGAGGAGCCGCTAGTCCTGGATTTGGATGAGGAGGCACTAAGATCCTATAACCTGCCTGAACTTTCCCCGGTTGCTTCTGCTCTGCACAGCCAGGGTCCTTGTGGTTAGGACTTGTGTTAGGATATACAACCTGGAGACAGGGCTGGAGAGATGGCTCAGAGGTTAAGAGCACCGACTGCTCTTCCAGAGGTCCTGAGTTCAATTCCCAGCAACCACATGGTGGCATACAACCTGGGGACAAGCAGATGCCATCGTATGTTCCATGAGCTGTGGCCAGAGATGTGAAAACTGCCTCCCATGTGGATTTCATTGGTCTGCTTCAGGAAGCACTGCTGGACTCTGGCAGGACCCAGGTTCCTTGGTTACTAGGGGGTGCCTCTTGGTACTGGTTTCCCTGAGTACTCTGTATAGCTCCCATGTTTCCGCTCCAGGCCTGAAGCCTGTGACACTCCTCTTGTTCACTGTGAGTGAGTGAGGCTCCCTACTTAATTTGTTGTCCCGTTCAACACTCACCACAACTTCCAACACCACACTTAGTGTCAAATCCTAATTCTACAGCTGTGTGGTGGGCAAGTGGCAACCTCTCTGGCTTCAATTTCTTCCTCTGTAAAATGAGTGTAGCCCTAGGCAGGGTGGTGGTGGCACATGCCTTTAATCCCAGCACTTACACAGAGAAACTCTGTCTCAGAAAATAGAATTAAATTAAAAAGTGAGTATAGCCTTAAAGGAATAGTTGCCTGCACAGAGTAGGTGTTACGTGTTAAATGGGGGAATACTAACCCCTATTCTGCAATAAGAAAATGAAGGTCTGAAGAGGGCAGATGGCAGAAACAGACCGTGATTAGAACCTGGATCACAGACAGAAATGACACGAAATATACAGCCCATTTCCCAGCAGCCCTGTGGTGGTATCTAATATCCAGGCCCAGCAGCCTCAAAGCTACCCTCCCTGGAAATGCACCCCGGTGTGAGTCCTTAGTTCTTGCTCATAGCTTAAACCAAATAAAGCCCAGCGTAGGGCAGGGAGCAACTCAGAAGCTAAGGTCACTTGCTGCCAAGCCTGATGATCTGAGTTTGATCTCCAGAACCCAAATAAAAGGTAGGAAAGAACTGACTCCACAGAGCTGTCTTCACATACTCAATTCCTGCATAGTAAGTATAAGCACGCATACACATGTGGGCATGTGCACTAATAATAAGTGGAATGTTTTTGAAAAGAAAAAGCTCAGTCAGCATCCAGCCTGAGAATCCTACCTCAGAAAGATAACTCAATTATCTACCTTTGACCTTTTCTTTGTAGAGGAGGGTGAAATTCAAGACAGAGGCTCAGGATCTATTCCAGTCTGGCCTGGAACTCACCATCCTCCTTGGCAAGTTCCTTCTGAGAACCTGTTTTCCGCTCTGTAAAGTAAGGACAGAGAGGTCGCCCCACCCCAGCCTTTCTTTCTATTCAGCCTCTGGCTGGAGTATGCCATGCGTCAGGTGTGCCCTCATATCTGTATACCTGGGAAAATGAGGTACTGCTGCCCTATGGCTGGCCAGCTGACCCCTGGCCTGGTATCCCTCTCATCCTCTCATTCCTTAGCTTCCTCTCACACGAAGCCCACCCCACCCTTCCTAGATCTCCTACAGGGATTCTAGGCCTGCCAGGCCCCCAGACACCAACTAGAAGCAGCTGCCAGTGTGGTTTAGCCAACCCCTGGAAGGTTATGCCAAAATCCTAGCCCAGGTGCTCTCTCTCTCTGTCTCCCCCTTGGTGTTTTGGGTTTTTGTTTGTTTGTTTGTTTGTTTGTTTTTGTTTTTTTTCTTTTCTTGTTTTTGTTTGTTTTTGTTTGAAGCTGAGGATTGAACCCAGGGCCTTGCGCTTGCTAGGCAAGTCTCTCTACCACTGAGCTAAATCCCCAACCCCCTTTTTTTTTGTTTTGGTTTGGTTTGGTTTTTCGACACAAGGTTTCTCTCTGTAGCTTTGGAGCCTGTCCTGGACTAGCTCTGTAGCCCAGGCTGGCCTCCAACTCACAGAGATCCGCCTGCCTCTGTCTCCCGAGTGCTGGGATTACAGGCATGCACCACCACCGCCTGGCCTGTTTTTTGTTTTTTAAGACAAGGTTTCTCTGTGTATCTCTGGCTGTCCTGGAACTCACTCTGTAGACCAGGTTGGCCTTGAACTCAGATTCACCTGCCTCTGCCTTCCGAGTGCTGGGATTAAAGTCCTGCACCACCACTGCCCAGCTCCATTTACTCTCTCTAAAGTGGAGGGGTTTTTGTACTTACAAAGACTAAAGTTGAAGCATATTAATTTCCTAAGGTGCCAATCCCTGAGGACTCCATTAGAGGGTGCTGGCTTAGCTGAGGGATGTCCCTAGTCACCACGCCCTGTCAGCACTCACTTCTGTGGGATCAATTCCTAAACAAGTAGGTGGTGATTCTGTGTTAGTGTGTTGTTTGTGTGTGTGTGTTGTTTGTGTGTGTGTGTGTGTGTGTGTGTGTGTGTGTGTGTTCCCAGAGATGAAACCTAGCACTTCATGTATAGTAAACATATATTCTGACCTTAAACTTGCTATGTAGCCAAGTATGGCTTTGAATTTTTAAACTTCCAGAGTGCTGAGATGACAAACATTTAATACCACACCCAGTTTATTTGGTGCTGGAGATTGAATCCAGGGCCTCCTGCATGCTAGGAAAGCTTTCTACCAGTTGAGCTGTACATCCAGCCTTTCTCCCTCTTTTGGGTGACAGTTTTGCTCCATAGTCCAAACTGTCCTGGAACTCATTATGTAGCCCAGTTTGGCCTTGAACTTGCAGTAATCCTCTTGCCTCAGTTCCCAGGGACTCCCAAACTACATCACCATCACCTGGCTTGTATGTTTTGTTGTTTGTTTTAGTTTAGCTGTTATTAAGGAGGGCTGGAGAAATGACTCATGGCATAATAATGCTTCATGCCTGGCCTGGGACTCACACCTTTTGTTCCCAGCACTCAGGAAGCAGAAGCTGACAGAATTCTGTTAGTTTGAGGCCAGCCAAAGCTACATAATGAAAACCTATCTCAAAAAAAAAAAGGAAAGAAATATAGCCAGGCGTTGTTACTCACATCTACAATTCCAGCACTTAGGAGGAGGCAGAGGCAAAAAAAATTACTGTTCTAGAAAAAGTTCTAAGGCTGTCAGGGCTAGGTGGCAAGGACCTATCTCAAAAAGAAAAACCAAGCTGACCCAGAACATACAAAGATCAACCTGCCTTGGGCCTGGAGACATGGTTCAGCAGTTAAGAGCACTGGCTACTCTTCCAGAGGACCCAGGTTCAATTCCCAGCACCCACATTAGGAATCTAGTAACTGTCTACAACTCTAGTTCCAGGAGACCCGATGCCTCTGGCCTCCATCTTGCCATCATGTGCACACACCCACTGTGACACACACACACACACACACACACACACACACACACACACACACACACACAATTTTAAAGATAAAATAGATCTTTAAAAATCTATTAAAAATATGCTGGCTATTTTTCCCCAGACTTCCCAGTGAACGTCAATGTCACCCCTGACAGGTTACAAGACTTTGCCTGAGTTTTTAAAAGGCTATTTCCTTTACCCCACTTGAATGGCCAGTGAAGACATGAAGTCCAATTGGCAAAGTGAACAGGGGTGGCTGGCTAGTTTTATGTCAATTTGACACAAGCTTAAAGTCATCTGAAATGAAGGGACCTTAGTTGAAAAAATGCCTCCCTAAGATCCTGCTGTAGGGCATCTTTTTATTAGTGATTAATGAGGGAGGGTCCAGGTCATTGTGAATGGTGCCAATTGATGGTCCTGGGTTCTCTAAGAAAGCAGGCTGAGCAAGCCATGAGGAGCAAGTGAGTAAGCAGCACCCCTCCGTGGCCTCTGCTTCAGTTCCTGCCTCCAGGTTCCTGCCCTGCTTGAGTTCCTGCCCTCACAGCTTTTGATGATGAACTGTTAATGGAACTGTGAGTGAAATAAACCCTTTCCTCCCCAAGTTGCTTTTGTTCATGGTGTTTCATCACGGCAATAGTGACCCTACGATAGGGATATAGCTCAGTTAGTAGAGTGCTTGCTTACCTAGCATGCACAGAGTTCTGCATTTGATCACTCACATTGTATAAAATGGGGCTTGGTGGCGCACATTTACAATCCTAGCAATAGAGAGGTAGTAGAAAGCAGATCAGGAGGACAAGTCCAGGCAGGCTATATAGAGAAGCCTCTGTTAAAAGACTATCTTTTAACATGAATGATGTAGCCCAGCAAGACAATTTTTTTTTCTGTAAAATGTATGTACTGCGGTAGCCTCTGACTTTTATCCCTAAAGCAAGGGAGAATGTGGTACTTCCTTCTCTTGACTGACTAATTTGGAAAGCTGAATGAAGGAAATTGGGGAGATTGACCTCTCAGGGCAACCTGCTTGTAGGAATGCAGCACATCCTTTATATAAACAAACATTTTTGTGTTCTTAATTGTTGTTGTTGTTGTTTTTTTCCTTCCTAATTTTTTTTTTCAAGACAAGGTTTCTCTGTGAAACAGCCCTGGCTGTCCTGGAACTTGCTTTGTAGACCAGGCTAGCCTCAAACTCACAGAGATCAACCTGCCTTGGCCTCCAAAGTGCTGGGATTAAAGGCGTGTGCCACCACTGCCCGGCACAGACTTTTTTTTCTTCCTAATTTTTATGTGCATAGGTATTTTGTCTGTGTACCACATTGTGCCCATGGAGGCTGAAAGTGGGTGTCAGATGCCTTAGAACTGGAGTTAGCACATGTGAGCCACCATGTGAGTGCTGGGGATTCAATCCCATCTCTCCAGCCCCAGGTAAAATTTTTGCCTACACATGAGCTGGAGAGATGGTCCAGTGGTTAAGAGCACTGACTGCTCTTCCAGAGGACCTGAATTAAGTTCCCAGCACCCACTTCAGGTGTTAGACAACCACTTGTAACTCTAGTTCCAAAGGATCCCAGGCTGTCTTCTGGCTTTAATGGGCACCCATTATACATGATAGGCACGTGCACATTCATGCATGCAGGCTCACATACAGACACACAAACATACACATAAATAAAAATTAATCTTAAGCCAGACAGTGGTGGTGCATACCTTAAATCCCAATACTCAGGAGGCAGAGGCAGGCAGTTTCTCTGTGAGTTCGAGGGCAGCCTGGTCTACAAAGGGAGTTCCAGGACAGCCAGTACTATACAGAGAAACCCTATCTCAAAAAAACCAAAATAATAATAATAATAACAATAATAATAATAATAATAATAATAATAAATTAAATAAATCTTTAAAAAATTGAATTCCTTTGCATGGAAGCCTTAAAAAGTGGGGGAAGATTTATAGTATATTGGTCCTTGGCTGGCCAGCCAAGTTTATTTTTATTTGTATTCATTTGTCTTGAGTTTGCCAAGGGGGTCAGAAGAGGGTGCTGGACCCCCTGAAATTGTAGTTACAGGTGGCTGTGAGTTTAGCAGGGTGCTAAAACTGAACCTGCTCCAAACTCTCCAGCCAGCTTTGTCAAGAAAGACAACCGTTTCTCATGCCTGGGTTACATGAGATGCTGTGTCATTTAAAAAAGAAAAAAAGAAGAAAGAAGAAAAGAAAAAGAGAAGCCAGGCGGTGGTGGTGCAAGCCCAGCACTCAGGAGGCAGAGGCAAGGTGGGTAAAGACCCTGAGTTTGAGCTCTGGGACCCACAGTGGAAGGAGAGGACCAGCTCCCTAAAATTGTCCTCTGACCACACGATGTGCTGTGGAGTGTAGCCACCCTGGCACTCATGAGCTTGCACCCCAAATACATCTCTCACACACAAATAAATAAACTTTAAATTAAAAAGTAAAAGGGGGAAAAAAAACGTTTAAGCTGTGCCTGGTGCTAAACATCTGTAACAGCAGCATATGAGGAGGCTGAGGAAGGAAACCCAGGAGACCAAGGATAACACGGGATATATAATGGGACCAGTCTCAAAAACAAAACCATAGGCCAGGTATGGTGCCAGGTGTGGTGGCACACATCTTTAATCCCAGAGCTCTGGAGGCCACTCAGAGTGTAAGGCCAGGCTGGTCTAGGTAGTAAATTCCAGGTCAGTCAGGGATACACAGTGAGATCATATCACAAATAAATAAGTAATGAATAGATAAATAGAACATTAAAAAAAATGAAATAAAAGTCATTGATGCCAGGAGGTGGTGGCACACGCCTTTAATTGCAGCAACTCTGTGAGTTCGAGAGGCACAATGCAGCACTGGAGGCAGAGCCAGGTGGATCTCTGTGAGTTCGAGGCCAGCCTGGTCTACAGAGCAAGATCCAGGACAGGCACCAAAATGACACCGAGAAACCCTGTCTCGAAAAACCAAAACCAAAACCAAAAAAAAAAAAAAAAAAAAAAAAGTTATTGGCAATCAAACAACAGAAGTTATTAGGGTTTTGTTTTGGTGTGTGTGTGTGTGTGTGTGTGTGTGTGTGTGTGTGTGTGTGTGTGTGTGAGAGAGAGAGAGAGAGAGAGAGAGAGAGAGAGAGAGACTGTATGTCAAATTCCTGGGGTTTGATTACCCAGGGATCCTGCTAAACTTTCCCCTCAGCATTGAAGGCAGAGAGAGACAGACAGACATTCAGACGACGCTGCTGGTGAGCGTGGCTTGAGCAGCCGCAAGCTGGAAACATAACCTGGGGCATGACAAAGACTTCAGCCTAAGCCTCTGAGTTGCTTCTAATGATGGCTGGTGACCAGTGGGGTCTGCTCTTGGTCTGTGCTGGTTCTTCCAGTTTCATCCTCTGTGAACCTGGGGAGATTGTAAGACGGTGTGATATCTGTGCCTCTCTCAGGGAGCTCTTAAAACCATTAAGCCTGGTGAGAGCCCGAGGGGCCCTTTGCTGTCAAGCCAACCGCTTTAGCAATAGCACGGGAAAGATCTGTGAGTAGTGAGCCCCAACTTACAGGGCGGGCTGAGCAAAGCTGGTCTTGGGCAGTTTGGTGGTAGCCAAATCCCTGTTGCAGCAGAGCAGCTACCTCAGGGTTAGAGGTCAACTCCTCCTCTCTTGACACAGCTGGTGGTGGTGGTAGGGGAAACGGGGCGGGCCGGGGTGGGGGGGGGGGAGGAGATCTCTCCCAGCATTGAGCCCCTCAGTCTGCAGGAAAAGGTTCCGCTTAGAGGCCATTGTCCAGATGAGAAAAGTCTTGGGAGGTGGGTGGGACAGGAAGAAAGTAGAGGCGGGAGCAGCTTTGTTCTTGGTGTTCCCTGTCGAGATGGGAGGGGGGCGGGGGAAAAGCCGGTATCCAGCTCTAGTTCAGCCCATATGCCACCTCCTGCAGCCCTCCGCCCCTTTTCTTTGCCTCACGTCCCTCTCAAGGATCTTCTGAGCTGTGCTAACCGAACCCTTTGTGTTGGGTCATGAAGAATGTGTAAGAGTTCCCCAAGGGATGAGATAATTCTTTTTCCTTTTTCTTTCTTTCTTTTCTTTTTTTTTTTTTTTTTTTTTTTTTTTTTGAGACATAGTTTTACTATGTAGCTCTGGCTGGCCTGTAACTCAGAGAGATCCGCCTGCCTCTGCCTGCCTCCCAAGCGCGGGAATTAAAGGTGAGCAGCATTACACCCGGTTCCTAGAGAGGAATTCTTTACTAATCCACAGCTGAGACAAAAAGCATGGCGTGGGAGACACACGGGGGTGGGTGGGGAATAGACAAAGTAGTGATCCGTGAAAACTGGCCACACAGATTTGGTAATCTCTGGACAAAGGCAAAGACAGTGGATGTGGGGCCCAGAGGGGATAGGTAATTGTCTTCGGCATTATGAGAATGTGCACGTAGCTCAGTCGTGAGTGGAAAACAGCCTTCTCCAAACCACAGCCCAGCTTCCCACGCTGGAGACCCACCTCCGGACTACAAGTCCCAGCAGGCCCTGCACAGCTGCGCATGCGTCCTTGGGGCCCCCTGGCGAGCCCGGCGAGCCCGGGGGCCCGGTCCTTGCCCATTGTCTGGCGAGCAAGGGGCGGCGCGGTACGGCGGGCACGCTCACGTCGTGGGTCGGGCGGGCGTCGGTGGCGTCCCGCGCCTCCGTGCAGGCCCCGCCCCGCGCCTCAGGACCGGCGGGGCCGGGCGCATCCCGCGGGGGTGGCGGCGGCGGGCACAAGATGATGAAGTTTCGGTTCCGGCGGCAGGGCGCCGACCCGCAGCGCGAGAAGCTCAAGCAGGAGCTCTTCGCTTTCCACAAGGTGCGGCGGCGGCGGCGGCGGGGGCGGCGGCGGCCCGGGCGGGCCACGTCGGGCCGCCTCTGCCCTGTGAGCGCCGCGATGCTCGGGCGTGCCTGGCCGGGGTCTCGAGCTGTGCCCCGCGCCGCGCCGTGTTCTTTCTGGCTCCTCTTGTTGCTCTGCCCCTGGGTCTCTGAACCCCTGGTGTCTCTCCGGGGTGTCCCTTGGGCTCAGTGGGGTCCCCCACCTATCTGCCTTTCACTCTTGGTCTCTTATCTTTCATCTTTTGGTGTGTGGCCCTGCTCGGCCGAGGGGCACCCAGGGCCAGGTTTTGTTTTTCTTTAACTCCCGGGCGGGCGAGAGTAGGAGAAGTGGGGGGTGGGGCTGGGAAATCCCAGTGCGGCGCCTCCACCCCTCTCCCCACGCTCGACCCTGCCTTGGGGTTCTAAGTCCAGGGGCTGTGCCGGTCTATGTGCCCAGTTGCATTTCAAACCGTGGTTCCTCAGTTTCCCCCGCCATGAAATGAGGCCAGTTTCCTCTTTGTGGATTCTGGATCTCTCTGCAACCGGGCCGGCCTGACCTTACTAAAGTTGGAAAGACGTGAGGCAGAAGGGGCCCCCGGGAAAGGCCGCAGTCCCCACCTCCCTGGCACTGACCAGTATAGAGCCCTGCAAGATTGCTTCTGATCTGGAGTGATGGGGCTCGGGTTGGATGTTACTTTTATCGCAGAGCTTGTGCGTACCCCCGCCATTGAGGATTCGATTTCTCATTTCCTTTACACACGTGAAAAAATTGAGGTTCAGTAAAGGAGTGGGCCGCTTCTTGCCTTGCTGTGTGATCACAATGGAGTAGGAGCCTGGAGTTTGGAAGTAGCTACTACCGACCTGAGCAGAGCTTAGGGACCTTGGACTTCCCTTAGATAGGTTTCAGGGGAGTTCCTGCCGTGGCTCAGTTCTTCCTGTTGAGGTCCCAGGCAGCACTGATGGGGCTGCCAGGATTCACAGACACAGTGACTGAAAGCCTGCCAAGGACCTGGGAGGAGAGGTTCCCCAGCTGTGAGCCTCTGCCTTTCCTGGTGTGACCATGAGGGTGAGCCCCCGAAGCAAGAAGAAGGATGGGTCTTAGCCAGTGAATGGAGGTGTGTAGGGGACCTGCACAGATGGGGTGAGGCTCTGAATCAGCTTGGCTCACCCCGGCTGGCGCTGCCGTGGCAGGAGTTGAGGGTGAGGCACAATTTGAGTGGGCAGCAGTGATGGGAGATAGGCAAAGGGTTTAGTTGCCAAAGTGGCTGTTAGGTCCCTAGGAAATAGGCCCCAGATTCTTAAGTTTGGGGTTGTGGTCCAAGGGGGAACATGGACTTTTTCCTGGGTGTTGGGTTCAAATCCAGCTCAGACCACAAGTTGCCTGTAGAATGTGCATCTCATGCTAGTTTAATTTGCCTCTTTGGGGCGATGGACACAGTGGAATCCAAAAGGGGTAACTCTTCATTGAAAGGGTGGTTTAGTCATTGGGAAGAGGATGAGAACAAAAAGCCAAAACAGAGAAGTAAAATACAGATTAGTTCACGGGGTTGGCTAATGCTGTGGATAAAATATGGTGTGATGAGGACTGGGATGATGATGTAGGCAGGATCAGCTAGGGAGGCCTTTTGGAGCTGGCCATTTGGGAGTGCCAGGTAAAGCACAGTGTGACGGGGGAGGGGCAGGGGAGTGTTAGGCGGCAAAGCCCTAGCAAGTGCTGCCTAGCAAAAGAGCAAAGAGCTTTGGGGTAGGAGTCAGCTGAACTGAGGTGCCCAGAGAGGCGCCACAGGATGAGGACTTGGCTTTCTTTGGCTGTGGATCAGCGGGGAGCTCCTGGAGGGCCCCAAGTGGAGGAGGTAGTGATGGCTGGCTGGTTTTCCTAGGTGCCTTAGTGAGCACTGGTCCAAGCAAGCAGTGAGTAGGCCTGAAGCGGGGTGTGAGAAGGATGACTTCTTTGTGTCTTAAAGGTAAGACAGTAGGGCTCAGGAACTGATCGGATGTGAGGTGCAAAGGACAGACACTAGATAAGGGATCTAGTCTCTCTTCCACAAGATGAGCCTGATGGTGCCTACTCAGGACAGTGGGGACTTGCCATACTGCCATGCCCTAGTGTCTCTGGACACTAGCCTGCAAGCCTGAGGCCAGCTAAAGGAGGTCAGACTCAGACAGGGCATGGCAAGTGCTTGTGGGGAAGGGAATTCCCTGACCAACAGGGCTGGTTGGTGGCCCTGCTCTCTTGGATGGGCTCCGCTGTCACTGCCAAGTGGAAGCAGGGTGGATGGAGTACTGTGATCAGCCCAAGACTGCATAGTTAGGCCCTGCCCCACAGCTATGCAGATGGCTGTCCCCATGTGGATGACCTCTTTTATTTATGTATTTATTTTCGTGTCGGCATCTCACTGTGTGGCCCATGCTATCTTCTAGCTGAGGATCTTCCTGGCTCAGCCTTCCAAATGCTGAGATTATAGCCGTGTGCTGCCAGGCCATATTTGACATCTCTTGAGGGTATTCATGTCCCAGCCACACTTGGGCATGAGTGGAAGCTGCTTGATTGGTGGGCCAGTGGGAGGAAGCATACCAAAGGACGGAATAGGTAGTGAAGCTTAGTGTGTAGGGAAGGGCACTGGACCTGGCCTCACAAAGAGCAGAGAAGCAGGTAGGGAGCATCAGCATCAACACCAACAGTGCTCAGGACCCCAGACGCTATCCCCACTTCTGATGGCCCTGGGATGCTTGTTCTCTGGCTCTCTCCATGTTGGGAGGCGGACAGTACCTTCAGGGCCAAGTGGAAGCAGAAGTCCCAGGGTGTTTTACCCATGTAGTCCTCTCCTCCCTCACAGACCGTGGAGCATGGCTTCCCCAACCAGCCCAGCGCCTTGGCCTTCGACCCTGAGCTTCGCATCATGGCCATCGGCACCAGGTCTGGGGCTGTCAAGATGTATCCTTTGCCACTGTGGTGCTTGGGGATTGTGAGGATGTGCCACCCACTTCATGCTGGGATCCTGGCATGGCAGGTGCTTCCTGGAGACAGCCTGAAGAGGTTGGCTGTGCCTGTGGTGATTCCTTTCAGAAATGATAAGTCTTTTTGTTTGGAGATGGGTGATTGGAGGGGGTCCCTTGCTGTCTTAGATGACTCTACCATCATCTTGGCAGCTGTGACTGGGGTATTTAGGGGTGGCCTGTGGGCCTGATGAGAGGTGAGCATGTGCACACATACACAGATACACACAAATATGGAGATGCATGTGCTCAACCCAGGGGGTGAAGGCAGTGCCAGGCTCAGCATGGTGAGTGCAACACTGCCCCCATCTGGACCCTGCTGCCATACAATGGACTGAGTAAGCTGTACAAAGCAGGCATTTTCCTGCAGTCCAGGGTGGGGGTGGGGCAACAGGCTGCTGAATGTCTCCTTACTCACCCTGGAAATACCACCCTAACCTGCCTTCAAGAAAACTGAGGTGCAGAGTCTGACTTAAAAGTTGCTTGGTGAAGGTGCCTACCCTCCCTCTCCTCACCCAGAGCTTAGGGGCACTAGTCAGGTTGGGGTGGGAATATGGCCCGAGGTTTCTGAGCCGATAGCTTGTGTTAGGGAATGTGGATGGATGGGGATGTCCTTCCCTCTGTTGGGGGCCATTGGGTGTCTGTTGGGACAGTGGCCAGGCCTCCACTCAGCTTGCCACTCCAAGCCCCTGTTGGTGCTGTGTCCCCACTACACTTGTGTTGCTGCAGCTTTGAACTGTGACCACTGGTGTTGGAGGTGTCCACCTCCGAGTCACCCACAGTCTTGGCTGCCAGGTGTTTGGAGCTGCCCTGGTGGGAATTGGTTCCTCGTGCTAGTACAGATGACGGACGGGGCCAAAGCCTAGATCCCCCCTTCTCTTCCCTCTTTCCTTTAAATTCCCACAGCCTTGAGCTCCTGAAGTTGGGAAACTGAGGCTGGAAAGTGCCACGCTTGGTCTCTGAAGCCTCCCCTCCCCCTGCAGGGCAGGCCCCATCTCCTGGGAGACCCTGCTTCCCGCCAGCCGCCCCTGCCAGCTGCCCCTGCCCTCTCTTTGTCCTCCTTGCCAAGCTCTGCAGGGAGTCCCAGCTCGATATCCAGGCAACAACGCCTGGCTTGTCACTAGGACAACGTCACTGACCCATCTCTTAGTCCGCTTGGGCCCCTTCGGGCTTTGTTGGCCGCCATCAATCCTGGAGTTGTGGGTCTCGGGACACTTGTTCATGCAGGTCACCTGTCTTCTGGTCTGTGTTTGTCTGTAAAGTGGGCAGTGGAAGCTGTTGGCTCTCCGCTCTGGAGGGAGCTGGGGGTTCTTGCCCACAGCTGGAGTTGGCTTGATCTGGTGCTGCTGTGTTCTGGCTAGACCTCTTGGGCCGCTGCTGCAAGGCACTTGGTCTGTGCAGTTGTGTCAGAGGCCTCATTTGTACCATGCTGGAGCCACGGTGCTGAGCAGGTTTTTATTCTTATTCCATCTGCACCAGCTTTGTGCATTTGAGTCATTAGCCTGCTGGAGAGATGAGGGCTGGAATGATCTACGGTAGCACCCTACTTGGGGGGCTGTGTGGAGTCTGTGGGTAACTTGAGGGTGCAGGAGCAGAGTTACTTCAGGAAGGGGCCTCATCAGGAGACCGCTGGACTTGTGGATGGAGAGGTCTTGGGAAAGGCCTGTCTGAACTGTCCTGGCTTGGCTTGCACGTGTTTGTCCTTGACAAGTCATCTCAGCTATGGTGCACCTGGTGTGGAATTTACAGGTCTGCATCGGGATGCAGCCACCGTCACCCAGATGCATTTCCTGCCTGGTCAGGTGAACATCTGCCTTTCTCCACCAGCCCCAGGTGGTCCCCATCCCTGTGCCCTCCTCCTCTCCAGACCAGCCCCATTTTGTTCTCTGTTCCCCCCATCAGGGCCGCCTCCTGACCCTGCTAGATGACAGCAGCCTGCATCTGTGGGAGATCATCCATCATAATGGCTGTGCCCACCTAGAAGAAGGGCTTAGCTTCCAGCCACCCAGCCGGCCCAGTTTTGACAATGCCAGGTACTGGACGACCAGGCTGGGTCTAGCCACTGGGCAGGGGTATTGGAGAGGCCCTATGAGCCTGCTCTGCTGAGGCAGGGCAGAGATAGTCAGTTTATGGTTCACGGTGGGGTGTGTGGAGCCCTGCCTGGGTAGAGCCTTGCTTGACAGCCATGTCCTTTGAAGTTAGGGTTAGAGGTATGGCTAGCTGAGTCTGAGGCCAGTAGGCAGGGTCTGTGCTTCCAGCTGTAGGGGTCCCAGTGAATAAATATGCTATAACCCAACTCCTTAGACCTGCAACCTGGCACTGTGCTCTCTAGGGGTTTGGGACAGTTTTGTGCCAAGATGACATCAGCAGTCTCAGGCTAGCCCTGAATTTTCAGTGATCTCCCAAGTGGTATTACAGGTGTGTGCCAGCATGTCTGGCCTTTTTGCTGGTTTCCTGAGTTGGGATGGGAGATAGGCTACTGGTACATTGGCACACAGCAGGTTGATAGTTAGAGAGTTCTCCGGGATGAGCTTGGTGAGGTTCTAGGAGGATGCTCTAGGTGTACACAGCAGGCCAGGCTGCCCAGGTAAAGGACCTTGCCCACAGGTTAGTTCCTGGGCCATCCAAGTCACTATAGGCAGGGACGGTTTGGGCTCCTGAAGTCTGAGATGCTTGGAAGGCTGGTGTTGGGTACCCTGACTGGGGTAGTGCTCTGATTCTGCCTGAGAGAGCCAGAGTGGTAAGAGAACCTGTGAGTCCTTTGAGACCCAGGGAACTTATTTTTATCCCTTCCTTTGCTGGCATGCTGGGGAATAATTGAGTGGGCTAATTACACTGCACATTGCCTTCCCAGGGTGCCAGCCTATGCTGTGAACAGGCCCTGTGAGTGCAGAGGGGCACAAGAGAGGCCACAGCAAGCGCCCAGCCCATCCCGCCTTTCCCAGCAGTAGATGGGCTTGGCCTCACCCTGTCCCTCTTTCCTGCAGCGCCCCTGCCAGCCTTACCCGCGTCACCGTGGTCCTGCTGGTAGCTGGCAACACAGCGGCCCTGGGAACTGAGAGTGGCGGCATTTTTTTCCTGGATGTTGCCACTCTGACCCTGCTTGAGGGGCAGACTATCAGCCCAGATGAGGTTCTGCGCAGGTGAGCAGCAGGTGAGCAGCAGGCAGGAGGAAGCTCCCATTTCTGGGAAGTTCTCCTGACTCTCTGGGGCACTCTCTGCAGTGTGCCAGATGACTACCGGTGTGGGAAGGCTCTGGGCCCTGTGGAGTCACTCCAGGGACATCTGCAAGACCCCACCAAAATCCTCATAGGCTACAGTCGGGGCTTATTGGTCATCTGGAGCCAGGCCACACAGTGTGTGGACCACATTTTCCTGGGTAACCAGGTAAGCGAGTGAAGCCTGCATGCTCCTCATTCTGGGCCCTTGTACACACCTGTTGGCTCATGCCATCCTATCCTCATCCGTAGCAGCTGGAGAGCCTGTGTTGGGGGCGTGGTGGCAGCACCGTTATCAGCTCACACAGTGATGGCAGCTATGCCATCTGGTCCACAGACACTGGCAGCCCCCCAACGCTGCAGCCCACTGTAGTGACCACACCCTATGGTGAGCACTAGGGAGGCTTGAGCCAAGGGTGGGGACTGAAGGGCTCTCTGGCCTTGATGAGGGTACTGCCTAGCAAATCTACAGGAGACTGGGGGTATTGCTGGGTCTGGGCCATACCTTGGGGAGAGGCACATGGAAGAGGAATGGGAGGTCTGACGCTCTCCCCACCCCCAGGCCCCTTCCCCTGCAAGGCCATCAACAAGATTCTGTGGCGGAGCTGTGAGTCAGGGTAGGTAGAGGGGGCAGTATGGGAGGGGGCTTGTCTGGCTGGGGACTAGAGGATTAGGCTCTGGGCATATAGGGGTAAAGCCCTTACTGAGTTATCCAGCATGTGCCTGGTTCTCCAGGGGCTCCTGGTTCTCATGGCATCTTTCCATTTGCAGAGACCACTTTATCATCTTCAGTGGTGGCATGCCCCGAGCCAGCTATGGTGATCGCCATTGTGTGAGTGTACTGCGAGCAGAGACATTGGTGACCCTGGACTTCACCTCCCGTGTCATTGACTTCTTCACAGTGCACAGCACACAGCCAGAGGATGGTGTGTATTTCGCCTCCCTCATCCCAGCCAGCCCAGTGTGGCTTCAAGCTGAGCTCACTCGCCCAATCCCACAGAATTCGACAACCCTCAGGCCCTAGCTGTGCTTCTGGAGGAGGAGCTGGTGGTGCTGGACCTGCAGACACCGGGCTGGCCAGCTGTGCCTGCCCCTTACCTGGCCCCTCTGCACTCATCCGCTATCACCTGCTCTGCCCATGTTGCCAATGTCCCCAGCAAGCTGTGGGCCCGCATTGTAAGTGCTGGTGAGCGGCAGAGCCCGCAGCCCGCCTCCAGTGCCTTGGTGAGTGGAGATGTCTTGGGACTCAGGTGCTGGGGTAGAGGGCAGGGTCCAGCCCAGATGGGGAATGGGAATGTGGTAGGAGAAGGAGACGGAGACCCTAGTCTTAACTTGAGCTCCCATTTTTGTTGTCTTCCTTAGAGTTGGCCCATTACTGGGGGCCGGAACCTGGCCCAGGAACCCTCACAGCATGGGCTGCTACTGACCGGGTAAGTATGGGGTGTGGGTGCAGACAAGGTCCTGCATCTGTGAGGCCTTATTGGTTTCTTGAATGTCTCAGGTTCTTTGGGTGCTGACGTGCTTGGTGATTCAGGCCTAGTCCTAGCAAATCCAGGTTGTTCCTATAAGGAAGCCTCCCTAGATTCTGGCTCAGAGCCTTAGCTCGCACTTCCTCTTGGCCTGGGACTGAGTTCCAGCACAGCCCAGGCTCCACCCACCTGGCTTGCCATGGACTGGAAAATCTGGGTTGGCCTTTGGTGACTCCGCCAGTCAGGTGCTGGAGACCCAGGCTAGGTCTGGGCACCGGTGACTCAGGCCTTACTAAGTGCCCTGCCCCTCCCTCCTGCCTGTGTTGGGACCCTCCGGCCTCTCAAGGCCACCTCCCCTTTGCTGTTGAGAGCCTGCTGTGACCTCAGGGACGAAGGAGAGTGAAGCATCCAGGCGGCTCACTGGGGACCCCTGGGGCTCTGCAGCTGTGTCCCAAGGTTGTACTCTGGTTTTGTCTGCTCCCCTCCCTCCCTGCTTCCCCCGCTTTTGACACCCAGCCTTCCTGCTGCGCCACCTGGAAGTGCCCCTTGGGCCTCTTGCTCTTCTGGGTTTGTGGCACCTTTTGTGATCTCGGGGAACCCAGTGCTCCCCTCTGTCATCTGGTTATCCAGGTGGTCATTCCTGTACCCTCCAACTTGTTCAGAGGGCTCGGGGCGTGTGGTGAGTGTAGCCTGACATGCAGTTGGCACCAAGTACCTGTTTATACCGTGGAGCAGGTACTTGGTGCTGTACGCAATACATTCTAGTTAAGTGTTCGGCATAAGCCTATAGTGGCCACTGAAAGAATAATTGAGGGGGTGTGGATCTCCCAGTAGGGGGCTCTGACACCAACCCTCTCTACAGCCATGAGGATGGCACTGTGCGCTTCTGGGATGCCTCTGGTGTGGCGCTAAGGCCACTCTACAAACTGAGCACAGCTGGCCTCTTCCAGACGGACTGTGAACACGCTGACAGCCTGGCCCAGGCTGTGGAGGATGACTGGCCACCCTTCCGCAAGGTGCCTCTCCCCCCTTCCCCCAGGCTTGGCCTTTGAACCTGATAGGGTTCTGCCTGGTGTCATCATTCCATCTTGTCCCCTCAGGTGGGCTGTTTTGACCCCTACAGTGATGACCCCCGCCTGGGAATACAGAAGGTTGCACTTTGCAAGTACACAGCCCAGATGGTGGTGGCTGGCACTGCAGGCCAGGTGGGGTTGGTGTCCCCAGATGTGGCTATTGGGGAGGTTTTCTGCAGGAGGTGGCCCTGAAGGGTGGTGGTGAAGTAGAGAAGCTGACATGGGCTGTAGGTCAGAGAGGGAACGGAGCACCAGGAAAGGTTGGCCAGGGTGAGGACAAATGGAAACTGAGGGGTGCTCCCACTTGAGTAAGGCTAGGGGAACCCCAGAGGCCAGAGGCTGGGAGCAGGAGTCTGGGCGTGAGGTGTGCTCAGCAGAGCCTAAGGGGTTTAGTCACAGATTCCCTTTAGTGCTTGACTGTCTGCGGAGGGCTTAGTGTTTGCTCAAGGCTTAGTGGGAGACAGACGCAGGAAAGAGTCAAGGGCTCCAGGAGGGCAGGGCCAGTAGATTATGTCACCACGGTTTCTTGGCGCTCAGTGAAAGCTTTTGTATATAGTAGGTATTCAGAGGTTACTTGCTCTGGCAGTGTCTGGAGAAGGTCCAGAATGCCCCTCTTCATCTGAGTCCTCTGCCTCTTGTGGCCCAGGTGCTTGTGCTGGAGCTCAGTGATGTGCCAGCAGAACAGGCTGTCAGTGTGGCCAGTGTGGATCTCCTTCAGGATCGGGAGGGCTTCACATGGAAGGGCCATGAGCGGCTGAGCCCGCACACGGGGCTGTTGCCTTGGCCTGCCGGATTCCAGCCCCGGATGCTGGTACAGTGCCTACCACCAGCTGCTGTCACCGCTGTCACACTGCATGCTGAGTGGAGCCTTGTGGCCTTTGGCACCAGTCATGGCTTTGGCCTTTTTGACTACCAGCGCAAGAGCCCTGTGCTGGCCAGGTATGTGGTCTGAGGTGAGCAGTTAGGGACCCAAGGCCCTGATAAGATGGTCTGGTATTCAGTTCCTCTCAGAGGTTGGTGTGGCATAGGCAGGCTGATTGGGAAAGCTCTTATAATCTCCTTTCATCTGCGAGACAACTGGTCAGCCCCTCCAGCCTTAGGTCCTAGCACCAAGTTGCTCTGGTTCCCTGACCTGGGCTCTGATACCTGGCTTCAGGCTGGCAGGAGTGCAGTTTAGCTCCATAGCACGGCTGGCCCTGTCATCCCCAGGTGTACCCTTCACCCCAATGACTCTTTGGCCATGGAGGGGCCGTTGTCTCGGGTGAAATCCCTCAAGAAGTCATTGCGACAGTCATTCCGGCGCATCCGCAAGAGCCGTGTCTCAGGCAAAAAACGGGCCCCTACTGCCAGTAGCAAGGTGAGCTGGGACTGGCTCCACGCCTGTGCCCTCAGTTGCCATGCTTCCTGGTAGTTAACTGGGAAGCAGATGCTTGGATGCAATGCCTGCTGGGTACTGGGCAGAAAGGGCTCTTGAGAGAGCATACCTGAGATCCTCTGGCCCTTCCAGTTACAGGAGGCCAACGCACAGCTGGCGGAGCAGCCCTGCCCCCACGATGTGGAGATGACACCTGTGCAGCGCCGCATCGAGCCCCGGTCTGCTGACGACTCCCTTTCCGGTGTCGTGCGCTGCCTCTACTTTGCTGACACGTTCCTTCGAGATGGTGAGACCAGGGTAGGGACGGGATTGGAGAGGCTAGATGGCCTTTGTACTGGTGGGGGAAGTGGTGTTCTGAGCACCTACTGTGTGCTGAGCTATACTTTGGGATACCTTGGCCACCCGTATAGCCCAAAGGGGCATACTTTGAGGGTTTGCTGAGTGGGCTGCACAAGCCTTGTAGAGTTGAACAAGAAGCAAGGGAGTGTGGTGAGGTGGGCAGCGAGGCCAGGATGGCCGAGGCCCTGTGGTGGGCAGGTTGTAGAGGTGTGGGGGCAGATCAGGCAGGGACTCGTCATCGACTCTGGTAAAAAGTCCCCTCTGTGCCTTAGGTTTGTTGGTGGCTCTTTTGGATTTTATGTGTATAATGATAGTTTGAAACACAATAGTGTACAGTCACCCACATACTGTAGTTGCCACCCCCAGGCATCTGCTGCCATGTGTGCCCTCTCCACACCACACTTTACTCTTTTTTTTCCCCCTCTGAGACAGGGTTTCTCTGTTTAACAGTCTTGGCTGTCCTAGAACTCACTCTATAGACCAGGCTAGCCTTGAACTTATGGAGATTCATCTGCCTCTGCGTTCCAAGTACAGAGATTAAAGATGTGTGCCACCATGCCCAGCTCACACTTTACTCTTTTTTTTTTTTTTTTTTTAAGATTGTATTATTTATTTGTTATATATACAGTATTCTGCCTTGCATGTACGCCTGCATGCCAGAAGAGGGCACCAGATCTCATTATAGATGGTTGTGAGCCACGATGTGGTTGCTGGGAGTTGAACTCAGGACTTTGGGAAGAGTAGCCAGTGCTCTAAACCTCTGAGGCATCTCTCCAGCCCCACATGTTACTCTTGTATCTTTGTTTTTGTTTGTTCCTTGCTTTTTAGATAGGGTCTCACCACATAGTCCTGGCTGCCTGGAACATGCTATGTAGATCACGCTGGCCTCAACTCACAGAGCTCTGTCTCTGCCTCCTGAGTGCTGGGATTAAGGAGTGTGCTACCATGCCCAGCCTTGCAGGAGGGAGCTACATTTACTGGATTGAGTTGAGGGTGCAGCTTGATGGGTTGGTGGTATCAGGGACCACCTTGCAGATGTCCTCAAGGTGGCTTATGCCTTTGCATCAGAGCTATTCTGGTGTCTCAGACTGGTGAGTTGAGACCACACAGCAGGCGTGAGATAGGAGTGAGCATGAGTTCCTGAGATCTGGTCCCTGCACACCAGTTAGGAAATGAAGTGAGAGAATGGGGTTCCTTAGGAGGCCCTCCTCACTGCACCTGTCTCCACAGCAACCCACCACGGGCCCACCATGTGGGCAGGGACCAACTCAGGCTCCGTATTTGCCTATGCGCTGGAGGTTCCGGCAGCAACAGCAGGAGGTGAAAAGCGGCCTGAGCAGGCAGTGGAGGCTGTGCTGGGCAAGGAGGTACAGCTCATGCACCGGGCACCTGTGGTGGCCATCGCTGTGTTGGACGGTCGTGGCCGTCCACTGCCTGAGCCCTATGAGGCTTCCCGGGACCTGGCACAGGCCCCCGACATGCAAGGTGGGCATGCTGTGCTCATAGCATCTGAGGAGCAGTTCAAGGTGAGCTTCCATGGGTGATGGAGATCCATCCAGGCTCCATCTTGGACCCTTTAGAACCTCTGCTTTGCCCTTTTCCCCTGCCTGCTGAGACCTAAATCCCTCCTGTTCCTTCAAAGCCTTCAGCCAGTAGAGGCCCTTGAAGGACCTGGGTGTACCCTAGGCCTGCCAGGACCCCCTAAGGCCTTCTACTTCATGGCCTTCTCCAAGAGCCCCGTGTGAAGCCCTTGAACCCAGTCCCCAGGGACTTAGGCTGGAAGGGATACCAGGCATAGAACATATGAATATGTCTAGTTAATCGACCATGGGTAGAGATGAGGCACGCCATGAAGCCTGGGCTGAGGGGGATGGCTGGTTTGGTGTCACTTGGACATGCACGGTTGGGTTGAGGCCTGCAGGGCCAGTTGGGGGTCTGCAGCTGAGGGAGGCATGGATGGGACAAGGCCTAACTCATAGACTGTCTGTCATCAGGTGTTTACACTGCCCAAGGTGAGTGCTAAGACCAAGTTCAAGCTAACAGCCCATGAAGGCTGTCGTGTGCGGAAGGTCGCTCTGGCTACGTTTGCCAGCGTGATGTCTGAGGACTACACTGAGACCTGCCTCGCCTGCCTCACCAACTTGGGCGATGTCCACGTCTTCTCTGTGCCTGGCCTGAGGCCTCAGGTGCACTACTCCTGTATCCGGAAGGAGGACATCAGTGGCATCGCTTCCTGTGTCTTCACACGCCATGGTCAGGGTGAGGTGGGACAGTGGCTGGGAACAGATGCTGGGTAGAGCAGAAGGTGCAGGCTCTGCTGAGGAATGAGGTGGCCAAGGGCTGGGCAGGGACCAGCCCTCCTTACATGCTCCTTTTCTCCTGCTCGCAGGCTTTTACTTGATCTCCCCATCGGAATTTGAACGCTTCTCCCTCAGCGCTCGCAATATCACGGAGCCGCTCTGCTCTCTGGATATCAGCTGGCCTCGAAATGCCACCCGGCCCAGGTGTGGGAGGAGTGGGCTCCATCCACCGTGGCTCCTGCACTCCCTGGTGTTAATGCCTGTTCCTGGTTTGGGGATGGGAGGTAGCTAGTCCCCATCACACTCCCATCTGTTTCTGTAGTCTGCAAGACTCACCCAAGCTGAGCCAGGCTAATGGGACCCGAAACATCACCCTGGCCCCCGAGAGCTGTGAAGGAAGCCCTAACTCTGCCCACAGCAAGCGAGCCGGTGAGAGGTCACAGGGTTGGGGCAGACATTGGCTTGAGGGTACCTTGGGGAGAGGTCAAGACATAAGCTCAGTGCTGCTGAGCCAGGGCTGGAAGCTGCCAGCGGAGGCCAGAGTGCCCGTGTGTGCACATGCATGTCAGCTGCGGGCCAGTCTCTAGATGCAGAGAGTGGGTGCTGAGGGACGCTTCTCCCAGCAGACACCACAGAGCCACCCGAGGCCACACTCTCACCCGTGTCCATTGACTCGACAACTAGTGGGGACACCACACTGGACACAACGGGGGACGTCACAGTGGAATGTGTGAAGGATTTCCTGGGGTGAGGCCAGCTGCTCGTCCCCAAGCCTCCATCCCCAGGGCAGTTGGGGTCTTCCCGCCCCAGCCCTTCTGATTGCTGCCCCTCCCCAGCTCGCCTGAGGACTCCGAGAACCACCTTCGGAACCTGGAAGCAGATGAGGCCCGGGCCTACACCCTTCTGGTTAAATGAGGTGCTGTGAGGCAGCCACGCCTCACCATGCAGCAGCTGCTGTCCCTTGCCCCAGCTAGGGCCCTGGCAGGCCTCTGTGATGGTGTTACTCCTGGAAGCCTAGCTGCCTTCCCTAGCTGTCAGAGGCTGTCAGAGGCTGTCAGAGGGGACCCACAGTCACGATCATCACAGTTCAGTGCTAGAAAGGGGATGGATGTCCTGTCAGCCGTGAGGTCCTGGGCATTTAGAAGGCCACCTCTGACTGGGTGTAGGAACTGAGGCTCATCTGTTCAGTGTGCCCATTTCACAGGACAGTCACTGAGGCTGATAGGTCCTGTCTGTTGAGCCAGCACATGGAGCTTATGTGCCTACCATATCCTGCTATGGACCCACCCTAGCTGGAGCCTGGAGCTATCTGAACCTTGGTAGCTAGTGCCTCTGTACCCCACATTGAGCATAGATTCTCTCCTACTTGGTACCCTCCTAGATCCCCAGCAAGCCCATCTCAGGCTATCACTGAAAGAGCCTGGGTTTGCTCCCCTAGCCATCACCATCTGCTTATCCCAGCCCCACTGTCTGCCTTGCCTAGCTCCTTAACATTGAACCCACACCTGTTAACCTGTGGGATCATCTTACTGATGCTGGGCCCTAAGACGCCCCCAGCTTGAAGGGCAGTTGGAGGGCGTGTGCTAGGATCCTGTCTTGCACTCCATACTGTCCTTTATTTCTCCTCAAGCAGAGTATTTTTCTAACGCCTGGACTGCGCTGGCCAGTCATTTCTAAAGCAGTTTTGGTACATGCTCCTGGCCTGTGTGTATGCTCACGTGACTGGAAACTGCTAGGCACTGTAACTGGAGTCAGGCAGGTGTGTGCATGTGTGGGGCAGTGAGGATGGGCTTCCCTGTAGACTCCACCTTGGGCTTTTCTGTCTTTTTTTAAAAACTAGTTTTAATATTAAAAGTACTGATTTTTTAATACTGAAAATAAAAGCATTTAATATCTTTTAAACTGCGTCTGCTGCACACATGTGGACACACTGGTGGGGCTTGCAGGATGTGGGCAAGACTGGTGGGTAGCTGAAGCAGGTGCTGGGAGGCCTCTTCTTCCTCACCGAGTCTGAGGTCATAGGTACTGCCTAGGCTGGGGCTTGGCGGAAGGTGCTCCAGGCATGGAAGCAGCGGGTAAACGGCCGTTGCTCATTGCCTTTGCGGACCAGGCGCAGGCGGCGTGGCCGCTCATTTTCTTTAGAGCGGGTGTGCTGGATGTATACCTGGTAAGGAAAACAGCGGGCCTGGGTAGTCCTCCGAGTCCTGCTGGACTGCCCAGTGACCCTTCCCATGCTTCTGCCCAGGATGATGGAGGGGGCAGGTGAAGTCATCAGGCTGGCCTTAGTATGTCCCTTTCTTACCTGGCAAGCCTTCAGACTCAGTTTGATCTCCACTTGACTTGTCTGGGTCCCAACCCACATGTAGACCTGAGGATAAGGTGGAGGAAATGGTCACATGGATGTCTTGTCCTTTTTGGTGTTTTATAGTGGTAGAAATTGAATCCAGGGCCTTTGTATATGCTACTCAAATGCTCCA
Source organism: Onychomys torridus (assembly GCF_903995425.1). NCBI lineage: Eukaryota > Metazoa > Chordata > Mammalia > Rodentia > Cricetidae > Onychomys > Onychomys torridus. Next base: position 48,778,092 of record NC_050450.1, read on the forward strand.
CATGTGGCTGGTGGGAATGCTTCCCTCGGGCCCCCCTATTTCCATCTACAACTCTAGCAGGCAGGGTCTGAGGGGGGACTGACTTACTTCCTGGCCATTGTCTAGCAACATGATGTCATCATCTGCCAGGTCATCTTGGCAAAAGTCAGAGCATTTCTCAGTCACTGCGAAGTAGCCCTTCTCATTGGAGCACCTGGAGGGCAACGGTCAAGGTGAAGGTGGGTCAGAACTAAAATAGCCGGAGGGGGGCTGGGGCACCCACCCGAAGAGCCTCGTGAGCTCCAGGTACTCTACGCCATCGTGTCACAGGGCTTGTGCCCCAGTGCCTACACAGAAGCCAGAGGAGGGCTGGGGCACTCACCTGAAGAGCCTCGTGTGCTTCATGTACTCTGCGTCATCGTCATAGGGTTTCTGTGCACCAATGCCTACCCAGAAGAAGTTCTCTGGCTCCTCACCTTCGTTGATGACCTGTGGAGAGGGATGGTCAGCCAGGGCCCTCACCTGTTCCCACCTTCCTGCCTGTCCCCACTTCTGTCACCTGTTTGCTGTAGGAAGCGTCAAACATGGTGTTGAGGATGTCTTCTGCCAGCTTGGCTTCATCAGGGTCTGATGCCCGGCCTACCCAGGCATACACAATACCTTGGTTGTCCTCACTTTCAAAAGGGACCTGTGGTGTGCACAGGGGCTTGGGTCAGGTCTAGATTCTTGCCCACCACCTGCTCTGCTATCCTTCCCACAGCCTCACCTTGAGGATGAAGCAGAACTCAGAGTTGAGAAGGCTGGAGTCAGTGTTGATTTGGATACACCTAGGGAAAGGGGGGACGGATCAGCAGTGTCACCCCACCATGGAATCCTGCGCTCTCCCCAAGCCAGGTACCCACCGAGTGCAGAGGGCGCTGCCATTGGTACGGATCTGATAGAGGCTCGGCTGAAGAGTCCCCTGAACTACCTTCCTCTTGCCCCGGTGGATGATGAACTTCCTTTTAAAATGGGACAGGAACTTGGGGTTCTCCTGCTGCTGTGTCATACGTACTACCTGGGGATCAGAAACAAGTTCTGGGTAGTTCTCTAGATCCTACCTGCTCCTCAAGGGTCAAGACTCCTCAGGTCTGGTTTGCTCACGCTGCCATCCCAACCATAGGCTACGGGGCACACCTCCAGCTTGCCGGGGAAGAGGCTCTCAAACTTCTTCTGAAGGCTGAAGGTGAACGTGAGCCAGCCCATGTTGGAGGCCTCCCGGCCCTGCCAGAAGTAAACGATGCACTGGAAATCCTCCTCTGGCTGCTTCTCCTCTGCCTCGGCTACTGCTTCCGCCCCTTCCGTGCCCTCCGCCTTCCCCTCCTTGTCTTCCGCCTTCTCTTCCTCCTCATACTCCACAGGGACCCAGTACCTGTGAATCAGACAGTGGTGAGCAGGGGGTGCAGAGGAAGGGCAGAGGACAGACGGTGACAGTGGTTCTGTGGTACCTGCAGAGGAAGACATAGCAGTCCTGTGTGTAGAAGTGGCCAAACTCCTCCTCCGGCAGTCGAGTGAACTTCCTGCCTTCCAGCACGAAGCCTTCCATGCCATCCAGGTCCTCGTTCCATTCCTCCATCAGCTGCTCTGCCTGTCATCCCGTCGTCCCCAAGTGAGGTCTGAGCATCATGCCGTGCAGCACCCCCACCTCTCAGACCCCCCCCCCACAGGCTTCCCCCTACCTCAGCCAGTGCCATCGGTGGCTGCCGAGGTAGGAAAAGCGCAGTGAGGTCAGCCTTCATCTGGTCTTTCTTCTCAGTGTCACGCTTCACCTTCCCAGAGAGGCCCTGGCCCTGCAGCACGGCCTCTGCATTCCGAGTGTAGTCTACAGTCAACACGTCGTCCCAGTTTTTGAACTTGGCCTTGAACACCTGTGGAGAACAGTATAATACCGTAACTGGAGAGAGGTACAGCACAGTTAAGGTGGAGGCCGAAGGATTCAATTGAGGTTTGGAAAAGCTGGTCAAAGCTCAAGGGTGGGGTCCAAACAGGAGCTGGAGAGGACTTGGAAAGGTGGAGCGTAGCAAAAAGAAGTGGGGACAGGCTACAGAGTGGACAGTTTTGCAAAGACAGGTGGACTTGGGCCCACCTCTGCAGCACAGTAGCGCCAGTAGAGGGGTTAGGACATGGTGGGCAGTGGGAAGCAAGCCACTGGCTGTGGGTGTGGGGACACACCTGAGCCTCGGTGCCCTCCAGGCTGCGGCTGACCACTGCATGGCGCGGCCGGTGCAGCATCCCACACAGCTCCTGGCCCAGTTTCAGTGCAGCAGCACGCACTAGTCGTGGGGACTTGCGGCCAAGCCAGATGAATACATCAGACCAGCAGTCCAGGATGTACACGCACCGTGTGTCTAGTAGGCTCTGCAGCTGCAGACAGAGGTGAGAGGTCAGCACCCGGCCTACACACAGACTGGACCAGGCCCACCTCTTGCCTCCTCACCAGCCTCACTGACCCATGATGCCCACCTCCTGCCTCCTTACCAGCCTCATTCCTGGCATCAATTCCACCTTGGGCCGTTTCCTGTGTTCCACTGAGAGCTTGTAGTTGATTTGGGGAAGCTCCAGGTAGCCCAGGCCTAGGCCCACCTGGCAGGAGAAAGAGATGGGTATGGCAGACCCCACATTTGCCCTGGTTTGGGGCCTGGCTCCCCACCTTGCTATTTGGACCTGTTTCCCTCCGAACTGAACCATATTTTAAGGACTTCTTACCAGTGGAAGGATCTAGGGTTTGCTAGGCTTTTTTCTTGTATAAGGAGCAGTACCAGGTTTGCCCACACCAGGCAAATGTTCTACTACTGCAAACCAGCAGAAGACTTTAACTTTTTTTTTTTTTTTGGAGCTGAGGATCGAACCCAGGGCCTTGCGCTTGCTAGGCAAGCGCTCTACCACTGAGCTAAATCCCCAACCCCGACTTTAACTTTTTAATTACTATTTTTAAGTAGGCATGTTTTGCCTGTATGTAAATATGTGAATCACATGTATCCTTGGTGCTTATGGAAGGAAGGCAGTGTTGGATCCTGTAACCAGAGCTGCCATGTGGGTCCTGGGACTTGGATCCAGCTTCTTTGGAAGAACAAGTGCTCTTAACCACTAGACCATCTCTGCAGTCCTGGAATTGCTTGTTAGGTTTTTGTCTTTTTGAGACAGGGTTTCTCTGTGTAGCCTTGGCTATCCTGGAACTGGATTTGCAGACCAGGCTGGCCTTGAACCCACAGAGATCTGCCTGCCTCTGCCTCCCGAGTGCTGGGATTACAGGCGTGCACCGCCACTGCCCAGCTGGAAGGGCTTTTATATGCATGTTTTCCTTGCTTGCCCAATTTGGGTCCTTACTGTTGTTTCTGATTTTTTTCTTTTCTTTCTTTCTTTTTTTCCTTCGGTTTTTCAAGACAAGGTATCTCTGTGTAGTTTGGTGCCTCTCCTGGATCTCGCTCTGTAGACCAGGCTGGCCTTGGGCTCACAGAGATCTACCTGGCTCTGCCTCTCGAGTGCTGGTGGGATTAAAGGCGTGTGCTGCCGCCATCCTGCTGTTTCTGATTTCTTAACTTGTCTCTTTCCTGCTCATAAGAACTGTAGTCTCCTACCACTCATAAAACTAAGGCCAAATTCTCAGCTCTGGTACCCAGGAGCTTGTGGCCCACCTTCGAGACGAGTGTGCCAGCTCCATCCTCAAGGCTGGCTTCCAGACTGAGCTCCTTGTCCAGAAGAATGCCCTCTTCTCCCAAAGCCCATAGCACAACCGACCAACTGCAGTCAGGCTTACTCTGTACCCCAGCATCGCGACTCACCTTGTATAGCTTGGGTTGGGGTGGCCAAAAGTCATCAGGCACATGCTTCTTGATCTCAGAGGGCTCCCCACCCAGCACCTCCCAGAACTCTGGGGGCTCTTGGCCCTGCACCAGGAGTGTGATCTCGGCTTTCCCTTTCCGTTCATTCTTGTTAATTTTCTCTGCAAAGAGCCTGAGGACAGATGCAAAGCCCTCAGCAAGGCCATGTTATTCTTAGGAATACCTTCCTTCGCCTGGAACATTCCATAAGACCCACCTACCTGGCCTTGGTGGTGTTGCTCAGTGTGGCCTGGGTCCCCCGCCACACGTAGATGTCCAGTCCTCGGTCCAGGAGGAACACAAATCTGGATAGGACAGCAAGAGCTGTAATGTAACTCCCTGTGCCTGACCCGTAAGGTGGGGCTCTGGCCCTTTTTGGGTAGACCCCAGGCTTTTCTTCCAAGCTCTGAGGGGAAGTTAAGATTGCGTTTTCATAGGTGGGAAGGCAAGTACCCTACTTCCTCCCCTATCAGGGTGCTCACCTTGGATCCAGTGAGGCCCCCTTGAGGGGCACAGGCTCCAATTTGATGTTCTTCTTCCCATATACACGGTACATCCTGGGGGTCAGAGCAAGAAAGAATTGATGTGGGTGCCCAGGGCCCCCTGACCTTATCACCCTTGCCTGCACCCATTCCCAGCGGTGCAGGACAATGACACCCATCTCTCCATGCTTACCTGGTGACATAGTGTGTATCTTCCACAGTATAGAAGCCACTGGCTGTTCCGCCTTCAATGTAGGAGATGTCATTGTCAAACACCTATTGTGAGAGTATGGTTCTTCATCACTGAGTTGTTCCCTGCCCCCACCAACTACCCTGTCAGGCTTGGGAGAGTTCACACAGCTGGAGTGGGGGGTACAGACCCACAGTGATTCTGAACAGGATGGAGCACAGGGCTGAACAAAATGGTATATACAGATGGTGGGCAGTCTGAGAGGTGTTTATGGAAGCTTGCAAACCTGGGTGGCCTGGGGTAAACTCTCCAGCTGCATGCCATTTCTAAAGGTAACCCAACTGACAGAAGGGGGAAGGCCATTTTGCCAACTGGCTTTGCATTTCTTAGGCTGGGCCCTGACCTTAGCCCCAACAGCTATAGGTCCCAGCCCCATCTCTCAGCTACTTTCCTTATCCTGTCCACCAGTTCCCATGCTAATCGGCCAGCCCCTCTCCCTCAGCCATGGATTTCAGGCTCTCACTACCCGAGGCCTCCCCAGACCTCACCTTGCTGTGTGCGGTTTCTTGTTCCCACCTCTCCTCTCGGCTCCCTGCCCCACCTCTGCACATCAGGCCTACGTCCCCCTGTCCGTCCGTCCCTGTCCCTGTCCCCCCCCCCCCCCCCCCCCCCCCGTGTCTGCTGGCTGCACCTGCAGGAACTCCTCGCTTTCATCACCCATCTCCTCTCGCACAGTACGGCACTCAGCACCCAGGTAGTTGCGCAGGTTGACAGCGTGGATGGCAGAACAGGCTTTCTTGTCAAGTGTGGCCTCCCCACCAATCCAGTAGTAGATCTCCCAGTTCAGGGAGCCACTGTCATCCAGGAAGGTCTGAGGAGACCAAGGCATCAGTCCTAAGAGCCTTCATGGAATATTCATGGTTCCCCAGCCCCAGGAAAGCCACATGCATGGTGTCCATTGCCTAACTACCAAACTCAGCCTGCCACCTGCCCCTGGCCTCACTGAGCCACACCATGCAGAACACTAGGAACCAGCCCCACCTTGAGCACAATGTAGCAGTCAGCCTCGTAGAACTTGCCATGGAAGGCTTCCTCCACCAGCACAGGCACAAAGTTCTCAATTTGCCAGATGGTCAAACCAGGCAGCTGGCCCACGTCCTCCGTGAAGAACTCTGAGTAGTCAAGGCGTGGTTTCTCCAGGCCCTGGTCCCAGCGCCTCACCTTCCCCCCAGGTGCTCGGGCATCTACGCTTTCCTGGGGACATAGGAGCAGTACTTGACACTACTGAGACACTAAGGCTGGCCTTTGCCTGCCTTCACCACAGGACCTTGGCATTAATTAGCCACTCTCTCTGCTTGGGGCCCCTCTTACTCTTGGGAGGAGTCCAGACCTGCCCAGCCCCAGCCCTGAGCTGATTTACCTCTTGTTTTTTGTTTTTCTCCTGGGCAACATCTGACATGCCCTTTAGCACTTGCTTGGCCTGGTCATCCTGGGCTGAGTCCTTCCGCCTCCGTAGCCGCATCTTGCGAGCCAAGGGGTCCTTGGGCCCGCTCCCTGCTTATGGGAGGTGCAAGCATATGAGCCCTTGCAGATGGGTAAGCAGAAGTCCAGAGGAGTGCCCTTGCTCCCAGGCCAGACCACAGTCTACTCACCGGCCGCAGCAGCAGCCACCGTGGCAGGGGAGGCACCTGCCAGCCTCAGCTGGTTCTGTAGTGAGAAGTCAATGTTGTACCACTCAGCAGTTCGGTCAGCAGGTTTGGGTGGCATGACCAGGCTGGGGTTTTCTCGCACATCCAGGACCTGTGAGGTGAGCAGAGATGGTGCTGGGCTGGGCACTCAACTCCAAGCCACGTATCTGGCCTCTAACTTTGGTCTATAGCCGGGACCAGGAACTAAGTTCCTATCCTGGCCACCCTGCAGCTGCTTGTGGGGCTTCAGTGACCTTACAGTGTGCTGAGAGAAAATGCTCTCCCCAGTGGCACCTGGGCACTGCCCCTAGAAGGCTATTGCTAGATCTCACTCCAAAACACAGGCACACCCTCTGCTCCATCTCTCTTGATACCCTGTCCCCACTGCCCGACCTCAATCTCCGTCAGGAAGTGGATGGCCTCTGGGAGGGTCACCAGACGGTTCTTGTTCAGGACGAGTTTCTTCAGCTTTGGGCACCTGTAAAGACAGGGCCAGACAGAGCCTTAGGTGATATGGTGTTGCAATCAGGGCCAGGGGAAAGGGGTCTTCCCAATTCAGAGCAAGGCATCCACGTGATCCTGTTGTTGTTTTCTGGCTCTTTTGGGGGGCCCACCACCCAGTTCCCAAATCAATCAGCTTGGTTTAGTTTCTAGCCAGCTTTCCTTTACTTAATTTATCCTGTCTACCTTTTGCTTCTGGGTTTTTCCCATTCTCTTACTTCTGTAAATCTTACTCCATGGCTCGTTGTGTAGCTGGCTGACTGGCCCCTGGAGTCCTCCTCTTTCTCTGGCTACTTCTTCTCTCCTCCCAGAGTTTCCTATCTATGCTCTCTGCCTGCCGGCCCCACCTATCCTTTCTCCTGCCTCAGTATCAGCCATACAGATCTTTATCAGACCATCAGGTGTTTTAGACAGGCACAGTAACACAGCTTCAGAGTTAAACAAATGCAACATAAACAGAAGTAATATACCTTGATATAATATTCTACAACATGATCCACATGAGGGTTAGTGATTTTCAGAAAAGGATAGGAACCACAAACTTCTATGATGCTGGACCCCTCTGACCTAGACCCTAACATTATCCTCCTAAAAGGTGCTCTGGGAAACCCAAGTTGGGTGTGGGATGGGAGGGGTGCCTCATCCCTGAGGGCAGATCACTGAGCTGCAGCATCAACTCCAGCTTGAGTTCCCACCCCGGCCCAGCCTGCCCAGCACCTGCAGAGACTCTCAGGAATCAGCTCCAGGTTGTTGTTAGCAGCCATGAATTCCTCCAGGCTGCTGAGCTTGCCAATGCCAGAAGGCAGCCCGTCAAAGTCCAGCTTGTTGGAGTTCAGGTACAGCTTCTTCAGCTTGGTCAGCTTGCAAATGGCTGACTGGAGAGGCAGGACATCAGTTAGGGCAGAGCACAGCACTTCCGCCCAGCCCACCCTATGTCCCAGGCAAAGGCTCACAGGCAGGGAGGTGAGTTGGTTGCGGGACAGATTCAAGGTCTCCAGGTGCACCCACTGGTCAATGCACAGGGATAGCTCTGCAATCTGGTTGCTACTGAGGTTGAGGCGGCGCAGGCTGGGGAGGGTGTACAGGCACTCTGGTACCCTTGTCAAGTCGTTGCATGAAAGGTCCACATCTGGGGCATTGTGGGGGGCACATCAGTTAGGACCCACACAACAACCACCAGAAGAAGCAAGCCTCACTGTGAATCCCTGTTATCTATTCTAGGACCCGATGTGTGGTCTTAGGCAAACCTCTTTGACCTTTAGTTTCTATGTTTGAGAAACTCCCTCACAGAGGGGGTCTAGTGACAGAAACCCAGTGTAAACCGACCGTGGTGTATGGAACTGTAATGCCAGCACTTGAGAAGCTAAGAGAGGGGACTGCTGTGGATCCAAGGCCAACCTGTCTGCACAGTGAGTAGTAGCCAGGCCAGGCAGCCGGAGTCACACAGCAAGGCCCTACCTAAACAGCGTTTAAACAGGAACCTAGCGTATCTGTGAGAAGTGATTGAAGAGGCAGGAAGTAGACAAGCTCAACGGGGCTCCCCAGACAGTCCAGACCTGAAAGATTGCTCAAGCCCTCCAGGCTAGTGGGGAGGTTGCTCTGGGTTCGCTGAGTGTTCCGAAGGTGCAGGGTCTGCAGGGCCATCATGGCTGGGAGCTGCCTGTGAGGAAAGGAGTGGTTACCCTAAGGCAAGTCCACTCAAGGGGTATAGCTGGGGATGACGTGGACAGAAGGGCGAGACCAAAGAGTGGGGCATGATGTTCAGTAAGCACAAGCCAGTGCTGAGGCCCGAGGCCTAGGGTGGGAAGAGCCAGGACCCCTGGGCTGCAAGGAAAAGCATGGCACCTACCGGAGCTGTGCATGCAACAGCGGGTTTCCATTCAGCACCAGGGTCTGAAGGTGCACTAGGCGGCGCATTTGAGGCGGAAGGCTCTCTAGGCGGTTCTCACTGAGGTCCAGGTACAGCAAGTCCGTAAGATTGATGAACAGCTGGTTGGGGATGGAGTCGATGCTGTAGTCAGAGGGAAAGACTGAAAGTCAGCACTCCATCCCACCTGGCTCCACGGCCCACCTACTGCGCCCTCAATCTCCCCGGCACCTGTTATGGCTGAGGTTGAGCACCAGCATGTTCTTAGCATTCTCCAGCTCCCGTGGGCATTCTGTCAACTGGTTATGGCTCAAGTCCTAGGGAGAAGGGGCAAGGTCAGTCCAGGGTGGTCCCACCTCATGCCTCTGTCATACTCAAGGACCTGGCAGAACCCTGAGCAAGGAGTGACAAGCATTCAAGGCCAGAGGGAAACAGAGACCCTGAGTGGAAGGGGGCGGGGTTAGGGAACTGATTCCATGAGTGATGTTGGCCCAGCACTGTCTATTTAAGGGACGATGATGTCTTAAGACAGAGACTGCTGTCATGAGTGAGGACAGAATGACTGGGCATCCTAGGGGCTAGATGGGCAGGTAACCACTGACCAGAACTGAGAGATCATCCAGCTTGAAGATATCATCAGGGACTCCAGAGTTCTTCAGGCTGTTGGCCCGAGCTACAATGGCCTAGGTATACAGGAAAAATTTGTGATCCTTACTTTTTGCCCTCAGGGAGAAACGGAGGCCAGGTGGGGAGCTTCTTCAGAAACTGGAGGCCAGGTCTGAGGACTCTCCCACCTCTGACCTTTGCTCACACACTCCATCTGGTGGGCTCTTCCTATTCTTCTGGTGAATGTCAAGCTTTAAAACCCAATGCCAATGTGCCTCAGAGCTCACCTTCGGAGTTGTGGTACTGGGATGGAAGCCCAGGGCTTTGCAAGTGACAAGCATGCACACTGTCACTGGACTGCATTCCCATCCACTTCTGTTTCTTTTTTCCAGGGACAGGATCTCACTACATAACTCTCGCTGTCCTGGAACTCACTCTGTAGACCAGGCTGGTTTCTGACTCACAGAGATCCTCCTGCCTCTGTCTCCTGAGTGCTGGGATTAAAGGTGTGTGCCACCTCCTTCATCTCCACTTTTTACTTCGTATTTTGAGTCAGGGTTCCCCTTGCTTGTCCAGCAGAACTTGAACTCTCTCTGTGGCCCAGGAGCGTCTCGAACTCTCCATTGATTACTTTAGCCTCTCATAGCTGGGATTGCAGTTTCTGTGCCACTGGCTCACAAGAATACACATCCTTTCTTTCTTTTTCTTTTATGTGCATGTGTGGATGCCTGCATGGATATATGTGCACCATGTGCAGCTCAAGGCAGTTAGGGCAGGCTAGTCATGGCCCTGACAGACTGGGGCAAGCCTGCTAACTCCGCAGTTATGTGATACTAGACAAGTCACCTCATCACTGTGTACTTCTGAAACCTGACTTCACAGACGTGTGGAAGCTTGAGCAGAAGGCTGGAGCTAGGGGAAGGTGAGATGACAAGAGCCACATCTGCTGTTTTCCTACATGCAACCTACCTGCTGGAGGGAAGACCTGTCCAAAGCTACTCAGCCAGTGTGGTAGTGTGAATGAGAAAGCCCCCATAGGCTCGTATGTAGTGGTATTGCTCTGCCCATGACCCTGGGCTATAGGGCCCAAAGGAGGCGGTGCTTCTTGTCATGGCCCGTGACCTCATAAAAGGAAAGGGAGAGGGGTCATGTGGGTCCTTGCTTCCTTTTTTTTAATAATCCTGGTGTGATTGGACACTGGATGTCCTGGAAATTGAACCTGGGTCCTTTAGGACATCAGTCAGTGCTCTTAACCGCTGAGCCCCCCCTCTCACTCCACATGAGTCTATTTACTGGGTAGTAGGGGTTTATTAAGATGTAAATTGAGGAAATACACTCACGAATACAAAACTGAGGAAACAGCTGAAGTTGTCCTCTGTTCCGAACGGGAGTGAATCCACCTGGCGGTTTGTTCAGACCAGGAAGCAGGCAGCACCCCCTTCTCACTTTCCTTTTAAGAGGTCATGTACCATGGCAAGAAGCACCACCTCCTTCAGGCCCTATAGCCCAGGGTCATAGGTGGAGCAAATACCACTATACTCATACATTTGAATGCTTGGTCCCCTGTTGGTGGAACTGTTTGGGAAGGGTTAGAAGGTGTGGCCTTGTTGGAGGAGGTGTGTCACTGGGGCCAGCTTTGAGAATTCAAAAGCCCACACCATTCCAGTTAGCTCTCTCTGCTTTGTGGTTGTCTCAACATGAGTTCTCAGCTATTGCTCAGCACCATACCTGCCTGTCTGCTGCGTGCTCCCCGCCACTATGGTCATGCACTCTAACCCTTGGAGCCATGAGCTCCCAAATGAAATGCTTTCATGTTTTGTCACAGCAAAAGTAAAGTAACCAAGACAGCTAGTCAGTGGCAAGGCCATGGTTTACCGCCAGGAAGCCCAGGTCAAGAGCCTGGCTCCTTGACATCTAGGGGTTCTGGCCCTGCAAAGATAGCCCTGGCTGAAGCCTGTAAGGCTGGCAGGGGCCGGATTTTCAGGCCACCTTCCAGATCCAGTCATACCAGCTACACTTCTGAAAAGTCACCTGCCTGTGTAGCCAGGGGTCTTTAGACGTTAGAGGAACATGACAAACACACACGGACTAGCACCATGTTCCACCTGCACTGGCTGTGTTCACAACTCACCCGAAGTGAAGGCAGGCTGGACAGCTCCCCATGCAAGGTAGTCAGATGGTTGTGGCTCACAGACAGGTGCTCCTGGACAGGGCAAGAGTCAGAGGCTCAGGTGGGGACCTAAGATGTGCAGTCCCTGTCTGCTGGGAAGGCCATTCCAATAACCCCCTCTCCTTTACACACCCTCACCTTCCTTGTATACCTTCCAGGTCCCGTGCCCATTCCCACGCCACCAGCTTTGCCCACACTTATTCCTGTTTTCTATGTGACTAATCGTTTTGGCAGGGTATGCCCACCTGCCCAGCCCTGGTGACAGGGACCCTCCCTCTGCCCACTGCCCTTACCAGTTTCTGGAGAGCCGCTAGTTCTTCAGGCAGGTAGCAGAGGCCTGTGCGGTTCAGCTTCAGCCACCGCAGACTGGTCATAGCCTTAACATTCTCAGGGAAGTAGCCACCCTGGTGGGAGCAGTCATGGTGAGGACCATCTGGGAGAGGGCTGCCCCTGCTCCCAACACCTCCTGTGGTCCCCGTGGTGTCTAGAGGCCAGAGTCAACTTCTTAGCCGCTTCACTTTCTATTTCCATTTGCTACTCACAAAATGGGACTCATGAGAGCCCCCAAAGGACAAATGTACCCAAATCTGTCTGTCCTGCTGGAGTCTGTGTTCCAGGGAGGCCAGACAGACCTGGTATGGTTAGTGGCACTCCCGTTGCTTTGCCTGGTGTTCCAGGCAGTTTGGGCTGTCTGCGGTGAGGTTCCCACTAACACTCCCCAGACTGCGCCAAGAGCCCAGCTCTCCATCATTCCTGGCACCGTCTCTTCAGTCAGAGATCCACCTGCCTCTGCCTCCTGGGTGTTGGGATTCAAGGCATGCGCCACACCGCCACCCAGCGGCTAACCCTGGCCATTTTGGCAGCTGAGCAGCTTGAAGCTTAATTGCCTTTTGTTACTGTTGCCTCCTCCAGCCACATTACCCAAGGTGACTCAGACATTCCTAGTCCAGAGAGGACACACAGAGACCCCAGGTGAGGATGGTGGGAACGTGGGCAGGGTAAAGCAGTGACAAATGTGTCCACGTGCAGGTTGAGCCCACCTCCTCCTTCTTAGATCCCCAATCTGACATCTACAGGGAAGCCAGGCCTCTGAGCTGCCCACCGTTCCTGTCCAGCTTTCTTCTCCCCTGAGCCCGCGATCAACCTACATTATTATTATTGTTGTTGTTGTTATTAATTTCAAGACAGGGTTTCTCTGTGTAGCTATGGCTGTCCTGGAACTCACTCTGAAGACCAGGCTGGCCTCAACTCAAAAAAGATCCATCTGCCTCTGCCTCCTAAGTGCTGGGATTAAAAGCGTGCTGGACTATCTTGACTTTCAAGAACTTGGGATGCCGGTGGCCAGTCCCCTGGCATGCCCATCAATCAGTCTCGCAGCTGCGCAGACCACACCGCGGAGGACCTCGCACACCTGTCAGACACTACATACTAACAGATCCCTTTCCATTCCACGCCTCCAAACAGGCTGATCCTAAGTCCCCGGGGCACAGGAGAACCCCGGTGCTGCAAGAGAAGTGACTGGCCCGAGACCACAGGGTGGGGCGGTAGCCGGCTAGGGCGTGTTCCCTCGGTGGCTAGGGCTCCGGGCGCGCGACCTGCGCGCGGGCCCCTCTCCTGTGCGGGCCCTGGTCGCCTGAGCCCCGGATCCGGTCTTCCGCTGCGGGCGGGGCCGGCCCGAGAAGACTCCCGGAGGCCCGCCCGCCCCGCCCGCCGGTCCCGGAAGCGGAGAGGGCGCGGCCCAGAGGGACGGCCGCGGGGGTCGCCCTCCCACTACCCCCCTGCTAACCTTGAAGTCGTTGCCGCTGAGGTCCACGCCGCGCACGAACGGCAGCACCCCGGTGGCCTCCATGGTGGCGCAGCTCTCGGGCGGGCAAGGAGGACGCTGGGCGGCCGGGAGCCGCGGGCTGGGTCAGCGCCGGCCCCGCCCCTTTAACCCGCGCGCGCCTCCTCCCGGCCGCGGCGGCTCCGGGAGCTGTAGGCCTCGCCGGGCGCAGACTTCTCGCGAGTTCGGGGACTGGAGAGGCCTGCAGGGGTCCGGGACTCCCGCTGGAGGCGTTCACCACCTCCAGTCTCCAGTTCGCGGCGTCGAGGGTGGGACCCAGGCACTGTCTCTTGGGCTGCTGTAGCCGCCGAAGCTGGCCGTGACCCCGGAGAGAGTATGGTGCCAACGTCAGGGGCACAGGCAGCGGCTTGTGGGTGACAGATCGGTGTTAGTGAGACTTCCGGGTCTTTGGGACCCAGCCCTTCTGCCTCTGGACTCAACTTTGCTTTTGTGTAACATGCTTCCCAAAGTTGTCAGGAGCAAAGGGGTACTCAACCTGTGGCAGCTTAGAGATCAGGGCGCACAGACACGTCAAAAGAATAACAAAGCAATGTTATTATTCTCGCCTGGCACCGGGACTTCCGCCACTGTTCTCTATTGGCTTGTTTCGTGCTCTAGAAGACCTGTGTGTCTCTTGGGCCGGGCTGTTAGTGGCTGGCGAGCCCACGACAGGTTGCCCATAAGCATGTACAGCTGTTCTGTGGAAGTTCAAGGGTCTGGCATCCGGTGTTACAGGAGGGAAGACAGGACTGGTGGAGTTCGTACAGCTCTTTTGCCATAGTGCGCCAGGCGGGCCAAAAGGAAATGAGACCACCGGGCACTCTAGCAGGGGCGAACTCGAGAGACAGAATGTGGGCCTTTGGGCTAAGTGCAGTTCTGTCTGCCTGGGAACGTGGCTCACCAAGGGAACGTGGGCCCAGAGAGCTTTCTCCACATTACAAGTACACACAAGGTCAGATGTGAGGCATAGACAGAAACCTGCCGAGAATCCCAGGTCAGCCTTGGCTTCAGTGTGAGTCCCTTTCTCAAAAAAAAAAAAAAAACAAAAAAACAAAACAAAACAAAACAAAACAAAAAAGTAAATAATCTCGATCAGGCCCTGAACAACTGTCACTCACTTGCCGCCACCCCCAACTTTGCGCAGACAACATGGCCTTGCGCCTTTAAATCCGGAGTGTGTCTGTGGTTTCCGCCCCCGCCGGTCAAGGGGCGTGCCTGGCGCTCATTGGCTGAGCTGCGCAGTTTTGAGCACGTGTGCGCAGGAGTTGTGCTCGCGGATTGGAGCGAGGGCGTGCTTATCCAGCGTGCCTTTCGGGTCACTTGCGGCTCCGGGCCTCGGCGTTCGGTTCCCGGGGCTTGCACGTTCCATTCCCAGGCGGGTCCTGGGGCTCCAGGTTCCTACTTGCTGCGTCCTCGGGTCGGTGCGCTGACGCCGGGACGCAGGTACGGCTGCAGCACGCAGGGAGGCCCGGGGTCTCCCTGACCTGGGCGTGGGGCACGCGTCCCTATGCAGGTGGAGGCGTGGCTTGTGGTCACACCGTGGTGGGAGGGAGGACTTGGGCCTTGAAGACCTGAGTTCGAATACTGCAGTTGGCCCTTCCCGACTTGGGTATTGCGTGATTTCCATGGCCTCAATGACTTCCTCCTTGAATAGAGTATAAGAGCCGTTTGTATGTGGTTACACGTTTCTGCTCAGCCCTGATCCAGGGTAACCAAATCAGTTTTGGCCCAAGGAGAAGGATAGGTAACAACCAGGCTATGAAGAATCGGGTTATTTTGTTATTTTTGTTTGTTTGTTTTGAGCAACGCCTTTATTATGTAGCTCTGGCTGTCCTCCAACTCACTGTATAGATCAGGCTTGCCTCGAACTCCCGTTGATCTGGCTGCTTCTGACTCTTGAGTCCTGTGGTTAAAGGTTTGCATTGGTTTTTTGTTTGTTTGTTTTGTTTTCTTTCGAGACAGGGTAGTTTTGGTGCCTGTCCTGGATCTTGCTCCGTAGATCATGCTGGCCTTGAACTCACAGAGATTCTCCTGCCTCTGCTTCCCGAGTGCTGGGATTAAAGGTGTGGGCCACCACTGCCAGCTCCTGAGTTGGTTATTTTTAATGACCTATTTTATTTCCTCCTTCCTGGAGTTTGAATACAAGACCCCGCCACATGCAGGGCTGAGTCCCACTTTAGACAAGTGATGCCCCCTTCAGTTTGCAAAGTGGACTCCTGGTCTGAGGCAGTGGTAGACAGTAATGAAGAAGCAGAAACTGCTCTGAGCTTGTGATGGGCCCCCTGGCTGGCCTTTGACCTTGCCAGGCCCCAGAACAGGGTCTTATTTTTAGTCTAGGAGAGGAGACAGGTGTCCCAGCTGAGTCACAACGAGCTTCATTTCAGGCTTCAGCTACTCCAGGCATCCTGTCACTTGGCAGCTGGATCCCAAGGCACCCATGGCCCTGAAGGGAGGGCTGAGGTCCTTGGTGCCCAAGCAGGCAATGACCTTCTGGCTTAGTGGACCGGGCCCTGGGAATTTGTTTCCTTTCCCAGGTTCCTGACCGCACCCCCACCCCGTCCAGCTTTTCTTACCTGTGCCATTGTATGGAAAACACAAAAGCCCTTGGCTACTGGCCTTTCTCTTACCGTCTTCCCATTCCCAACGTTGGTCCAAGTCCAAAGGGCCTGGCCCGCCTCTCCTGACTCAGTGGGCTATTTAGGGTTACTTCACTCACCACTGGACCATGGGGCCTTTATCCTTGACTTGTACATGCACTCAGCCTGGCCTCTGATGGGGTTGCCCAGCCTCTGGAAGTTTTCCTGTCAAGATTTGGAGGGGGGGAGCAGTAACTGGATCCCTGAATTTGCTGAGGGTCTGTCAAAGGCCTGACAGGCCCCACCCAGGCAGGCTTCCTGGAAACTGGCATTGCAAATCTTTCTGATGGGTCTGGGTTCCTCCTGACAGGCCACCACAGGGTGGCTGTTGTGAGTGGGTCCAGATTAGAAGTCTGAGAACCTGACCGGGAGGCATGGGGGAAATAAAAGCGCTCAGGCTTTGAGGGTGGAAGAGCCTGAGGCTGTGCTGTGAGGTCCAGACTGCAGTACTTGTTTGTTTGGCAGCTTGTATCTGTGTAGAGTAAGGGTAGTGATGGTGAGCCCTGTTTCTTGAGGTCCTTGGCAGATGTCAGAGTTACCTTGGAGGGTGAAGCCAGGAAAGAGGCTTGGAGCCTTCCTATGTGAGCCCCCTTCCAGAGGTGGGAAGCTTGCGGGTTTCAGGTAGGGGCCTGGCACTTCCCATACTTCCTTCTAAGAGACCCTTTGAGCAGGCCCTTTTTCACGAGTCCTCAGGAAACTGCCCTCTTGATGATGGCTAAGCACCTGCGCTTGTCAGCCCTGCCAGGCTGGCTGCCCTCTCCCTCAGCCGCACACCCCTCCCTGCCTCTCTTGCAGGCAACCATGGCCGAGTTCTCCCAGAAGCAGAGGAAGCAGCATGGCGGAGAGGGCCTGGGCAGCGTGGTGGACTTCCTCCTGGCTAATGCCCGTTTGGTGCTAGGTGTGAGCGGGGCTGCAGTGCTGGGCATTGCCACCCTGGCTGTAAAGCGGGTAAGGCCAGGCGGGCATGGCCTGCCTGAGACCTCCACAAGAGGAGGCAGGACCAAGGAGCTGGGGGATGGTGGGACTTTTTTGTTGTTGAGTTTTGTTGTTGTTTTTGGAGGCAGGGTTTCTCTTTGTAGCCCTGGCTATCTAGAACTCACTCCATAGACCAGGCTGGCCTCGAACTCACAGAAATCCGCCTGCCTCTGCCCCCTGAGTGCTGGGATGAAAGGCGTGAGCCACCACCGCCTGCCCATGGTGGGACATTTTGAGGCTGGACTGGAACAACAGGGCCCCCCTTGCTTTTTCACCCTAGCTTTCTGGTGTGTTCCTCCCCGCCCAGCTTTGCCGTGGCCCCCGATGCTCTGATCTGTGTCACTTTGCCTGTAGCTCCTCGACAGGGCCACTAGCCCTCGGGATGAGGATGACAGCAAGGGGGACGGCTGGAAGGAGCTGAGCCTGCTGAGAGCCACATCACACCGACAGCCCCAACCCCCCCCTGCCGCCCTCAGCCAGCCCATACCTCTTGTGTCCCCCCCACCCTCTGCCCCAGGTGAGCGGCACTTCTTCCCGTCTACTGTGGTGAGTCACGTGCAAGAGATGCAGTCTCCACAAGGGTTTGCTCCTCTTTGGGTTGTGGGCCCCTCAGATGATGAATAGGTATCGTAGGCCCGTGTTTTTCTGTTGTCCTAAGGATAAAACCCCGAGCCTCACCTAGGCCAAGCAGGCTCCACCACGGAGTTCTTCCACAGCCCTGGGATCCTCGATTTTACCTGTCTGCTTTCTACTATAGCAAAGGTTACACCATGTGATGGTGGAGAGCCTCAGATGGGGAAACTGAGACCTGAGGAGGGGCAGGATCTGTCTTCCCCATTCTCTGTAAAGTTGTTTTAGTTGTAGGAGCCAAAGTGTTGGGACTCTGGGCAAGTGAGACTTTCTTTGTCATCATGCCCTCACTGTCCTAAGGACCTGAACTCAGGGCTTTCTCAGTGGCCATCACAGGTGAGGACGAAGCCCAGTGTGGACACACAGCTAGTAACCAGGTAGAGTCTTCCCAAGTTGTTGTGGGACTTCCTGATACATTCCCTTGGATGCTTCCCTCTGCAGTGGAGCCCACTCATTCTCAGAAGACACCGACACCTCAGCTCAGCTCCCCAGCGCCCCTCCGCCTGACGTTCCAGGAGAAGCTGCTGGCATTTGAACGTAACTGCGTGGTTATCCCAGAAGCCCACGTGACTTTGGTGAAACAGCTGGCTGGAGACATTGCCTTGGAGCTGCAGGCCTACTTGAGGAGCAAGTTCCCCGAACTACCCTTTGGTGCGCTTGTACCAGGTGGGCCTCTCTACGAGGGGCTACAGGCAGGGGCTGCCGAGCACGTGCGCCTGCTGGCACCTCTGGAGTTAGAACCAGGTCTGTGGAGCCTGGTCCCTGGTATGGACACTGTGGCCAGGGAACCTCGATGCTGGGCTGTGCGCAGGACCCAGCTGGAGTTCCATCCCCGAGGGCGCAGCCCATGGGACCGCTTCCTGGTGGGGGGTTATCTTTCCTCCCGTGTCTTGTTGGAGCTGCTCCGGAAGGCCCTGGCAGCCTCTGTCAACTGGCCAGCCATTGGCAGCCTGCTGGGATGTCTGATCCGGCCCAGTGTGGCTTCGGAAGAACTGCTGCTGGAGATCCAGCATGAGTGCCTGGAGTTCACGTTAGCTGTGCTCTTGGTGGTCCCTGGGGCCAGCACTGATGATCGTCTCCTGCTGGCTTGGCCCCTGGAGGGGCTGGCCGCCAATCTCTGGCTGCAGGATCTATATCCAGTAGAGGCTGCCTGTTTGCGGGCCCTGGATGACCGGGATGCTGGCACTCGGCGGAGGCTGTTGCTGCTGCTGCGTGGTGTGTTTCGTGGCCATCCTGCTCTGGTGCGGCTGGGCTGGAGTCACCTGACCCAGGTGGTTCTGCATCTGGGGAAAGAGGAAGTGGTCTGGACCGAGGAGGCCTTGGGGGATCGCTTTCTGCAAGCCCTGGAGTTTCTGGTGGGCAGCTTGGAGCAGGCCAGCCTGCCCTGTCACTTCAACACTAATGTGAACCTCTTGGGAAGTTTTCGGGAGGAGGAGATTGATGACATTGGCTACATACTGTACAGTGGTCTCCAGGTCCCTGAGAGCCTACTGTAGGTGGATGACAACTGGGATTGGCTTGTTTTCTGATGCTGAAGAGCAGCAGCCACCTCCCTCCCAGGACACTGTAGAGTGGGGTTTGCTTTATTTTAGCCAGAGTGGAGGGGAGGATCTAGTGCCTAGGCCCATGGGTGGGCATGTGCCTGGGTGGTGGGGACCAGGATTCCCAAATCCAGAGAGTCAGGGTTGCTGTCACCTAACGTGGCTAGCCTGGCCTGGCTTTCGGTACCAGCCACACCGATGCCCCCTGGCCCTCCAGGGTTCACTTAGGATCTTGGGCTCCGTGTATCATCACCAGCAATGAACTCACCTAGAGTGAGATGTGGCTTTTGATTTCCTAGGCTTCACCTAGGCAAAGGCTGATTCCAACTTTTTGCCAAGAAGGAAACCTAATGTTCTTGGTTGGGTAACAGCTCCAGTATCCTGGAGGCACACACAGCTGGTCATTGAGTCTCTGGGGCTGGAATCACCTGGTACCCTGGAAGATAGCTTCTTAGCTGTTGAAAGATGTTTTCCTGATGGTCATGCATTTGTTTTTCTGGTTGAGTCCTCAGGCCTTGAAGTGGAAGTTGTCTCCCTTGCTGCCTGCCTGCCTGCCTTATACCCCAGGGAAGGAAGGTCTTGTTTTCCTCCTGCTTGGTGGGTTTTCTCTGTAGGTCACAAATTACCTCTGGGAGAACCCTTCCTCATTGGGGAGCTGAGATCTATGCTGCCCACACAAGGCTGTCCCATAGTGGCTGCTCCTGGACCTCACTGCAGGGTAGAGGACATGCCCCTCCCAGAGGCCTGTGTGCAGTCCTGGCCTCTGCAGTGTGCCAAAATATTTGATAAATGTCTGTGTCCTGACCTGGCACCCTGGTTAAGGTGGCATGGCTGGAGGAGGGAGATGACTTTCCCTGCCAGGAGGCCTTTCTATTTTAAGTACCACTCCCCCTACACACACACACACACAGAGAAACAAAGCTATGCCTTGACGAGTGTGAATAAAAGGAAAATTTTATGCATGTGTGATTCTTGCTGGCAGAAAATGGTCTTCATATCTTTGTAGGTGGCTGCTTGGAGCTTCACAAGTCTTGTAGCTGCCTTGATGTGGAGGCTTGAGGTCATCATGGAGATGACCAGATTTCTTTTTAGTAGTCTTTTCAGGAGCCAGGCGGTGGTGGTGCACGCCCAGCACTCGGGAGGCGGATCTCTGTGAGTTCGAGGCCAGCCTGCTCTACAGAGTGAGTTCTAGACAGCCAAGGGCTACACAGAGAAACCCTGTCTCAAAAAAAACAAAACAAAAAACCTCCAACAACAACCAAACTCTTTTCAGGCTGAAGAGATGGCTCAGCGAGTGTACCCTCATCCCCTACCCACTATAACCAGGGCTGAAACGCACCGTCTGCACTGGGGGGAAAGTGCTGTTGTGTCTCAGCCTGAGAGGCCCTCAGGTATGTGGCTTCGGTGACAACTGAGGATCCACTTGATATACAGCTGCCTTGGCTCAAGTGCCGCCCGCTCGAGGGACACTTGTTCAGTCTTTGGTTCAGAGCGCCCCTGCCTCTACCCAGCCTTCAACCGTGGTTTTATCTGGCCTCAAGCTCCTGCTGCATCCACTTGCAGACTTCCAGGCCTGTGAGAGATCTGGGACATAAGTGTGCCCCGGTGTCCCCTTCTTTGGAGACAGCGTGGCCAAAGGGTAGACAGCCAGGGTGTGGGAGGAGCGCTCCCTCACTCCTCAGGTCTCTTAAGCCTTCAATTCCATGCATGGCCTTTGACGACTGCACTTTTTTTGCTTTGTTTGTTTTTCAAGACAGGGTCTCTGTAACTTTGGCTGTCCTGGAACTCACTCTACTGTAGATCAGGCTGGCCTTGAACCCAAGAACCCTGCCTCTCTCTGCCTCCTGAGTGCTGGGATGAAAGGTGTGTGCTACCACTGCCCAGTAACGTTTGCACTTTTAATACGACAAGACAATTTTGTTTGTTTGTTTGTTTTTCGAGACAGGGTTTCTCTGTAGCTTTGCGCCTTTCCTGGAACTCGCTTTGGAGACCAGGCTGATCTCGAACTGACAGATCTGCCTGGCTCTGCCTCCTGAGTGCTGGGATTAAAGGCGTGCGCCACCACCGCCCGGCAGACAATTTTCTTTGTAAACAGGTAAATGCCTTTAAAAACAGCCCTTATTTGCTGAGTCAGGTAGTTGCAGCAGAAAAAGACTGGTACATACACCAAGGCAACACCAGTGACTCTGGTGACACATGGATCCTCTACGCTGCTTGACAACTCCCGGGCAAGTCTTTTTAGTTCACTAAGGCTGTGCCTCAGTGGGTGGATGGCCCAATGCCCAGGGCTTTTCACTTTCATGGACTTTAGAAGGAATGTTCCATATTTGGATTGCAGGCAGAGTGAGTATCACTTCCTAGTGTGGAAGCTGGCATTTGAGGTAGGGTTATATGGCCTCACTAACAACTGAGGATGGACCTGTCACCTGGGGCAGATCTTCCATTCCAAGGATGGTGGTAGGAAGTAGCTGTCTTGATTTGCTTTTTATTGTGATAAACACCATAACCAAAAGCAACTTGGGGAGGGAAGGGTTTGTTTAGCTCATGTATCCTGAGTATCAACTGAGGGAAGCCAAGGCAAGACCTTAAGCAGGAAGCAACCTGGTGCAGAGAACCTGCTTACTGTCTCATTTCTGATGGCTTGCTCAGCCTGCTTGCTTTTCCTTCCTTCCTTCCTTCCTTCCTTCCTTCCTTCCTTCCTTCCTTCCTTCCTTCCTTTCCTTCCCTCCTTTCCTTCCCTCCCCTCCCTTCCCTTCCCTTCCCTCCCCTCCCCTTCCCTTCCCTTCCCTTCCCTTCCCTTCCCTTCCCCCCTCCCTCCCTCTGTAGACCAGGCTGGCCTCGAACTCAGAGATCTATCTACCTGGCCACCACTGCCCGGCTCAGCCTGTTTTCTTAACAACTCAGGAACACCTGCCCTGGAGTGGCCCTGCCTGTAGCTGGCTAGAGCTGGCTGGTCCCTCCCACATTAATCACAGATCAAGACCACCTGATACAGGCTTGCTTACAGGCTGATCTGATGGAAACATTTTTTTATTGAAGTCCCCTCTTCCCAGATGACTTTGGCTTGTGTCAAGCTGAAATAAAGCTAGCCAGCGTACTGTCTAAAAGAGACAACTGATGCTCCATGGGCATAAAGGAGTCAGGAGCCAACCTGAGGTCTCGTTCGTCTAGCCTTGTCCTTAGTGCAGCCTGGCCCAGCAGGTCTTGGTCCCAGCAGTATTACCTGTGTAGATTTAAAAACAAAAAAAAAAAAAAAAAGCCAGGCGGAAGTGGCCCACACCTTTAATCTCAGCACTTGGGAGGCAGAGGCAGGCAGATATCTCTCTGAGTTTGAGACCAGCTTGGTATACAACATGAGTTCCAGGACAGCCAGAGCTGTTACACAGAGAAACCCTGTCTCAAAAAAACAAAAACAAAATAGAAAAAATCTTTGGGGCACCTTGGGTCCTGAACCTGTGAATTCTGTGTTATATATACTGATAAATATAAAGTATCTCTAAAAGGCTCATGTGTTGAAGGTTTGGTCTATAGTGGCTGATGGTTCTGTCAAGCTCAAAAGAAAGTATCTGTATTAACACGAATGGGCAGTGGCTGGGGCACAGCTCGGGGGTAGAGCCCGTGCTTAGCATGAGGTCCTGGCTTTATGTCAGCACGAACTAAGGCAACCGAGCTCAGCAGTGGAGGGCCTGTCAACCATCACAAAACCAACAAAGGACTTGCAGGCACTCAGCCTGATGTGATTTGCCCGTCATCCATCAGATTGGCCTATAGGCAGGTTTGTGAGACATTCTCTGGGTTAACAATTGATGTGGGAGGGCTCAGCTCACTGAGCAATGCCACCCTGGGCAGGTGGCCCTGAGCTGTACAAGAAACCAAAACCGAGCAAGCCATGGGGAGCAAGCCAAGTTCCTCCATGGTCTCTGCGTTGGCTCCTGCTGACTTCCCTCCATGATACTCTAAGCTGTGAAATGAAATGATCTCCTTCCTCCTCAAGCTGCCTCTGGTCATGGTGCTCATCACGGCAACAGAGAGCTAACTGGGACAGTGGCTTTGACAAAGAAATCACTTTTAGGGAAAGCCAAGTATGAGTCAAAGTTGGATTATTTAAAAGCAGAAAGAAAGGTGCAGAGGGAGAGAAAGGGGGTGAGACCTCTGAGTGCACACAGGACGGGACGAGTGTGGGCGTACAGCTATAGGGTCATGATCACAGCGGCTCTCTAACCCTACTGAGAAATGTCCCTCCCCCATCCTGGGACTGCTCTGGGTGGCCTAGGTGCTCGTTTTAGCAACACTTACACTGAACAAAGATGAACATGGCCCCTGCTCAAGGATGACATGCAAATTCACCAAGTGTTCCCTAGGTTTGTTGGTTGGTTTGTTTTTTTTTTTTCTTTTGCTTCACACAAGGTTTCTCTGTGTAACAGTCCTGGCTGTCTTGGAACTCACTCTGTAGACCAGGCTGGCCTTGAACTCAGAGATCTGCCTGCCTCTGCCCCCCGAGTGCTAGAATTAAAGTCACACAACACCTCATGGCTTTTTTTTTTTTTGTCTCTTGGATTATACTCATATCTGTAAATTAGTTTGTGATAGAAGAAAAAGTAGAAAGTTTTAAGGAAGGTTTATGAGGGTGCTGTTGAGGTTGAGTGACCAGGTTGTGCTTGAGACTCAATGGGATACATCACCCTAAGTGAAGGCAAGCCTGCTTACTGCCCTGAGTGTCTCTGGAGTACACACCTTGTCTCCACAGGCAATTTTGGTTTTCTTTTCTTTTTTTTTCCTCCCGGAGACAGGGTTTCTCTGTGTAGCTTTGCGCCTTTCCTGGAACTCACTCTGCAGACCAGGCTGGCCTTGAACTCAGAGATCCGCCTGCCTCTGCCTCCCGAGTGCTGGGATTACAGGCGTGCGCCACCACCGCCTGGCTAATTTTGGTTTCTCAGTGCTGTCGGAAAAATTTCAACTCCACTAGCAGGGCCCACAAGCTCCTCCTCCCCCCCCTCCAAGTGACTATAGCAGCACCCCAGGCCCCACAGTTAGCAGAGCGGGTTTGTGAGTGGTGCATGCCAGCAACTCTAGCACCTGGGAGGCTGAGGCAGAAGGATCAGGGGTTCAAGATCATGTTATTTCATACATACTAGCGCAGCTATAGACGAGGAAAGAAAGAACCAGGGTGTGGAAGAAGAGAAACTTCACATGTTAGTGTTGAGACTAAAATGGTGCAGACACTATAAACACTGAAAGTTAGCTAAAGGGTTAACATTTCATTGCTGTGCATATATCCAAAATGACAGAGATGGCCATCCAGATGCCAGTGAGTGGATGTCACAGCGGCAGCACTCACAAACATGGGGTACAGCAGTCCCTCTCATTGGACTGAGTGCTCTGCAGTCTACTGTGGGCACAAAACATCTCAGAGAGGTGAGGAGGCATCGCCTTCTACTTCACCACCATCAGTTCTCAGCCTGCCTGATGTAATGCTGTCACTGTCTGCTCCTGTGAAAAGCGTATATAGTTTGGTACCATCTGAGGCTTCATGCTACTTCAGGATGTGGGAGAATATGGCCCCACATATCAGCAGGACTAGTGTCATACCCATGGGAGTTTATGCAGACATACAGATGGAGTGTGGGGGCTGGAGAGATGAATTAGCAGTTAGGAGTACTTCTCATCCTAGAGGCCTAGAGTTTGGTTTCCAGCACCCATACTGGGTGGCTTACAACTACATGTTACTCCTTGGTGGGCACCTGCATACATGTGGGATCCATCTCGACACACATAATAAAAATAAACCTTTCAAAAAAATGAGCCAGGTGTGGTGGCATATGCCTTTAATCCCAGCATTCAGGAGGCAGAGACAGATGGATCTCTGAGAGTTCAAGGGCAACATGGTCTACAGAGTGAGATCCAGAACAGCCAAAGATACACAGAGAAGCCCTGTCTCAAAAAATAAACAAACAGCCGGTGGTGTGCATGCCTGTAATCCCAGCATTCGGGAGGCAGTGGCAGCTGGATCTCTGTGAGTTCGAGACCAGCCTGGTCTACAGAGCTAGTCCAGGACAGGCTCCAAAAATACAGAGAAACCCTGTCTTGAAAAACCAAAAAAAAAAAAAAAAAAAAAAAAACCAAACAAATAAACAACAAAATATGGAACAATGACTTAGAGTACCATCTCAACAAATCCTGTGAACATTATGCTAAGGGAAAGAAACTAGGCACATAAGGCACATGAGGCTCTTTTTATATGAAATGATCAAACAGGTAAGCCCAGCAGGTGAGGGGTGGACCAGGGACAGGTCCTAAATGGGCTGCGAACTGTCCCCACTGAGCAAGGGTAGGAACTCACTGCTGAAACCCTGCTGCCAGTCAGGCTGAGGGCTACTGGTCTAAGCAAAGGCTGTTGTTCAGACTTGGAAACAACTCAAGGAGCAATTCACCTCTCACCTCTCACCTGTAGGACAAAGCGGCTCTTCTGGCAGCTTCAAGGGACAAGCCACAGCAGGGGTAACTGGGATAGGAGGGCGCTGAGATGGGCCGGGAAGAGTCCCAGGAAGAAGCCCCTTCGGCCTTCACTGGCTCTTGCCGCACCCCCACACCGCACACCATCAGAAAAAGTGGACCAATTTTTTATTAAGGCACATGAGCTACGAGTGTCCTAGACGAGCAGGAACGGAAGCTTCTGCACATACATTAGGAGAGTCACTTCTCAAACAGCTGTGCAGCGTCCCGTCTGGGCTGCCCAGAGCCTGTGTTGGCTGGACGCACAGTCAGGGCTGGGCGGTCACAAGGTCAGTCTGCTTACACACTGACTGACCATCTCCTCTATTTTCAGCAATGCAGCCGCTAGAGTCACCCCTGAGCCAGACATAGGAGCAGTAGCACCCAGCAGAGCCAGCCAGATTCTCCAGAGGTCTCTGATCTTTGTAGTCCTCAACAAAGGAAGGCCAGCTCTAAAACCCAGTGCCTCCTGAGGTTTTCAGGACAGTGGATGGCCACCTGGTCCCAGTGAGCTCATTCCCTGGTCTAAGCGCCTCCCTCCACCTTGCCTGCCCTCATCTGTTCTGAGGACAAAAGGGGCGGGTGTGTCCAGGCTGGTGGCAAAGGCTACATTTCCGGGGCTTTTTTGTTGTAGATCCTGCATCTGAGGAACCAGCTCTTAGTCTTTTGCTTGCAGCCTCTGGTCTCTGGGCTCCTCCTCTGCCTCCTGGCCATGGCGGGGCTGCAAGACTCCCTGTGGGAGGAGACAGGAAAAAGCTGAATTCACAACTGATAACCCTCAAGTAGCAAGGTGCACCGTCAGTTGTGGTGGTGTGCGCCTGTAGTCCTAGTACCTGAGAGGCAGTGGTAGTTCAAGGACAGTGTGGGCTACATAAGACCCTGTCTCTGACGAAACCCAAACAATGTTGGGAAAGATGGCATCTTTTACAAGTCAGGTGAACCCATGGGCTAGACTCACTTTGCTCTGTGAAGGTCAGCTTCATGTCAAGAATATGGTACATCCTACCACCTGTTACCCGCTTTCTCATACTTTTAATCCCAGCACTCGGGAGGCAGAGGTAAGAGGATCTCTGTGAGTTCAAGACCAGCCTGGTCTACAAAGCGAGTTCCAGGACAGCCAAGGCTGTTACATAGAGAAACCCTGTCTCAAACAAACAAAACAAAACCCCAAAAGAAGACCCCTCCCCAATTTTTCATTTTACCTATGTGTGTATATGTAAGCTGATACGATTGCAGGTGTCTGCAGAAGAAGACATGGGACTCCCTGGAGCTGAAGTTACAAGGGGTTGGTTGTGAGCCACCTGATATGCGTGCTAGAACCAAACTCAGGACTTCTGAAAGAAAAGCAGGTGTTTCTAACCACTGAACCTTCTCTCTAGCCCTGCTTTCTTACTCTAAAGAGACTGAAGTTTAGAGACTGTCCTGATGAGGAGGCAGTGGTGGTCACCAGCCAGCTCCCCACTTTACCTTGCCTGCAAGAAACCTTCCAGCCAATAAACAGGCCTCGGTGCTGGCTGCCCTGTCATTGAAGCCATCTAGTCATCTGGCTTGGAGGTCACGTGTCACTTCTGATGAGCCTAGAAAGTCTCAGGTGTGTACAAGGCTGAGGGCTCTGCAGTTATTTCAAATATGGGCATAGCAAAGGATGTACTGACTGGGGGCCTGAGGTCCTATGTTCTTCAGCAGGCCTTCTGGGTACTTCTTGCATCTGGTAGCCCAAATACAAGAACCATGTGAAGTCAGCTATGGTGGCACATGCTTGTTATTTCTGGTACCCAGAAGGCTAAGGCAGGTTTGCAAGACTGAGACCAGCATGGGCTACATACATAACCTGCCTCAAAATGGGCACCCCAGCCACAACTGGGATTGGAAAAATCTGTTTAACTGCAAAGTTGCTGCTTAGCCTTGGGTTTACTGCTGTGCACTGCAGTGGGAAGGACCCATCTGATCCAGTGTCTGGGTGCTAGTCCTTGTGCGTTCTTTCCTGAGACACAGGCCAGGCTGTGTAGCTCTGGCAGGTTACATACCACCACAGTCAGTGTGCCATCAGATAAAATGAGGCTGACATCAATGACCTAGCAAGGGTGACAGTCTGCAGGGGAGGAAGACACTTATTTCTACCTTGGGCCCTGTCACTGTGACACCAAATAAACTCCTTCACTGGCCTGCACCTCACCTCATTAGAAAACTGTGATCTAATTAATGCAGATGAAAGATGCCTGCTTAGGAAAGTGTATTTATCACAGTGCTAGGCACAGTGGCGACTCTTCAATGTGAACCCAAGATCCTCTGGTTCCTACCTGGATGAACAATGAGGAAACAGAGACAAAGCCATGGCCCTACACTCATCTGCCTTCCCTCCTCTCTGGCCTCTGCAGTGGTAGCCACAGTGAGAACCTCTGAAGGGACCTGCTGCCCTGCTCCCTCACCTGGGGCCACATTCTCATCCACCCACTGAAAGAAGCCACACTGCTGCTCTCGTGGCTTGGCACAGGTGTGGAACTGGCGTCCTTTGTTGGGCCCATCCTTCTGCACAGTCCGTGTGACAGCAGGCTGCCCGCACAGGCAGGACGTGGTTCCCTCACTGTCACCGCCAAGGCTGCCAAAGTCATCCACGCTGCTGCCGAAGGCTGATGGGTATCCCATGGAGTTGCCCGAGGGTCTTGATGCAGAGGTAGGGGCTCCCCCTCCGGGGGGATGGCTGCTGTCAGCCCACAGGAAGAAGCTGCAACCACCCCCACTGCACTTATAGAAGTGCCGGCCCTGGTTGGGGCCCTGCTTGCGGACAGTGAGCAGCACAGCCTCCTGGCCACAATTGCAGATCACGGAGTTGCTTTCACCAGCAGCAGTGGATGGTAGGAAAGTTTGAGCCACTGCCTTGGAAGGTCCAGTATGTCTGTTGACCAGAGGTTTAGAGAGGCTATGCTGGCTGCTGTCCATCCTGTTGAGGGCCTGGCTGGCCTGCAGGTGGCCAGAGGGCTGGGAAGCTCTTGGGGCGCCCCGTGAAAATCGCAGGCCGAAGATTTCCTTCAGAGTCTCATCACATCCACCTATGCAGCCAACAAACTCCAGGGGCATGGTTGGGGGAAGGCTACCACGCTTAAACTTCAACTTCAACCTAGGGAGGCCAAGACAAGAAAAGATGTTCATCTTTGCCCTGGTGCTCGGTGGTCACCAGTCACAGCCTCCCTGCACAGCCCAGGAAGTCCATCAGAGTACAGAGCAGGAAGTGTACAGATGAACGTTCAGGCTAATACAGGCACCCTTGAAAAGTTCTACTTCTCTACACCACTGGCCCCCTCAAGGATCCGGGGCTCTTTCAAGGTAAGGGAGTCAAGACAGTAAGAATGCATCTAGTCTACTTTCATGTTTCTATGTGTGCACAATAAAGAGTTTTCCAGAAATGATGAAACACGATGGCTCAGTGGAGTACAGGGACAGAGATGGAAACAAATCCAGTCTTGCCTGAATGAAAAGCAGTATTATTCTCTTCAGTAGTGCTGTGTATCTGCTCTGGAAAGTAAGTATTTGTCCTATAAATCATTTAAAAATACATTAGTAAGAAATGCATGTGCCATGCTGGGCAGTGGTGGTGCATGTCTTTAATCCCAGCACTCAGGAGGCAGAGGCTGGCAGATCTCTGTGAGTTCAAGGCCAGCCTGGTCTACAGAGGAGTTCCAGGACAGGCTTCAAAGCTACACAGAGAAACCCTGTCTTGAAAAAAACAAATAAAAGAAATGCATGTGCCAAGCTGGGCATGGTGGCACATGTCATCTTTTTAAAAAAAGATTTATTTATTTATTTATTTATTTATTTATTTATTTATTATGTATACAGTGTTCTGTATACATGCATGCCTACACACCAGAAGAGGGCATCAGATCTCATTCTAGATGGTTGTGAGCCACCATGTGGCTGCTAGGAATTGAACTCTGGACCTCTAGAAGAGCAACCTATGCTCTTAACCTCTGAGCCATCTCTCCAGCCTGGTGGCACATGCCTTTGATGCCAGCACTCAGGAGGCAGAGGCAGGCAGGTCTCTGTGTGAGTTCCACAGAGCACAGCAGAACTAGACCAGTCAGCTACTGGGGCTGCCACTGAGACAAGCGGAGAAGAGCACTCCCTAGAGCAGCGGTTCTCAACCTTCCTAATGCTGCGACCCTTTAACACAGGTCCTCACGCTGTGGGGACCCCGACCATAACATTATTTTCCTTGCTACTTCATAGCTGTAATTTGCTGCTATTATGAATGGTACTGTAAACATGTTTGGTGACAGAGGTTCGTCAAAGGGGTTAGGACCACAGGTGAGAACACTGCCCTGGACACTCCTGCCTGGGTTCCAGTGAGAGGACAGGAGAGTTCTGCAGTGCACGCCCCAGGCACCCAGCTCACCTGTACACAGTGGGTGGCTGACAAATGGAGCACACACTGCTGTCCCTGCTGGCCTCCAGCACCGAGTCAGGAAACCACACAGCTGACCGACATTCTGGGAACCCTGTGCAGCTAAGGTAGAACCTGGAGAGCAGAGTGGACAGATCAAATCCAGGAATTCAAAAGGCACACTGCTTACATCCATCTGCCAGGAAGATCATTCTTTTCTTTTTGTTTTTTGTTTGTTTGTTTGTTTTTCAAGACAGTTTCTCTGTGTCGTTTTGGTGCCTGTCCTGGATCTCGCTCTGTAGACCAGGCTGGTCTTGAACTCACAGAGATCCGCCTGGCTCTGCCTCCCAAATGCTGAGATTAAAGGCGTGTACCACCACCACCTGGCTCTTTTATTTTCTTGGTTTTCTGAGACAGGGTCTCACTGTGTAGCCCTTGCTGGCCTGGAACTTGCTCTATAGACCAAGTTAGCCTGATCATAGAGACCTGTCTCTGTCTCCTGAGTGCTGGGATTAAAGTTGTGTCCCATCACATCTACCCTAAGAAAACTCTTCTTGCATGCTTCTTATGTGCCTAGAAAAATGCAGCTGCTCCCTCAATTAAATGTTTTCCTTTATAAGAGATGCCGTGGTCATGGTGTCTCTTCACAGCAATAAAAACCCTAACTAAGACACTGGTCTACAGAGCAAGTTCCAGGATAGCCTAGGTTACACAAAGAAACCTGGGTGTGTGTCGGGAGGCGGTGGTGTGTGTGAGCTATGCAGCTATTGCTGAATCTGCTTAGACCTATACCACTAGTGACTAGGTGTGGTGTTTCCCCAGGAAACAAACCTGGGAAGCTGAGGAAGACTTAGCAAGGGTGAGGCAGGCCTAGGCTACATAGTGAGTTTCAGGCTACTTTGTGCTACCTAGTGAAAGAGACCCTGTTTCAAAAATAAAAACAAAAAACACCACTGACTAAGGTGAAGCCATGTATGTAGTACCCTGTGCATACACACAGTATTGTGTTTTTAGTCTTGCCTCTTTAAAAATTGTCACTCTTATGAGGACCTCTGTGAGTTCTAGGCCAGCCTGGTCTGTTTTGTTGTTTTGTGGAATATATGCATACTGGGCTCAGAGAAGGAAATTTTTTTGTTGCTTTGTTTTTTGAGACAGGATTTCTCTGTGTAGCCCTTACTGTCCAAGCACTTGGGAAAGTGAAGCAGGAGGATTTAGAGTTCAAGGTTAGCTTAGGCTACATAAAAAAGACTCTGGCTCAAAGAAAAACAAACAAAACAGAAACCAATTCTGGGTTAGGGGTAGCTAGTAGAAAGCTGCACAATGTATGAGACCCTGGGTTCTACTCCTACACTTCAGATAACAAAAATGAAAATAGACAAACAACAACAACCCCTGGAGCTAGAGAGGTGGCTCCACGGCTAAGAACACTACCCATTCTTGCAGAGGACCCAGGTTCAGTTCCCAGCATTCAAAATGGACAGCTCACAACCACCTGTAACTCCAATTCTAGGAGATCCAAACCCTCTTCTGGATCTGCATGCTCGTGGTGCACATACAGACAAGTGGACACACACACATCCCACCCTCAGTGCAGCAATGTGAAGTAGACATGGACCTTATGCAAGTGGTGTGGGTGTCTGTGTGGGGTTGGCAGCAGTGGTGGATTATCTTTGTTGTTTTTTTTTTTTTTGTTTGTTTTTTTTGGTTTTTGGAGACAGGGTTTCTCTGTGTAGTTTTGTGCCTTTGCTGGCCTCGAACTCACAGAGATCCGCCTGGCTCTGCCTCCCAAGTGCTGGGATTAAAGTCGTGCGTGACCACTGCCCAGCCGATTATCTTATTTTATATGCCTGATGCCCTCAGAGGTCAGAAGAAGGCATCAGATCCCTTGGAACTAGAGTCATAGATGGTTGTGAAATGCCTATAGGTGCTAGGAACCAAACCTGGGTCCTTTGCAAGAGCATCCAGTGCTCATAACTGCTGAGCCATCAATCCACTCTCCCTTGTTTTAATGGAATATAAATTCCTGTAGCACTTGGCACCCAGATGGTACCTTCTACCCTCACAATTCCATCATCTTGCTCAGTGTCCCCCAACAACAGGCCTGCCTCCAAATAATGATATGGATGTAGACTGACAGGGCCTTTGAGAGCTAGCTGGTCAGCCCAGCATATACTGGGTAAATAGAGGTAAGAGGGAGCCAGGTACTAACCCACCACTCTTCTTGGTCTTAAGAACCATATCCTTGTTGCACTGTGGGCACTTTCGGACAGGCTCTGGCATGGCTGGGTAGATCTCTTCTTGCTGGGCCAAATCTGCTCCTTCTCCTAAATACTGAGATAAGGCCTCATCCAATCTGAAAAAAAAAGCAGATATACAAACCAGTTTCACTAAAAGCCTTTATAGCATTCTAGGTATCTCTAATACAGAGGAGACTAGAACCAGTTAGTCAGGGAGCCACAGGCCAATATAGAAACCAGAGGGCAGAGACGAGATACAGCCCCTGGCTCCAGGTTCTTAGCATGATGCTCTAGCACTAGGCAGACACAAATTGTACAAATTTAGCAATGTCCATCTATATTCCTGCCAAAGATCAGAAAAACACACTGGGGCTGGCACAGAGGTCCAGTGGGTAAACTTGCAAGCCTGACAACCTGAGTTTGATTCCCAAACACCCACAGTTTAAGAAGAGAACTGTCCTCTAAAAATTGTCCTCTGACCTGCTTACATTTGCCTTGGCATGTATACACTAATACTCACAGCACACATATACCCCACATGCACGTGCACATGCACACACAGACACAGACAGACATGACAGACACACACACAAATAAAAGAAAGAAAAAAGCCCCAACTTGTAGCTGAAAGTTTTCCTGTGTCCTGCCCAGTCTGCAGCCACTCAAACTCAAGTAAACACACAGAGACTTCTATTAATTAAAACTTCTCAGCCATTAGCTCAGGCTTACAACTGACTATCTCTTACACTTAAACTCAGCCCATTTCTGTTAACCTATATGTTGCCATGTGTTCCATTACATGCTGTTCCCTGGACAGCAGGCTGGTATCTCCTCCCACCTTCTTCCTGTCTCTTTCTTTGAATTTCCTGCCTGCCTCTAAGCTGCCTTGCCATAGGCCAAATGGCTTTATCAACCAATCAGAGCAATGTACAGAAACATTCCCCCATCATTTCCCCTTTTCTGTCTAAATAAAAGGTCTCAACTTTAACCTAGTAAAATTACATATATCAAGCAAGAATTACAGTTACAATATCTAGGCTATTTGTATTTTGTAAAATTAAAGAAAATATTTTATCCTATATTTGTGAGTCTAAAGTTTTATATCTAATTTACCTTTTATAATAACCAAGGAAAATTATAACTATCTAGTTTTCAACTACATCAAAGACCTCAGAAGGATATAATATTACTTAAGTAAACAGGAAGTGCATTGTAAGCAACTTCCAAAAATCTAGAATGATAGAGACAGCTGGCTGCCTGAACAGTCACCTAAAGTTCTTCTGTAATGTTGGGGCTTCCATTTTCAGCCCATAGGCCTAGGGTCTCTCATTTTTCTCTGTGTCCTGAAGAATGTCTGGCATTTTTTTCTGCAAAGCAGGAACCTGAAGGGCCATTTTGCGTTGCAAAGTTCAGTGGTCACCTTCTTGTGGGTCCTGCATGTCCAGTCGACACAACATTTTGTCAAGCAGTCCAGGCAAGAACAGCTTCTTGCCCAAATAGCTATTTTTGCCAAGAAGAAGAAAAACTCCCTATGGAGTGTCTTCGATGCCCATCTTTCTCTATGAAGTTAATCGGTGCAGCCAGGATGAGCAGACGTGTCTCATTGTCCAAGAAAGGCTAAGTTTTTTGGTTTTTGTTTGTTTGTTTGTTTGTTTGTTTGTTTTTGGAGACAGGGTTTTTCTGTGTAGCTTTACACCTTTCCTGGAACTCACTCTGTAGCCCAGACTGGCCTCAAACTCACAGAGATCCGCCTGCTTCTGCCTCCCGAGTGCTGGAATTAAAGGCATGTGCCACCACTGACCCACCCAAGTCTAAGTTTTTAAAACATTTTAAATGCCATATTCTGTGGGTCTTTGAAGTGTTTGGAGATTATCTACCTAATTGAATTATATGTATGTATACCTAGAAAACTTAACATGACCATAAGTTTGACCATCATAGAAAACTAATTATTAATCTGTATTTCTTAATTACCCATTACAATTTAAATGAGCTGCACAAACATAATACCTTAAACAAGAGTAGAAATATACATACAATATAACAAAATTAACTTTAAATTTGTATTAATAAACTAAATCCATAGCATTGTAAAACATTTCAAACATGTTGCTCTTTAAAAGTAGATTCAATAATTTACCTTTTTATCTTATCATATCTATATCCTACATCATACAAACCGGTATTTCCTGCCATCCATATAATATCCATATAGAATATCATCCCTACACACCAAGCAGTTGCCCAGTGGATACTAGCTGGGTATCCTAATTCAAATCAGTCATGCACTACCTGGAGTGAGTCAGACCCCAAAGAATGAGATCAGCACTGTCCCCTTTCAGACACTAGTTACAGATTTCAGGATGTGACCTGTGCTCCTGACTATAAATGGGCCTTTCCCATGGTCTGATTCACTGGGTGGCTTATATAGCTCAGAACAGCCAGACAGGAGACATGCAAAGGGCAAGGTGCACAAGTGAGGTTGTACTGCCATGCTTTCCTTGGGTACACCATTTTCCAGGTACTACCTGTACTGGAAATACTACTGTATTTGAAAGCATAACACACAGCCTTTATGATGTCTTCAATACTTAAACACAACTGGTAAACCATGAGCCAGGGTGACCAATTTAACCTTCAGTACCACCCTAGAGTCGCTGAAAGTACTAACCCTCTAGCCTTACCAAAGTCTCCTCTGGGAACTAATCCTAGCTTGTGGCTCAACAGGTGCTTTCCATCAGCCAGGTGACTGGCAAACAAAGACATTATCATCCTAGAGTCCAAGTGTCATAGGAAATTAAACTAAATATTTTTGTATGCTGATGATCATCATAGCATCGGGGATAGAAAATATTATTTCTTCCTTTTCCTTTTTTTTTTTTTGAAACCGGGTGTCATTTTGTAATCCAGGTAATCTTCCTGCCTCAACCACTCAAGTGCTAAGATGACATGCAGAAGCCACCATCCTTAGCTTGAAAACATATTATTTCTAACAAAACATATACTCTGTTCACTAACTGGCCACTCCAAATGCTCCAGAGAATGAATGGATTCCACACTAGAACTTGGATTAGCTGATTTAAAGGTAGAATCAAAAGCAGAGAATGGCTCAGAACTATTAGACAGTTTCTCTAGAAAGGAATAAACTAAACTCAGAGGGGAAATCCAAGGGACAGCACTGTGGAGCTAGCCCCCCTCTTACAGGGCAACTGGTGAATATGAACCAGTGAGGCCTGTATCACCTCATCCTGTCGAACCTCCCCAGGGGCTCCAGCCCTCTATGGCATGGCTGGGAGCTACAGGACCACTTGGATGGGGGATCAGGGTCTGGCACTCACTTCTTTGCCTTAGCCACTGCTTCAATGAAAACCTGCTTGTATTTCTGCACTTGCTGCCTTAGAACCTGAAACTTATCCTTCCTGCCCTCACAGATCAGCTTGAGATCAGCTTCCAGCTCGGCACGGAGGTCAGGCTTGGACATCTCATAACCCATGGAATCGTAACCTGCAGGGAAAGAGCAGAGCTGGGAGGTCAACACCACCAGCAGGAACTTGGATACCTTGGCCTCCCCACCGTCCACCACAACCCCTCTCCTGTTTTACCTTCCACAAGTCCCATGCCCAGGTGCCCAGGGAGGAACCGCTTGTCTGAGGTGAGTCCCACATACATCCGGGCTTTGATGGTTTCAATGTGTTCTGCATGAGTTGCATCAGTACCTAGAAAGCATTTCCTTATCATCATCATTATTATCATTGACATGGTCTAGTATAGCCCCAACTGGCTTTGAACTTGCTATGCAGCCAAGGCTGTCTTTGAACTATGAATGCTCCTACATCCCAACTACTAGAGTTGCAGGTGTTTGCCACCATGCCCATCTCCAGTCCCCATTGTTCTGAGGTGACACAGGCAGCAGCACCAGCACAGCCTGTGGGCACCTCATTTACCTCTTTTGCCTGGGCAGTTTCGCAGGTAAGATCTCTTCTTCACATCTGACTTACACTAGTAATCTCGCAGGCCACCCTGACTCTCCTCCCTCCTAACACGCAAGGGCCCATCAGAATTGTCAATACCAGCCTCACAACTTCTCATTTAAACCCTTCTCCTAAATGCTGGGATTACAGGCCCATGCTACTCCTTTTTAATTTTGAGGCAGGGGCTTCCTAAATTGCCAGTCTAGCCTTGGAACTTGCCATCTTCTTGCCTCAGCACTTGAGTTACTTGTTCTTTTTTTTCTCAGACAGGGTTTCTCTGTATTGCCCTGGCTAACCTGGAACTCACTCTGTACCAGGCTGGCTTCGAACTCAGAGTGCTGGGATTAAAGGTGTGCGCCACCATCGCCTAGTTGAGTTATTTGTTTTTAATCAAAATGAACAACCAATCCAAAGGACATAAGATGCCCTCAACTGACTCTTGAGTTATAATAAACACTGTATCATTACACACATGGTGCAGTGTGGGGTTCAAGAGCACTGGGAGGACTGGGGTCCCCAGGCTCAGTGTCACAGTGCTTGCCTAGCTTGCACAAGACTCTAGTACTGCAAAAACAAATTAAAAAAGCACATTAGCCATGGGGTTATTTGTATCAGATATTAATTTGCTGAGCTTAGGTAAGTTGTTAACCTTTGCTGGTTTGCTGTCAATGTTTTTTTCTTTGTAAGTTAGGGTTTGGGATAGAATCAGGGCCTCGTGTATGGAAGCCAAGTGCTCTGCCATTTCACTACACTCCAGCCCTTCACTTAAACTGTAGAATCGGGGAAAGGAATATAATGCCTTCCCTGAGAGGAGGTCATGCCTGGCCTACAACATGCCCAGGAGCCATGAGCTCCCCATAGCAGATACTGACCGATACCATGCTTCTCCATGAGGGCAATGAGGTCGGCCTCGGTAAGCAGCTGTGGTGGGCTGGTCTCCCCATCCACCATCTCCACAGTGCTGGGCTGAAAGCAGAAGCCTTGCTCATAGACAGGGAGGAGCTACAGGAGGAGCAGGTGTGGAGTTCAGATGTTTGCCATCACTGAGTTCAGGCCTGCTTCACCAGGCAACACAAGGCTGAAGCACAACTCTGCCCTCCCTGGGTGAGGCCCACCCCTTATCACCTTGTCACTCCAGTGATCATAGGGGTACACATCCAGGTAGTTACGGGCCAGAATCACAAGGCCGTGGGCTACGAAGCGTTCCTGAGCAATGTCAATTTCTACGGTAGTCTCTTGCCCCTGGGCATCCTGGGAGCAGCAAGCCAGGAAATGGCGAACGATGAACTCATATA
Source organism: Onychomys torridus (assembly GCF_903995425.1). Classification (NCBI taxonomy): domain Eukaryota; kingdom Metazoa; phylum Chordata; class Mammalia; order Rodentia; family Cricetidae; genus Onychomys; species Onychomys torridus. The sequence goes on from NC_050450.1 coordinate 48,815,415, forward strand.
GTCGCCGTTCATCTCCCTGAGAAAAGAAAGAGCATGAAACTCCTGTCAGAATAGGATGTCTCCAAGAGCACAGTACCACTGGAGTTTCAACTTCGTTTCTGCCACTATGAGCCGGAAGTCTGCACAGAACACGGGACTCCTCAAGCACAGCAACACTGAGAGTCCTTGGGAAGCTACAGTCTTGTAGGGTTTTTTTTTGTTTTTTTGTTTTTTTGTTTTTTTGACATAGGGTCTCCTTATGGAGTTCTGCTTATCCTAGAACTCAGAAATCTGCTTGCCTCTGCCCCTGAGTATCAGGATCAAAGGTATAAGTCACAACCCTAAACAGGCAAAGGTAAGCAACGGATTCTCTGATATGAGCCTCACATAAACAGAAATGAGGTAAAATAATAAGGAGTTAGCAAGATACTTTCTGAATAGAGACAGGCAGCACCAGACACGGTAGCTTTAGGCTACCTTCATGCATGCACTCAAGCAGTGATTTGTGGGGGGTAATATTCCATCAGTCAGGTAAGCAAGATTTAGTGAGGCTCACCTACTAAAAAACCCTAGGAGATACTCATATATATATATAACCTCCTCCCTTTTTTGAGACAAAGTTTCTCTGTGTAGCCCTGGTTGTCCTGGAACTCACTCTGTAGATCAGGTTGGCCTTGAACTCAGATCTACCCGCCTCTGCCCCCCAAGAGCTGGGATTAAAAGTGAGCACCACCACCACCACCACCCAGCCACAATTCCTCTTTTAGGGATCATTTACCCATTCCATCTCCCTAGCCCAAATGTTATAATTTTAAAACAGTAAACGTATAATATACATATAAACACATAGCTATTTGTGTAGATCTCCTGTTACTTCCTCTAAATGAATTCTGACCTCCACACATATGCTGTGGCATGTGCCCCTCCCCCACAATGGATAAAATGTAATAAAAACAACTAAGACCAGGTATGGTGGCACACACTTTTAATCCCAGCACTTGGGGAGTAGAGACAGTTGGATCTCTGAGCTTGAGGTCAGCCTGGTCTACATAGTGAGATCCTGTCTTAATACAAAGGTTGGAAAAATTTAAAACAAAAACAGATTCACTGAAGGCTCCCTCTTGAAAAGACAGACATTTTGGTATCACTGTTTCCAAAACCCAAAGCCCACAGAGCAAAGCCCAGCCTTACCACCCACCCTGTACCCGCACTGTGCCCCAGCAGGATTCACACATGGAGAAACTAACCTGCAAGCCACTGGTGTATTTGGTGGGGTGAATGGGAGGGTGAGCTTGATCAGATTTGTTCCCATTTCGTGGAGAGGGGCCACCTCGCTCTAGAATGTTCTGAGCAAATCCTCCCCAGTGTGGGTCCAGGGTCTGCTGTTCTACCAAGGCAACCAGGTTTAAGTCTTTGGGGAAGATGTTTGTTTCTGTTCGGGGATAGCTGATGTACCTAAAAGAAAGGTACACCAAAGGACATGATTAGGTCTTTTCATTGGTTTGTAACCACTGGAAGTTGTAGCCACCTACCTGACACTGCTGCCAATGTAACTGTAAACTACCTAACCTGGTAGTTGGAGATAAGGCCCCTTAAGGGGTGAAAAGCATTGGGATTTCCTGCTAGATCACCCTGGAAACATACAGACAAGAAAGCAGAAGCATAATGTAGGATGAAGGCCTAAGACTCTGCAGTTCCTTATGATCTGGGCATACCACTGGCCCCTCTTAACAGTCAGTCTGACACAAGGACCCTGGGTAGTGTGAGCCTCAATGGACTTCACTGTTCCAGTAGCACATTCTTCTATAATTTCTTTTGGTTTTTCGAGACAGGGTTTCTCTGTGAAGCTTTGTGCCTTTCCTGGATCTCACTCTGTAGACCAGGCTGGCCTCGAACTCACAGAGATCCACCTGGCTCTGCCTCCAGAGTGCTGGGATTAAAGGCCTGCACCACCACAGCCTGGCTTAAAAGATTTTTTTAGGCTTACTTATGTTTTGTCTGCGTGTATGTATGTGTAACAGGTACATGTCTGGGGCCCTTGGAGGTCAGATGAGGGAGTCAGATCCTCCGGAATTGGAGTTATAGATGGTTTGAACCACCAAGTGGGTACTGGGAATCAAACTTGGGTCTTCTGTTAGAGTAGCTAGTGTTCTTAACTACCAATCCACCTGTCCAGCCCTCTACAGCTTCTTAAAGCATATTAAGAATAATGTTGCCCAAGTGTTGGAAAGATGTCTCAGAGCACTGACTATTCCTCCAGAAGACCTGGGTTCAATTCCCAGCACCCACAAGGAAGCTCATGTCTATCTGTAATTCTGATTCCAGGGGATCTAATTCCTTCTTCTGGCCTCTTTTGGCACTAGGCACAAATGTGGTACACAGACATACTTACAAGCAAAACATTCATATGCATAAAATAAAAATGAATAAAAACAAAACAAAACAAAAAACAAAACAAGAAACAACATAACCCAACAGAACTGTTGACATGGCTCAGTGGTAGAGTGTCTAGCATTCTAGCATTTGTGAGGGATGACCTAAATTTAATCCTTAGTGTTAAAGAAAGAAAGAAATTTGAATGTTTTGTGTTTTATTTTCACATACATCTTTAAAATCTACTATGCATTTTATACTTACAACACTCAGTTTGGACAACCCACCTTTCATCTTCTCATGGCTGAGGGGCCAAGAGTAGGATTTAGCATATTGGTAGTATGCTTACCTACTGTGTGCAAGCCCTGGATTAAGTTCCTAGCATGAAGGGCAGGGGAGGGGTGGTTTCAGATTGCTCTGTGAGCTCTTACACTTACCCTTGTGTATAGAGCTTTTCTGCAATCCTCATTGTTTCTTTAGCATTTATTCTCAATTTCCGGGAAGCCAGCTTCTCCAGCTCCTGTCCACAGAGATAGAAGGATGAAGCTGGTGAGCTAGAGCTCACCACAAGCGCCTAATTCACCTTCAGGCAGGTCTGGCCCTGTCACCTCAGCTACAGCCATCATGCCAAGAGGGGAAACTGCCCAAAGGAAGAGGACTCCTGGGAGTGGTCGGCCAGGCAGATCACAACTGGTAGGGTTCTATTTGTTTACAATGTACTTGTAACAAGAACCACCACCACCACCACAACAAAACAACCAATTAAACAAGGGAACACAAAAAAGAGTGTGGTGGTGCTTGGGACTCAGAGATGGGCAGATCTCTGTGAGATATAGGTTATGTGAGTTCCAGACCTGCCATGGCTACATAATAAAACTTGTTTCAAAAAACTACAAAAACATAAAATAAATAAATAAATAAATAAATATTTTCCTCTTTGGTTTGAAACAGTATATCACATACTCCAAGCTGTCCTTTAACTCCTGACTCTCCTGCCTCTACCTTGCAAATGCTATGACCACAGGCATCCATCACATCTTCCTAAGGAAGCCAGTGAGTGGTTCTTCACGATAATGTGGCAGGTGATACTCACCCAAGGAGTTGGCAAGTTTATAGCACCATGCCCAGATAGTGTGTTGATGTTGATCTCCTCCCTCCCTCCCTCCCTCCCTCCCTCTTTCTTAATATGGTTTCTCTGTGTAGCCCTGGCTGTCCTGGAACTCACTCTGTAGACCAGGCTGGCCTTGAACTCACAGAAATATGCCTGCCTCTGCCTCCCTAGTGCTGGGATTAAAGGCATTCATCACCATTGCCTGGCCCCAGATGGTATTTTTTTTTTTTTTTTTTTAAGACAAGAGCTTTGTATGTAGCATGGGCTAGCCTTAGCTAGCATTGGCTTCCTTGATAGCTAGGATCACAGACAAGTGCTCCCACTGCTATTAAAATCTGCATTTTTAATAAGTAATCTGACAGGAGAATGAGGCTAATAAAGGCGATATGAGAACCACACTTAAGAAAACATGACTCAACTCTCAGAAATTTCCACTAGGCACGGAAAAACATCCTTTGAGGCTTTCTAATACTGTAAGCTGTTCTTTTCTATTGACATCTGACAAAGGCAGGGCATGGTGCTGCATGACTTGAATCCCACACTCAGGAGGCAGAGGCAGGCAGATCTTAGAGGCCTCATCTCAAAAAAAAAAAAAAAATCAAAATAAATAAACCAGTAAGACATCAAAATTATGTGATTATATAAAGATTGCATTATTGATCACTTGTGTTCCTCTTTTGGTTTTAAAACCTTATGTATTAAGAGGCTGAGCTAACTCAGGTCTTCTGAGTGCTTTTCTGTGTGGCCTTGAGATTTGAATGATATTCCTTCCTTCTACTAGGCCATAGTCCATGCAAAACTGTAGCCCCAACAAGAGGAAGTAACTGTTCCTTAGAGCATGGAACAGCAGGAACAACCTATCTGGAACATACCACAGTGTCCAAGGCTTGAGGCCTCCACTTGCTCTTTGGCTTAGACCTGACCTCGACCACGGTTGCCATAGGATCCTAGAAAACCAAGCACACAAAGCCGACATTAGCCTGGAGTTTATCACCTCAAGCCCCCATGCTACAGCCTTTGAGCAGGGGAGCATTCCATATAATATCACGCATAGTTGAAACTGCCATTATTTCCTTCCCACTCAAGCAAAGATTTTGAAAGACATTTTCACAAGTCTGTGAGTAGTTTAGAACTGATGAAATTCCATAGTCTGTGATCTGAGTCAAGTCTTCAACCTACACATGCTCCCTCCTATATTTTTTTTATTTTTTAAATTCAGGATAATAGGGCTGGAGTGTAAGTCAGGGGCAGAGCACTTGCCTAGCATGTATAAGGCCTGAGGTTCCAACTTTAGCATCATATACCTTCATACTTGAGATATAAACAGCGAAAGTTATAAAATACAAACTGCAAAACTTTCAAAGATACTGTGAATGGACATAAATGGTTTGCTAAAGAGATTTGTATATTACAATCCAAATTTCTCTTTCACAAGAGTGGGAACCAGCTGCTCTTCCCAAGAAGCTCAAAGTCTGTCACTTGTCACTTAGTTGGCATAGTAGCCAAACAGAAGTGCAATAGGTGTTTATGATTACACTAATTTATTGTAGGTATGTGGGGGGGAGGCAACTAGTGCATATGTGCACTAAGCATATGTGTAGGTCAGAGAAAAACTTGCAGGAAGCAGTTTCTTCTTTCCACTATGTGGGTCCTAGGGATAGAGTTCAGTTGCTCAAATGTCACCCTCACATCATTTAGAATAAATATCACTACCCCCGGGTCACCTTCTATGACTTTCTCTTATATTTCTGTCCCCACACTACCCCCAGGTCACCTTCTATTACTTTCTCTATAAACAGTCCCCATACTACCCCTGGGTCACCTTCTATGACTTTCTCTTATATTTCTGTCCCCACACTACCCCCAGGTCACCTTCTATTACTTTCTTTATAAACAGTCCCCATACTACCCCTGGGTCACCTTCTATGACTTTTTCTTATATTTCTGTCCTGGCGATATCATTTTCCAAAATTCCCTCCTTCTTGTGTGACTTGTACTTCCTCATGTGACCAGTGGAAGGAGGTTGGGCCAAATGTTTAAATTCTTCCCAGATCCAGGGGTCCAGCTATAAATGGGCTTAGATGACTCATCCTAATCTCTGTTTAAAGTATATATTTCAGTGATCTACTTCTACAATTTCTGACTTTATCTAAAAGTTCTACTTGAAAATATTTTTTGAGACTTGGTTTCATGTAGCCCAGGTTAGACTCAAACTCAGCAGGAGTTGAGCTGATCCTCCTGCTTCTACCCTCCAAGTGCATACACTGTTATACCCAGCTCTCTTTGCTGTTGGATCGGGACCTACCACTGCCTCACAAATCAGGCATGTCTACTGCAGCCTCTCCCTTAGGACAAAGATCTTACAAGTTCCTGCTGTGACTTTAGAACACAGGCCTCAGCTGGGGGTCTATGGGGAGAAATCACAGAATCCTCAGGAACCACCTTTGAATTATGACCCACTTGTGCTGTGGAATACCTCCTCCGTCCAAAACAAAACAAAACACTACTCTGTAAGAATCAGAAACTGATTGCCCTTTGTCTCCAGAATCCAAGGCTTTTCTTGAAGATTCTGTCATGTTGCTTACAGTATGTTACTAAATCTCTTCTAATGCTGTGCCATTTTATGAGCACCATTAAGGCTGGCCATGGTCATAGCCTATAACTCTAATAAAGCTCATTCTAAGGTCATTTCTTGTCAGTATCTGTCTAGGAAGCACCATCAATTTCTAACACTTGCACAACACAGGGTCTCACTAATAGACAATGTTGGCCTTGAACCTGTCTCAGCCTCCTAAGCGCTGGGATTACAAGCATGCACCATCATAACTGACCACTTAACACATTTGATGCTGTTTTCATGGTTTTCTCATCATGCTGGTTCCTAAAACGGTGATGTGTGCACGTTCATGCACGCAAGCATGCAAGCATGCGCGCGCGCGCACACACACACACACACACACACACACACACACACACACACACACAAGCTCACATGTGGAACACAGACAGCAGTCTTGAGGAATTGGTTTTCTCCTTCCACCATCTGTTTCCTGAGGGTTTAATTCAGGTTTTCAGGCTTGGCAGCAGGCACTGAGCCATCTTGCGGGCCCTGAGGGTATAAACTCTAAGCCAACATGCCAGCACCGTCCAGTGGGAAACAGCAGGAAAGAGTTGCTGGGAGTGCATACTGTGCTTCTCAAAGAACTCCTTACCTCCATGCAGAGCTGATAAAGAACAAGACAAGCTGTATGGTTAAAGAGACGGTATCTTTTCCAGTTGAACTCTACGGTCCCATCTTTGTGGTCATGAGTTACTGTATTGGAGAGACAAACAGAGCTGTCTCAGAGAAGCCACCATATGACAGACAGAAAATGATACATTTCAGTGAAAATCAAAGCTTTTCATTCAGGGCGGAGTTCCAGACAGTAAGGGCCTTTTCAGTAGACTCTGACACTATGATGGGGCAGGGTGATGGGCAGCAAGGCTGAATGACAACCAAACCTTCACTAAGCTCTGCAGCCCCCTTGTCTTCCCAGGGCCTGCAGACCCCAGAGCAAAGAACCTCAGGGCTTTACCTTTAATTCTATGGAAGACTTCTGGCACAAAGGCCTGAATGGCTTTGAACCTCTCCACCACAAACCCCAGCGTTGGGAACTGGCAACTGCCATAGCTGATGAGCTGCTCTGCCAGAACCTCAGGGAAAATGCGCTGGAGCCGCAGGGTCTGGAACCGAGTGAAGGCAGCTCCTACCAAAGGAGGGAACAAGAGAGCACGAACCACAACGTTACTTTTGGTCCCAGGACCCAACGCCAAGGTGCCACTCAGGTGCCCCATCTAGCTCCTCACCGATCCTCAGGTCCAGCTCTTGCCTCACGTCCACGGCATCACTTACTCTCTGGTCAGGCTCAGTTAGGTTTTCACAGGCTGCCCTGACAGCACGCGGCGTGATCTCAGAGAAACGGGCTCTCAATACCCGTAGATCGGGCTTTACTGTAGAGAGAAGGAAGCACAGACGCCAAACTTAATCGGAAGTGCAGAGGCACAAAGACAGCTGCGCTTCTTCTTGTTTCTCCAGATGGGTTTCTCTGTGCAGCCCTGGCTGTCCTGGACTAGCTTTGTAGACCAGGCTGGCCTCGAACTCGTAGAGATCCGCCTGCCTCTGCCTCCCGAATGCTGGGATAAAAGGCGTGCACCACCTGGTTTTGCAACTGTTCTTAAACCATCAGGACATCTATTGGTTTAAATTAATGGAATACAAATAGCAAAGAGGGAAAAGGCATTATAGTTCTTTTTAAAAAATTATTTATTTCACATCCCCACTGCAACCACCCCTCCCTCCTCTCCTTCCACTCCCCCTCAACCTACCCCTCCTTCATAATCGCTCAGAAAGGGGCCAGCCTCCCATGGGCTTCAGAAAGGCATGGCATATCAAACTGCCTTAAGACCAAGCACCTCCCCCTGTATTCAGGCTGGGCAAGGTTTTAGATTTTTTTTGTTGTTGTTTTTTGAGACAGGGTTTCTCTGTGGTTTTGGTGCCTCTCCTGGATCTCACTCTGTAGACCAGGCTGGCCTCAAACTCACAGAGATCCTCCTGGCTCTGCCTCCCGAGTGCTGGGATTAAAGGTGTGCCCCACCACTACCTGTCTAGAATTTAATTTAAGTGTTGTCAGAAATGACAGTGGGGTCAATTTCAGCTGAACTAAGATACTTTTGGTATACTTTTTGAGACTTAAATCTTACTTGGATCTTTTGGCTTAAATTTAGAAAAGAGAACAACTAGAACAGTTAAAAGATCTCTTAAAATTTTATTTTAGGAAGCCAGGCAGTGGTGGCTTTAATCCCAGCACTTGGGAAGCAGAGGCAGTTAGATCTCTGAGAGGACAGCCTGGTTTATAGAGCAAGTTCCAGGACTGTTGCACAGAGAAACCCTGTCTCTAAAACCATATATATATAGACATTCAGCAGTAGACTCACCGGCCTTGCATACATGGATAATCTCAAACCCGATGTTTTCACCTTCTCTGTCACAGTCAGTCCAGATCACCAGTGCCTGACAATGCTGTGTCTCTCGTTCCAGAGTCTTCTGAAATTACAAGGCAAAGTGCAGTGAGCATGGAAATTACTTGGCTCCTTTCCACTAAAGAATCTGATTTAGGAGGCTGGAGAGATGGCTCAGTGGCTGTTCTTCCAGGGGAACACATGGCAGCTCACAACCACCTGTTAAAGGGGATGTGACCCCTCCTATAACCTCTGGGGGCACCAGACATGCATGTGGTATACTGACAACCATGCAGGAAAAATACCTATACACATAAAACAAAATTAAGTTAAATTTAAAAGAAAGAAATCTGACTTAGCTAGGCAACATAGCTCATGTCTGTAATCCCAGCACTGGGTTACAGTGAGGTAGACCACTATGAGTTTCAGGTTAGCATGGGCTACAGAGTGAAACCCTGCTTCAAAAGTAAAACAAAACCCAACCAACCAACCAACCAACCAACCTAGAACTCAAACAGAAACAAAACAACAACAGAGTCCATCAAGAAATGGGACTGAGGATCAGCACTGGTCTTGGAGTATTCAAACTTTGGGAGAGGGGGGCACAGAGCCGAGAAAATTGCTCATGATACATATGGTGTCTGCTGCAATCCTCCAGACCTGGGTATATATAGAAGACGGAGGGTTTCATACAACTTCATCAATATGATAAGATCCAAAACTCAGCTGTGAAACAGTTCTGATCAAGTTTCAATCACTGAGTAAGTTCCTTCTTACCCCCACTACCCCCTACAGGGCAGCTTAGGCTGGTCTAGCACTGGCTACATAGTTGAGGATGATCTTCAACTATGGCTCCTTTGTCTTTGTCTCCCTTGCTGGGGTTACAGGTGTGTGCTATCACACCTGGTTTATGGAGCATGAAGATGAACCTAGGACTTCTTACATACTGGGAAAGCATTCTACAAAATGAGCTACAATCTCAGGCCTGTTCCCTAAATTTCATAATAATAAAACTTTCCCAGTTAGAACTAAGTGCCTTGAACTGCTAATTTACCCTCCCACCCTCATTATTATTATTATTATTGTTATTGTGTGGGAGGGCATGTGGATGCCACACAACCACTTTGTGGGATCAGTTCTGTCCTTTCACCTTAACAAATATTTAAAATTTTTTATTATTTTTAATTGTGTGTATATGTGTGTGGATGTGTGTTTTGGTGTGGGGGTTATGTGTATTTGAAGGCCATGCCTGAAGGGGCTGGAAGTATTGGATCTCCTAGAGCTGCAGTTGCCGGTGGTTGTGTGCTGCCTGAAGTGTGAGTTGCGTGTCCTCTTAACCACAGAGCCATCTCTCCAGCCCGGTATTTTTTTAAATATATTTTTCACTTGTGTATATGTGTGTTTCTGTGTGAGTATACACCACAGGTGTGGGGGTGCCTTCAGAAGACTTTAGACCCCTTGGAGCTGGAGTTACAAGCACTGGAGAGCAGCCCACCTGGATGTTGGGGACTGAACTTGGGTCCTTTGGAAGAACAGGAAACACTTTTCAGCACTGAGCCACATCAAGCTCTCTTTCCATCTCTACATTGGTTCCTAGCAGTGAACACAGGCCACCAGGCTTTTGCTGGCCAGACAGTTTTCTTTTCTTTCTTTCTTTCCTTTTTTTTTTTTTTTTTTTAAGACAAGGTTTCTCCACGTATTCTTGGCTGTCCTAGAATTCACTCTGTAGCCCAGGCTGGCCTTGAATTCACAGAGATCCGCCTGCTGGGACTAAAGGTGTGTGCACCACCACCGCCTGGCTGACTGTTTTCATTTTTTTGTTGTTGTTTATTTGTTTGTTTTTTAAAAATTATATTTGTGTTTTTAATTTTATACATCAGCCATGGGTTCCCCTGTCCTCCTCCCTCCCGCCCCCACCCCTGCCTTCCCCTCAGCCCTCCCCTCCATTCCCATCTCCTCCAGGGCCAAGACAGCCCTGGGGATTCATTTAAACCTGGTGGATTCAGCACAGGCCGGTCCAGTCCCCTCCTTCCAGGCTGAGCAAAGTGTCCCTGTGTAAGCCCAAGGTTCCAAACAGCCAGCTCATGCACTAAGGACAGGTCCAGGTCCCACAGCCTGGGTGCCTCCCAAACAGATCAAGCTCTTCAATTGTCTCACTTATCCAGAGGGCCTGATCCAGCTGGGGGCTCCACAACCTTTGGTTCATAATTCAAGTGCTTCCATTCGTTTGGCTACTTGTCCCTGTGCTTTTCCAATCTTGGTCTCAACAATTCACACTCTTACAATCCCTCTTCTTTCTCAGTTTTCGTTTTTTGAGACAGGGTCTCAGTATGGAGTCCTGGTTGACCTGGTACTTGCTATGTAGGCCAGGCTGGTCTCAAACTGCATTGGCTTCATAACAATTTACTTTTTTTTTTTTTTTGTGGAGCTGAGGATCAAACCCAGGGCCTTGTGCTTGCTAGGCAAGCGCTCTACCACTGAGCTAAATCCCCAACCCCAACAATTTACTTTTAAACAACTAATTATACTTTGAATCTCATTTTTAAAGTTCCTTGGGTTCTTCCTTAGGTGGCTCACGCCTGTCATACTAGCACTTTGCGAGGGACAGGAGTATCTGTGCACGATGAGGCCAACCTGGGCTACATGGCAAGACCATGTCTTCAAAACAAAACAAAACAAAACATTTCATTTATACAATAGGTGGAAAAAATTTTAAAGTCATGATACACTTTAATCCCAGCAGAGGCAGGTGGATCCCTAGAAGTTTGGGGCTAGTCTGATCTACATACTGTATTCCAGGCCAGCCAAGGTTACATAGTGAGAACTCTATCTCAAATAAGTCAACAATTAATTATGATACTGAGGTTGGTGGGAGATCCCAGGGCATTGAAAATGAAGAAACCATTCGGTTCAATGACTAGTTGTTTTAATCTCAGTGTCACATATATTCCAAAGATCTTACCTTGATGTCTATAAAATTCTCTGGGCAGTACTTTTCAATTTCTGCTTCAAAGAGGACTAGGGGATTGCAGCTGTGCCTAGAACAGAAACAAAACCACAAAGGCCTTTACCAACATGGACAAAGAACCCTACATTAGGCATGCATAACTACAGCAGGCGCACAGGCTGCCCTCTCCTAGGAAATGGCCTAGAGAGCTGGAGTCAGAGATGCTACTCAGAAGGCCAAAGAGAAGAGTCACTAGATCCCAGGGATTCAAAGCCAGCCTGAGCAGCATAGCAGACCCTGACTCAAAAAAACCAAAAACCAACCAAACCAGAACCAAAAAAATAAGGCTAGGCAAGGTAGCATGTGCCAGACATCCAGCACTTGGGAATATTCGTCAGAAAGACTGGAGATAGACCATGTCTCAAACGAGAGAGAAAGGAAAAGTGGTCAGAGGGTTAAAAGTAAAGCTATGAGTTCCCGTATAACACACTGTCTACTCTCTCAAACGGATTAACAAGAGATGCAGACAAGAAACTCAGGAGTCAGGCTGGACGGTGGTGGCGCACGCCTTTAATCCCAGCACTCGGGAGGCAGAACCAGGCAGATCTCTGTGAGTTCGAAGCCAGCCTGGGCTACAGAGTGAGAGGGACAGGCACCAAAACTATACAGAAAAACCCTGTCTCGAAAACCAAAAAAGAAAGGAAGGAAGGAAGGAAAGGAGGGAGGGAGGGAGGGAGGGAGGGAGGAAGGAAGGAAGGAACGAATGAACGAACTTGGGAGCCCATTCATGCACATTTGCAATGGAATAAATGCAATCCAGACCTCATCGAAAAGAGTACTTAGGTGAACACCTCAAAGTGGATATTTATTCTAAAGGAATGATAAAAATTTATAGCAGGACATATAACCCTAGGAAATTTTAGAATTACAAATTAGTATTTACAAATTATTATAAATGACATGGTAACATCAACATGCTTCAAAATCCCTGTAATATTTTTCACAATTTACTTCCCATAACTAATTTTACTGACCATTTCCGAAACTTCATCTGGAAATCATGAGCCAGCAAATGTCCAGAGACTGAAGTCATTATCATAGTAACATTCTGAGTAACAACAAAAGGAAAGTTAGTCTTTCTGTAGTTACACTTTGCCCAATCATTCAATGAAAAGGAGAAGAACAGACAATGAACAGACCTAAGGACAAACACAGCTGACAAAAGGACCACAAATGTGACTGCAAAGTCACAATCACAACCATGGGGCACAACCACCATGTATATTTCCTCTCACTCACTCATTCATTCATTCTCATTCTCTCTCTCTCTCCCTCCCTCCCTCCCTCCCTCCCTCCCTCCTTGGTCCTCACTGTCCTGGCCCTGCCTATGTGGAACAGGCTGGCCACAAACTTACAGAGATCCACCCACCCCTGTCTCCCAATTGCTGGGATTAAAGGTGCATGTCACAGTGCCCCACTACCATTGTTTATTTTTTTAAAGACATTTACTTATTTATTTATTTATTTATTTATTTATTATGTATGCAGTGTTCTGTCTGCATGTGTCACTGTAGGCCAGAAGAGGGCACCAGATCTCATTACAGATGGTTGTGAGCCACCATGTGGTTGCTGGGAATTGAACTCAGAACCTTTGGAAGAGCAGCCAGTGTTCTTAACCACTGAGCCATCTCTCCAGCCCCTCATTACTTATTTTTTTTTAATGTATTTATTTTTCTTTATGTGTATGGATTATTTTGCCTGTATGTATGCGCACCATGTGCATGCATGGTGTTCATGGAGGTTAGAAGAGGGTATCAGATCGCCTAGAACTAGAGTTTAGAATGGTTGTCTGGGTGCTGGGAACAGAATCTGGGTGCTCTGCAAGAGTACCAAGTGCTCTTAATGGCTGAGTCACCTCTCCAGATGCCTTTTGGATCATTTAAGATTTCCTCAGGAGGCCAGGCATGGTGGCACATGCTTTTGAATCTAGCACTTGGGAAGGTATATCTCTTTGTGGTCCAGGCCACCTACGACTACATAGTAAGATTAAAATATATATATATATATATATCTCAGGGGCAAGAGAGTTGTAACTGTCATTGAGTGGTTGAGTACTTGGTTTGAGGCCCCATGTTCCTTCCCCAACACATTTTGGAATGTGTGTAGTAGACAGATGAGGTCTTTAAAGTACTGTATATTGGCTTCTTTCTTGTTAAACAGTGGAGACAGGACCAAATTCTATAGAAAAGATATCTCCTTATGTTATAAAATTATCAGAAGGGGCTGGAAAGATGGCTCAGTGGTTAAGAGCACTGCCTGCTCTTCCAGAGGTCTTGAGTTCAAGTCCCAGCAAACACATGGTGGCTCACAACCATCTCTAGTGGGATCTGATGCTCTCTTCTGGAATAAAGTTGTACATGTAGATAAAGCACTCATATACATAAACAAATAATAGAATCTTTTCTTAAAAATTCATTAAAATTATCAGAAATGGAGATATATAGCATAGTTGAGAGTGCTAGCCTAGCACACATGAAGCACAGAGAACAGTCTCTAGCACTGTATAAACCAGACATAAAGGTGTACTCTCAGCACTCACGAGGCAGTGGCAGAATGATCAGTAATTCAAGGCAATCTTCAATTACATAGACTACATTATCACCTGTAACCACAGACCATATATAAATATATATGGTTTTTCCAAGACAAGGTTTCTCTGTGCCCTGGAACTCACTTTGTAGACCAGGCTGGCCTCGAACTCACAGAGATCCACCCGCCTCTGTCTCCCGAATGCTGTGATTAAAGGTGTGAGCCACCAACACCACCTGCTGGACCTTTATAACTTAGGTAAAATACAAGCAATTTAGAGAGGATGTAGGGATCTGCAAGGATATATCAGCTTTTTCTCCTTTACTTGTTCATATTTATTTATTTTAATTAACTTATTATTTACTATGTGGAGGTGAAGACAATTGTCAGCAGTTGGTTCTCTCCCTCCACGATGTGGGTTCCAGAAGTTGAATTCAGGTCATCAGGCTCAAAAGCAAGAGTCTTTACCTGCTGAGTCATCTTACTAGCCCCTTTCATTTTTTTTTTTTTTTTTTTAAAGATTTACTTATTTATTATGTATACAGTGAGTGTTCAACTTGCAGGCCAGCAGAGGGCGCCAGATCTCATTACAGATGGTTGTGAGCCACCATGTGGTTGCTGGGAATTGAACTCAGGACCTCTGGAAGAGCAGTCAGTGCTCTTAACCACTGAGCCATCTCTCCAGCCCCCCTTTCATTTTTTTGAAACAGGGTCACTACATAGCCCTAGTGTTGTGACTAGTTTTATGTCAACTTGACACAAGCTAGAGTCATGTGAAAGGAGATAACCTCAATTGAGAGAATGCCTCAATAAGATCCAGCTATTGCCAGGCTGTGGTGGCGCACACCTTTAATCCTACTACTTGGGAGGTAGAGGCAGGCAGATCTCTGAGTTGAGGCTAGCCTGGTCTACAGAGTGAGTTCTAGAATAGCCAGGGCTACATAGAGAAATCCTGTCTCAAAAAAATGAACGAAAAAAAAAAATGATTGAGGGAGGGCCCAGCCCATTGTAGCAGGGCCACCCCTGGGGTAGTAGTCCTGGGTTGTATAAGAAAGCAGGCTGAGCAAAAATCATGGGGAACAAGCCAATGAGCAGCACCCCTCCATGGACACTGCATCAGTTTCTGCCTCCAGGTTCCTGCCCTGTTTTAGTTCCTGCCCTTACTTTTGATGATAAACTGTGATATGGATCTTGGAGGCGATGGATACACCTTAAATTGGATCTCTGTGAGTTTAAGGCCAGCCTGGTCTACAAAGAGAGTTCCAGGACAGCCAAAACTGTTACACAGGGAAACCCTGTCTGGAAAAACCCAAACAACAAGCACAAACCCAAACAACAACAACACACTGATGTGGAAGCAAAACCTGAATAAACTCTTTATCCCCAAGTTGCTTTGGTCATGGTGTTTCATTAGCAATAGATACCCTAAGACTTGGTTGCAACTTAAAAATAACCCTCTTGCCTCAGCTTCCCAAATGCTAGGATGATATTACAGGCTGGCCACCATGCCAGTCTTTTTTTTTTTTTTTCCCCGAGAAAGGGTTTCTCTGTGTAGCTTTGCGCCTTTCTTGGAACTCACTTGGTAGCCCAGGCTGGCCTTGAACTCACAGGGATCTGACTGGCTCTGCCTCCGGAGTGCTGGGATTAAAGGCATGCGCCACCACCTCCAGGCCCCATGCCAGTCTTATATGTCAGCTTTATGATGATGGAAGCATGTTAGTACGTACCTGTCCGTACAGATGATAGTCAAATTCATAAATCTTGTTGAATTTAGAAAGGCCTTCTTTCTGTAAAGCACAAGAAAAATATGTAAAAATTTCAAATCATATTAAAAAAACAAATGACTCCTCAACATAAAGAATGAGTAATACCCACAGAATGGGAGAGGAGGATACTAGAAAGGCCAGTGCAATGTGTCACACTAGCATTCAAGAGGCTACGAGTGAAATGAGCTTGAAGCCTGCCTGGGCTACAGAGAGCAAGTTTAAACAAACAAACAAACATACGACTTCCTAAACATAAAGATTAATAAGCAGGTTGGGCTATAACTCAATAGAAGACAGTTTGCCCGAGTGCACAAAGCCATAGGTTCAATCACCAGTTGTGTGACTTCAATCCCAGCGCTTGGGAGGCGGAGACAGAGGCAGAGGCCAGCCTGGTCTACATAGTGAGTTCTAGGACACCAAGGGCTACATAGAAAGACTCTGTTTCAAATGAAAAAGGAAAAAGAAAACGAAAACTAGGCTAAATAATCAAGATCATTTATTAATATAGCTACCAAGCATTAAATCTATGAGTCTGTATGCTATAAGTTAAATTCTGAATCAAGCCAACAATGCAGATGAGTAAGTAGACTTGTCCAAAGTCACGTGACAAATCAATGGCAATTCTTGTCCATCTGTTCCTTCCTCTCTACATTTTTTTCTATTTCAAGGTTAAACAACCAATAAACAACAACAACAACAACAACAACAACAAACCTTGTAACTCATGTTACTGACTTTCCTGAACCTCAATTTATGCCTAAGTAAAATTGTTTTTGAGGTTCCTTCCGATTCTGAAAACCCATTCCTCAGCTGTAGTTAGGGAGGAACAAGACCCTCTCAGTACCAAACTCCCCTCCTCAGCCATCAAACCAGTCAGGTGCAGCAGCTTACACATGCTGTATGGACACAGAATACAGCAGGAAGGCTGCCTGGAGACTGTGACACACTCATAGGCCCAGAAGGGATACAACAGAGACTGTCCTTCAGCCTCAAAAAGACAACTTTTCTGTGTGGAACACTAGGTAAATTGGTCTTGGAGGCAAGATGGTATGTATTTTTTTTCTTTTTGGTGTGCTGGGAATGGAAGTAGGGCTTGAAGCACACATGGCTATACTCTCATTCCCCCCGCCCCCAGACAGGGTTTCTCTGTGTAGTTTTGGTGCCTGTCCTGGAACTCACTTTGTAGACCAGGCTGGCCTCGATCTCACAGAGATCTGCCTGCCTCTGCCTCCTGAGTGCTTAAAGGTGTGCGCCACCACCGCCTTGCCAGGGCAAATTTTGAAAGGGAAATCACCACTATCTAAAACTACGAGTACAATGTTGACTAACTCTAACTGGGCAGCACAGGCTTATAATCCCAGACACTTAAAAAGCCTAGGTAGTAGGTCTGAAAGTTAAGGCAGTCCTGGGCAACCTGGTGAGCCTGTCTCAAGGTAAAAAGTTTAAAATACTGGGTGTTTGACTGGGTATAATGCAGTCAGTAAAGTGTTTGCCATACCAACCATGAGGAACTGAGTTTGGATCCCAGCACCAATGTCCCCAGCTGGGTGCTGGTGTAGTGCCCCTGCCACCCTGACCCTGGGGAGAGGGGAGCAGAGACAGAAGGATCCCTAGAATTTTCTGGCCAGCTAGCCTAGTCAAGGGTGGGTTCCAGGTTCAATGAGAGACATTTCAAAAACAACAAGGTGAAAAGCAATAAATGAAAACATCAGACATCATCCTCTAGTCTCCATGTACACACACATTTGCACATATAAAATGTAGTGGTTTGAGCGAGAATAGCCGCCATAGACACATATATTTTAATGATTAGTCACCGGGAAGTGGAACTCTTTGAAAAGATCAAGAAGTGTGGCCTTGTTGGGGGAAGTGTGTCACTGGGGGCTTAGAGGGTTTCTGAGGCCCAGTCTCTCTCTCTCTGTCTGCTGCCTATAGCGAAGGATGTAAAGCTCTAAGCTAC
Source organism: Onychomys torridus (assembly GCF_903995425.1). NCBI lineage: Eukaryota > Metazoa > Chordata > Mammalia > Rodentia > Cricetidae > Onychomys > Onychomys torridus. The sequence goes on from NC_050450.1 coordinate 48,833,138, forward strand.
TGCTTCATGCATGCCTGCCTGTGTGCTATCATGCTCCCAACCATAATGGACTAAATCTCTGAAATTATAAGCAAGCACCCAATTAAATGCTTTCTTTTATAAGAGTTGCCTTGGTCATGGTGTCTCTTCACAGCAATCGAGCAGTGACTAAGACACAAACACACACACACACACACACACACACACACACACACACAAAATGCGCAGGCATGCATTCACACATGTACTCAAACCCCAAACAAAATAAAAATGCTGGGTGGGATGATATACACTTTTAACCCAAACCTTGCGGTGTGGAGATGGAAGGATCATGAATTTAAGGTTATCTTTAACTAGATAATGAGTGCAATGCCAACCTGGTTACGTGTAAGGTGGGCTAAAAATAAAATAAAAACAAAAACAAACAAACTCAAACTAAGAAAAACAACCAAAAAAGGAAATCATGTAATAGAATAGTTTCTGACTCCTCTTTATTGTTTTTCTATAATAATTTGGTCTCATTCATTCGTTCTTTTTTTTTTCTTTTATGTATGTGAATGGAGGAGGAGGAGCAGGAGGGCCAAGTGGTGGTGGTGCACACCTTTAATCCCAGCACTCAGGAGGCAGAGGGATCTCTGAGTTCAAGGCCAGCCTGGACTACAGAGTGAGTTCCGGGACAGCCAGAGCTACCCAGAGAAATCCTGTCTCCAAAAACCAGGAAAAAAATAAAAGAAAAAGAAATAGACTACTACTAGTAGTCAGGTGCTGGAGAGATGGCTCAGCAGTTAAGAGCACTGGCTGCTCTTGCAGGGGACCCAGGTTCAAATCCTAGCACCCACATGGTGGATTAAAACCATCTGTAACTCCAGTTCCAAGGGATCTGACACCTTTATCTGACCTCTGTGGGCACCAAGCACACATGTGGTACAGACATACATGAGGTCAAAACACTTACACATACAGTTTAAAAATCAAAAGAGTAAATCTCCTCTTTAATCGATGAGGTCAAGGTAGCCCTGATATTAAGAGCTATCTAGTAAACTTTGTTTTAAAGAGACTCCTATAACCTGGGTTGGCTCAACTCCTGTAGTCCAGGATGACTTTGAACTTGCCCTCCTGCTTGTCCACCTCCGGGATAACAGGTGTGCATCACCATGCCTTGTCTACTCTAGTAACTAGCATAAAGGATATACTTTATGGCCGGGTGGAAGTGGCGTATTCCTTTATTCCCAGCACTCGAAAAGCAAGAACAAAAAGATATACTTTACAATTCCATTACTAGGTTCTTTTTTTGTTGTTGTTTGTTTGTTTGTTGAGACAGAGTTTCTCTATATAACAGCTTTAGCTGACCTGGAACTTGCTTTGTAGACCAGGCTAGCCTCAAACTCAGAGATCCACCTGCTGCTGCCTTAGGAGTGCTGAGATTAAAGGTATGCAATACCCAGCCCCCCATCTCCCTTTTAAGAATGTCTGTTATAAAGCTGCCATGAGTACAACTTCATTTTGAGTTGTATGTATGCCTAAGTCTTAACTTAGAATTTAAACTCTCTTGAAGACAGGGATTCTGTCCCACGCTGACCATCAACAGGCTGTTCCAAGGAGAAATAAACCGACGAGATTTAGCCAGAGTTCTTAGAGAGGTAGTATACTCTAGAACAGATGGACAAACAGATAGCTAACTAACCTCACTGATGACAGAGAGGTGAGGACAAAAAGAGATTAAAAGGCTGGAAGGAGGAGAGAATAGGCGGGGAGGTGCCTGGGAGACACTCCACAAAAGAGACTACATTTAGGATGTCTTATTTTTTTCTTTTAAAAGATGAATTGGGCTGGAGAGATGGTTCAGTGGCTAAGAGCACTGCCAACTCTTCTGGAGAACCCAGGTTCAATTCCCAGCACCACACAGAGGCTCACAACTGTCTGCAGTTCCAGACTCAGAGGATTTGATGCCCTCTTCTGGCCTCCGTGGGCACTAGGCACACACATGGTACACTTACATACATGCAGGCAGAACACCCATACACATCAAAATTTTAAATTAAAACTAAAAGCCGGGCAGTGGTGGCACATGCCTTTAATCCAGCACTTGGGAGGCAGAGCCAGGTGGATCTCTGTGGTTTCCAGGCCAGCCTGGTCTACAGAGTGAGTTCCAGAAAGGCACCAAAACTACACAGAAAAACCCTGTCTTGAAAAAAACCAAAACAAAAACAAAAAACAACCAAACCAAACCAAATCAAAAACACAAAAAAGCAGGTATAGTGATGCCTTTAACCACAGTCGGGAGGCAGAGCCAGGTGGGTCTCCGTGGGTTCTGAGGCCAGCCTGGTTTTCACAATGAATAAGTTCTAGGTCAGCCAGAGCTATATCCTGAGACTGTCTCAAGAAAAATTTTTAAAAAAGATAAAAAACAAAAGAGAGAGATGACATAACAGGGTCAGTCCCCAGCACCTCCACTGGGCGGCCCACAACAACCTGCATCTCCAGAGGAACTGAACACTCTTCTGAACTCTTCCGAGACAGGGTTTCTCTGTGTAGTTTTGCACCTTTCCTGGAACTCGCTCTGTAGACCAGGAATCCACTTGCCTCTGCCTCCCGAGTGCTGGGATTAAAGGGAGCAGCACCACCGCTCGGCCATCTGAACTCTCCAGGCACCTCCACTCTCACATGCACAAGCTCACATGCAGACACATGTATACACACAAGTCAATCAGCAGAGGGGAACAATGGAAAACACCATTCGCTTAGCCACTGGACAAGGTACATGCACCTTCAAAGTATTCTTTTCTTTATGGTGCATGCTAAGCGTGCTCAGAAGCATTTCTTTCCATCACTTTCACCCTTTATGTACGTTTTATGATTTTGAGCTAAATGCCCAAAATGTGTCTATCTTTTCTTTTTAAAGTATGGCCTTGCCGGGCGGTGGTGGCACACACCTGTAATCCCAGCACTCGGGAGGCAGAGCCAGCCACATCTCTGTGAGTTCAAGGCCAGCCTGGGCTACCAAGTGAGTTCCAGTAAAGGCGCAAAGCTACACAGAGAAACCCTGTCTCAAAAAACGAAAACAAAAACAAACAAAAAGTATGGCCTTAAATTGAGCATGTGAAGTAATACACTCCCTAAGTGAACGTGGTTAAAAATGGGCTGAGGTTCCCTAAGTAAAACCCCACACTTCCTTTGTTTAAGAAGAGCACTGTACTGTGCTCTTGTCTGTTGTAGGCAATAAATTTCTCCACCCCCACCCCGACTATGCTTATTCTCAGCTTCGTGTTCACCAAAATTCAAGATTTCAAACTTGTGTTCAGTTATAATTCTACGAGGAACCCACATTTGCAAAATTATGGTCAACTTTTTACTTTATTTAAAATTTCTTTATAGATTTATTTTTGTTCTATCCATATGTATGTTTTGCCTACATGTATGTCTATATACCATGTACACCCAGTGTCCATGGGAGCCAGAAGAGGACATCCGACTTCCCGGTTGTTGTGAACTGTCATATGGGTACTGGGAATCAAACCCAGGTCCTCTACAAGAGCGGCCAGTGTTGTCAAGTGCTAAGCATCTCTCCAGCCCCACCTTTCTTTAACCCCACCCTGCTTCTCCTCCATCACTACAGAACTACCCAGCATTCAGAACTCCGGCTTCTCCCACAAGAGCTCTGTGTTGTCTTTCCATCTCCTGCTTCTTACTCTTCAAATACTCGGCTGCCAGGGACTTTATGAAACCCAAGAGCTCCAACACTCTTGCCACTTGCTGATCTCCCTGGGGGTGGTGCAAGATGCCTTAGCAGGTTAAAGTGCTTCCATGCAAGCCTCACAACCCAGAGTTTGACACCTGGAACCAACCTACGGATGGAAGGAGAACACCGACTCCACAAAGTCATCCCCAATCCCCATACACTCATCATATACACTCCCCTTTCCTCATCATATACACATACACTAAGAAAAGCAAAATGATACAAAAACCTTTACCAGACTTCTCTTAATTGGTGCAGAAAAAGCACCTTGCTAGAATTCAATACCCTTTCCCAATTCAACTAAGAGTAGAAATATCTTCCACATTCATAAAGCTGACACATGGCTGAGTGGAAGGATGAAAACTCTCCTGTTAAGATCAGTAACAGTTCCAGGACAGCTACACAGACAAACCCTGCCTCAAAAAAAAAGAAGGGAAAAGAAGAAAGAAACGAAGGAAAGAAAAAATCAGTAACAACTCTAGTACCATTCTTGGTCTTGCTTTCCAACACTATCCTAGAATACTGGCAAGACAAAGAAATAGAGGACAAGATTGGAAAAGAAAAATTTACAGACAACATGACTGTTTCACTATGTAGCCTAGCTAGCCTGGAACTCAGAGATCCCCTTTCCTCTGCCTCTTGCGTGCTGGAATTAAAGACATGCACCACTACTCCCAGTTTAACATGATCTTCCTGCAGTCCTGGCTGTCCTGGATCTCGCTCTGTAGACCAGGCTGACCACAAACTCACAGAGATCCACCTGTCTCTGCCTCCTGAGAGCTGGGTTTAAAGGCGTGTGTCACCACCACTCAGCAACACGATCTTTCTCGAGACAGGGTTTCAGGGGCAGCACTGGCTGTCCTCAAACTTACAGAAATCTACTTATCTCTGCCTCTGAGTGCTGGAATTAAAGGCTTCAACCAACACATCTGACTTACATGATCTTTTATATGTGAAAAGGTCCTAAAGAAATAACAAAAAGCTGATTAGTGGAAAATAAACAAACCCAGCAAAGTTGCAGGACACATGTTCAATAGAAAAATCATTACTGTGAACTGGCCATGGGACATACTCCAGCATTTAGAAGACTGAGACAGGAAGATTGCCACAACTTCAAATTCAAGGCCAGCTTACAATTCCCCTGTGCAAACTACGGGACCTTACCTATTTTTAGGTCACCACAGCATGGGAGAGAAACTATATCTTGGAAAAAAAAAAAAAAACACCAACAAAACAAACAAGCCAGGAGGTGGTGGCACACGCCTTTAAACAGGAGGCAGAGGCAGGCGGATCTCTGTGAGCTTTCAAGGCCAGCCTGGTCTACAAAGTGAGTTCCAGGACAGCCAGGGCTGTTACACAGAGAAACCCTGTCTCAAAACAAACAAACAAAAAAGAGGGTGAGGTGGCTGACTGTGTTCATGTATGCATTTTGGGTGCCCCTACTGCCATGTGGTAAGGCTGACACATTTCCTATATCAGACAAGGGGGTATTCCAGACCCTATGACAGGATCTTGGTTTTAGAACAGTTTTAGTTAATGTACCAACTGGGTTCTAAAGAAAACTTAAAAGTTTCCCTTGTACCACCAAAAGGTTGTGCCAAAATAGACAGCTTTCCCCTGACCCCTGATTGCTTCTTGATAAAGTTAACTTGGCAAAATACAGAAGAATTCATCAAGGTCACAGGGTATTAAAGTAAGGTAGAGTATGTTGATGAAAGTGGCTAGTTGGATAGGCCTCCCTTACTAGTGGCCACCAGGAAGGGAGGATGGAATACAGGGAACTCAGGTATCACTGTTGAGTATGGTCTTTGTGCTTTCCTTGTGGTTGCCCATGGAAGGAGAAGGGAAAGTCACAGGAAAATCTGCAGAGGATGCTCTGAAGAAGAGCTATGGAAGAAGTTTCAGTGTATCTTCTTGTCTTACAGAGGGTAACAAGGCACTCCTAAACTGTAGCAGTTTAATCCAGCCCTTCAAAGGAAGAAAGGCCTGCTACTTTTCTGCATTCCATCTTGGCCTAAATTTTGATAATAAAAATGGCTTCTAGAGAAAAATATCAATCATAGTATTTCCTATCCTACAGAAAAGAGCTTTGTACAAAGGACACTCAGAGTTTCTTAGATTGCCCGTTCCCCCTTGCTGGTACATTCTGATAACAGATAAAAGCTTTCAAGGTCCGAAAGGATAGCTAAAAGCTAGCACAGATAAATAAAGTCAGAGGGGTTGGGGATTTAGCTCAGTGGTTGAGCGCTTGCCTAGCAAGCACAAGGCCCTGGGTTCGGTCCTCAGCTCCGACAATAAATAAATAAATAAATAAACAAACAAACAAATAAATAAATAAATAAAGTCAGGCACCTCTGCTAGTTTGATCTGCCTTGATCAGGCGTGCTGGCTGTCACATATACGTGACCTTACAAAATTTAAAGGTGCCTTCTATTGCTGTGATAGAACTTCATGACCAAGACAACTTACAGAAGAAAGCAAGCTTGGCTTATGGTTCCAGAGGGTTAGGGATCATAATGGTGAACACAGCATGGTGGCAGCAGGCCTGATAGCTGGGGCAGCAAGCTGAGAGTATACACAAAGCAGAGATAGAGAGTGGCTTTTAAAAATCTCAAAACCTGGGCTGGAGAGATGGCTTAGCAGTTAAGAACACTGGCTGATCTTCCAGAGGTCCCCAGTTCAATTCCCAGCAACCACATGGTGGCTCACAACCATCTATAATAGGATATGATGGCCTCTTTCTGGCATGCATGTCCATGCAGAGCACTCTTAAAATACAAATAAATAAAAAATTAAACAAACAAACAAAAAACCTCAAAAGCTAGACATGGTGATCCAAGCCTTTATTTAGTCTCAGCACTTGGGAGGCAAACACCAGCCTGCTCTACACAGGGAACTCCAGGACAACATAAAGAGATCCTGCCTTTAAAAAAAAACAACAAACAAACAAACAAAAACACCAAATAAACCCCCAACCCCAAAAAGCAAATAAACAAACAAAACCCCCAAACTGCCCATCCCCCAGCAAGGCTGCACCTCCTAACCTTCCTAAACAGGACCTCAGGATCAAACATCTGAGCTCATGGGGACGTTCACATTCAAACCACTGCCCCCATTTTTGTCTTAAATTTAAGACACAGACTTTATTAAAGATTCATTCTTATGCACTCAGCAGAAGTCATCTGAGGAAGCCCTGTTAAAGCTCATCCTGGAGTAACATGTTGTTAGGTAGGGGATTCCAGGCAGGGTTCTCTCTGTCCTCTCCACTGATAGGGAGGCAGAGCCAGACAGATCTGTGGGTTCCAGGCCAGCCTGGTCTACAGAGCAAGATCCAGGACAGGTACCAAAGCTACAAAGAGAAACCCTGTCTCGGAGAGAAAAAAAAAAGATTTATTTTTATGTGTATGGATACTTTGCTTTCATATATGTCTGTGCACCACATGTGTACAATGTGGGGCCAAAAGAGGGTATTAGAACCCTTGGAACTGGAGTTCCAGCTGGTTGTGAGCTGCCATGTGGGTGCTGAGATTGACACCCATCCTCCAGAAGAGCTGCCAGTTCTCTTAACCACTGAGCATCTCTCCAGCCCCTAAAGGTTACCATTTTTTATCCCATGATATATGGATAACTGGGTATTTATCAGTGGAGAGGACATAGAGAACCCTGCCTGGAATCCCCTACCTAACATGTTACTCCAGGATGAGCTTTAACAGGGCTTCCTCAGATGACTTCTGCTGAGTGCATACACATTGGATTTGGTGATGGTTTGCTATACCGACTGCTTCTCTATCTGCTACCTGCTGCTCATTCAAAAGCACCGTTATAGATGGATTTTCTGTTCTGTAGAAAATACAAAAAGGCTTTCGACTGGTGTGTGTTTTCTTTCTTTTCTCCCACCCCCAAACCTTAGGAAAATCAGTTTACTGAGCACACTGAACAATCTAGAATCCCACTGCAGGCCGGCTTGTGTTTTCTATGAACTTCGCCTGGGTGCTTAGAAAACTTCAGAGTTTAACAATATTCATACAGGCAGTCTTCATCTATTGCATGCCTTACATATAGTTTGGATTTAATTGTTCTTTAATAAGATGGTACACTTATTTGCTAATATAATATGTCTCATGATATTAAGAAAAGAAATAAAAGGGGGCAGTAAATAGAAAAAGCAAATGTTAGAAGGATGTAAGAAAAAGATTATTAGCAGAAAAGGATTTCTGTATGGTATATGGTAAGACTTTGCCTGGGTTAAGATAGCTATGTATTAGCTGGGCAGAAGTGGCTCACGCCTTTAATCCCAGCACTCGGGAGGCAACGGCAGGTGGGTCTCTGTGAGTTTGAGCCCAGCCTGGTCTACAGAGTTCCAGGACAGCTAGGGCTGTTACACAGAGGAACCCGTCTCAAAAAACAAACAAACAAACAAACAAAAAACAAAGAACAAACCAAAACAAAAGATAGCTGTGGATAGCTATGTATTTACAGAGTGAGAAAGATTGAGACAAAGTTCAGAAGCCCCAAACAAGTCGGGAAAGCCTGAGTAAGGTATAGAAAGTATACAGAAGATTAAACTGTGGAATAATATACAATATTAAATTTCTACAGTCAAAGTTCAGTCAAACCTCTACTTAAACCAATAGAGCTCTCTTAAATATTGATTTCTCTTCATAGCATTCACAAGGACTGGCTTAAAGAACAAAAATGTATGCTTAATCAGAATTTATTTAAAAGTGTTTACTTTTTCCCAACCTTTATCTAAATATTACATAAAAGTTAAACACACACCCTTCTCCCTCTCCCTCCCCCTCCAGGCCCTCTCTCTCGGTTTTTCTGAGACAGGGTTTCTCTGTGTAGCTTTGCACCTTTCCTGGAACTTGCTTTGTAGACCAGGCTGGCCTCAAATTCACAGAGATCCACCTGCCTCTGCCTCCCGAGTGTTGGGAGTAAAGGCGTGCGCCACCACCGCCTGGTTGGAACATTTCTGAAAGGGTCCTGCAGCTCTGAGAGTCACCACCCTCTTGATCAGAGAGGCCATGGAAACTTCACAGACCCTCTAAAGAAAGGACTCAGAGAGGAAAGTACCCTCAAGGCTTTCATAGAGAAGTCATAGTCAAGAAGGCCTTGATTCATCCCAGCAGACAGTACAACTGGTAAAAGGTTAAAAACCAGCAGCTCCTCCCAAGGCCAAGTAACCCCCGAATACAGACACTCAATAGGCCTTGATAGTAAGTAAAAAGGAAAACAGTTAATTTTTCTTATTATTGTTGTTTCGAGACAGGGTCTTTCTATCTAGCCTTGGCTGGTCTGGAACTTGTTATGTAGACCAGGTTGGCCTCCAACTCATAGTGATATGCCTGCATCTGCCTCCTGAGTACTATGATTAAAGACATGTGTCACCACACCTGGCTTAAAAATAGTTTTGGTCAACAGCATGGTCTTAAATACCTGTTTTAGTTTCCTTTCTGTTGCTGAGATAAAATGTTATTACCAGAGCTGGAGAGATGGCTCAGAAGTTAAGAACACTGGCTGCTCTTCCAGAGGTCCTGAGTTCAAGTCCCAGCAACCACATGGTGGCTCACAACCATCTATCATGAGATCTGGTGCCCTCTTCTGGTCTTCAGGCATACATGCAGGCAGAGAACTGTGTACACACTAAATAAATACATCTTTTAAAAAAATGTTCTTACCAAAAGAAACTTGGGGAAGGAAATGGTATTTTACTGACAGTCTCCCCCACCCATTTTGTGGTTTTCCCCTTAAATTAAAAACTGAAGGGTTAGGGATTTAGCTCAGTGGTAGAGCGCTTGCCTAGCAAGCACAAGGCCCTGGGTTGGATCCTCAGCTCAAAAAAAAAAAAAAAAAGAAAAGAAAAGAAAAAAACTGAAATACAATGTGTACCACATGTGTATGGGTACCCATGGAGTCTAGAAAAGAGTGCTGGATGCCCTGGGGCTGGAGTTATAGGTGGTTGTGAGCCATCTGACATGGGTGCTGTGAACAGAACAGTGGCTCTTAACCACTGAGCCATCTCTCTAGCCCCTCATGTTGTGTTTTTTGAAATAGAGCCTTACTATACAGCCCAGATTGGCTTCAAACTTGCTTTCCTGATTAGTTTCCTGAATCCTGGGATTAAGGCTTTTCCTTGCTAATTGATCTCTGACAAGGGTACCAAGTCCATTCAAAGGACAGACTTCATCAAACGATGCTGGGACAAATAGATCGCCATATACCAAAAGGATGAGGTTGGACATACAAAAATATGAACTAAAAAAGTGGATCGAGGGTTGGGGATTTAGCTCAGTAGTAGAGTGTTTGCCTAGCAAGTGCAAGGCCCTGGGTTCGATCCTCAACTCAAAAAAAAAAAAAAGTGGATCAAAGACAATTAAAACTTAGAGTGAGCAAGATAGTTCAGAGGGTAAGGGTGATTGCCGCCAAGCTTGATGATCTGAGTTCGATTCCTGAAAACCACATGGTAAAAGAGAGAACTGACTCCCCCAAGTGTTCTTCTGACCTCTATACACAAGCTGTGGCACATGTGTACCTATACAAGCACAAACACAATACATGAATGAATAAAAACTTAAACTCTAAGACTCTCAAGAAAAAAAAAAATGTACAGCTGGGTGGTGGTGGTTGCACATGCCTTTACTCCCAGCACTTGGTAGGCAGAGCCAGGTGGATCGATCTCTGTGAGTTCGAGGCCTGCCTGGTCTACATAGCGAGATCTAGGACAGGCACCAAAATTCCACAGAGAAACCCTGTCTAGAAAAAAAACTAAAAAACCAAAAAAACATGAAAAGTAACTCCGTATCATTGGTCAGTAAGCCCTTAGGAAAATGTAAATTAAAAACACAGTATCTTTTCACACCTGCTAGGATGGTGACAAAGTAAAAACAAGGAGAAAAGCAAGCATTTCTAAAGCATGTGGAAAAGTGTGGTGGTTCCTGAAAAAGGTAAATATCTCAACAAACCCACTTTTGGGACTCCCAGAGTTCAAGAGAATGACATTATTTGCTTTAGGCTGAGGTTTTTGTAGCTAAGCACAGGGAGCAGGGGAGAGATTTACTTGAGGAAAAATGAGGAAGTTAGCTGTTTTCCTTAGATAAACGTTTTGTCTGTGGTCTTTTTTGCCATCACTGGGTGTCTGGAGTCGGGCCAGCCGCCTTCTGCAATCCTCAAATACCTGCTTCCTGGAACTCTGAGGTCAGTTTCAGGACCTTACTTTTTTTAGGGGGTGGGGGTAGGGGGAATTCATGTTTCAATTTGAAGAAAATGTCTCACAGCAAGCTTAAGTGTGTAAGTATAGGTAGTATAACCATTATACTATCTGGTTCCAGAAGGTAAGTTCACCTCTTTAAAGGAGTACCATTGTTTGCTCTGTCACACTCACCACCATTAACCTGCTGTTGTTACTGAAAGGAAAAGTATTGGCTCAGGACCCCCAAAAGCCATGCTCACTATGCTCGAGCTGACCAGAGTCCCTTCAGTTACTGTTATTGTTGGGCGGGGGTGAGGGGGTGTTGGATTTTTAAGTACGGTTTCACTCAGGTAGCTGAGGCTGACCATAAAGTTGCTAGGTAGTGGAGGCTGGCCATAAATTCTTTTTTCTTTCTCTCCTTCAGTGCCTAGGTCCTATGCCCTGATGATGCATAATCAGAACCACAAACCCACCTCTTTGGCATTAAATAATGACTGCTCTAGCTGTCTGAGGTCATCAAATTCTCATCTTTTATTTCCTCCTACAAACTTATAAAAATTCTCCAAATGTGGCTGACCAGGGAACAAGACTGAGCTCCGTAATGACTGATCCACTTTCTTTCTCTACCTCACCTCCATTCTCCTACATAATCTGCCAGCTGGAGATGAGACGCAAGACTGTCTTCTAAGATTGCCAGCTCTCTGAATAAAGCACTGTTTTAAAGATTCAGTTCCTATGTACACACTGGTATCTGCAAAGAGGCAACAAACTGTTATTCCAGCTTTGGCATTCTGGTTACAGTAGATGCCTTCTACATGCCATGATGTTACATTATTAAGAATCCCTGGCTCAAGCTGGGTGGTGGTGGCACATGCCTTTAATCCCAGCACTTGGAAGGTAGCGGCAGGTGGATCTCTGTGAGTTCTAGGACAGCTAGGACTGTTACACAGAGAAACCCTGTCTTGAAAAATCAGAAAAAAAGACAATCCCTGTCTCAGAGGTTAAGAGCACTCATTGCTCTTCCAGAGGTTCTGAGTTTAATTCCCAGCAACCACATGGTGGCTCACAACCATCTGTAATGAGATCTGGCGCCCTCTATACTGGCATGCAGGCAGAACACTGAATACATAATAAATAAATAAATAAATAAATAAAATAAAAAAGAAAGAAAAAAAGAAAAAGAATCCCTGGTTTGGTCTACATAGTGAGTTCCAGGACAGCCAGGACTACACCTCAGAGACACCTGTCTTGAAAACACAAAACAAAAACAAACAAACAAACAAAAAATAAAGAAAACAAAGACAGAGACAGGGAGAAGAGCATCCCAGGCCTAGTGGGGAGAAGTACGTGTGTGTGTTTGTGTGTGTGTTTGGGGGGGGGATTACTTAAAATAGATATTTAAGGGGCTGGAGAGATGGCTCAGAGGTTAAGAGCACTTGTTGCTCTTCCAGAGGACCTGAGTTTGACTCCCAGCACCCACATGGTGGCTCACAACCGTTTGTACTTTCAGTTCTAGGGGATCTGATGCCTACTTCTGGCCTCCATGGGCATACATGTGGTACATAGGCATACATGCAGGCAAAACACTCATAGACAGTCCCCCCTCACCCCCACCCAAAAAAAAGAAAGAAAAAGAAAAAAAAAAAAAGCACGACATTTAAGCAGTAGCTAGGCTGGTTGTGAAACATAACCGCAGTACTTGGAAGGCAGAGACAAACAGATCTGCTTGTTCAAGGCCAGCCTGGTCTACTTAGCCAGAGCTACAATGGTGAGACCCTGTCTCAAAAAGCGAGGAAATTACTACTCAGGGATATTCCACACTTTGAGGAGGTGAAGTTGGGGGCCAGCACCCACACAACCTTGGCCCCCCCCTCCCACTATTTCAGAACTGGGGGCAGAGGTCAAGAGAAAGGAACAGCCCTCCAACTGAGTGATAATGCAACACTTCTTGGGGCTCTACCCCTTTTCCCTCTGTCAAGAGACAGTTGTATCTCTTGTGCATCTTGGAATCAGTCTACAGGAGTCGTAAATGACTTTCCCTTAGCGTTACCCCTAGGGTGCCACCGAAACATAAAGTAAGGATCGATAAGTAAGGTTGGAACGCCCAGTTTAAGGAGTTTGGCACGGGTTTCCAACTCAGCTGAACTTCAGACTCACCAAGAAAGAATGCTAAAATACATGTTTGCTCATAATCGCTCCGGAACCAAAGAAGAGACATCGTCCACAGGTATCTGAGCCGATCAGACAGAGACGATGGGCAAAGATCCAGTAAGTGCCCTTAAAGGCCTACATTGAAAGCGCCGGCAGCCCAGGGGAGGGCGGAGGGGAGGGGGCCTCCGCCAGGCTGTAGGCGGAGTCGCTTTCGCCTCGGATTTGGGTACCCAACGACAAGGTCTCACTTTGGGGGCGTTCCTCAAGGAAGCCGGACCGAAGTGCTTCTTACCCGCCGCAGACGACCATTAGACAGCAAGTCGGCGATGCCCTTGGCAGCGTCGTTTTTCTCCGCCACACAGAGAACTTTTCGTACTCCTCGGAAGGCCACTTCCATGGCAGCGCGGGACAAGGCACGGCCTCCAGGCCGTCGCTGCCACTGGAACGCTAAGAGAGTGACTGGGAAGATCATTACCTAGGCCCTGCGCCAGCAGCCACTCCACGGTGCCCCGCACATACTGGGCAACCTAGAGGAGACTCTGCGAGGAACCCCTCCGAAAGCCCCCTTGATAATGCACCTTTCCCAGGCCACTGCTGCCGCTGCGTGAAATCTACACCCCAGAGTCCCGCTTAAACTCGCGCTCACAGGCAACTTCCGCTAACCCAGCAGTCTCAAACTACAACTCCCAGAATGCTTCCTGCCCCGGCACGCTCGCCCAACACCGTTTCTCCTCCTTCCTTAAACTCTACGGTATCCTACTTTCCCTTTCTTTAGGACAGTGGTTGGTTAATGGGACTTGTCCTCAAGAAGGACTGATTGATAGTGCCTCTTAAAAGGGGCCACTTACTCGGAAGTCAGTGTGAGCGTTTCCGGGTCATGCGACGCTGACGCTTGGGAGTCATGTGATACCAAGATGGTGGTGCCGCGGTAGCTTCCCAGCGACAGTACAGCCCTAGGAGCCGCGACAGTTTCTGCCCTTAGGTCGTGGGGAGGCCCATTTAACTGACTTTTCGGCCGCCCGTGACTAGGACTAAGGACCTGATCAGAGCTGGGGCTGTTGATGTCACTGGTAGGTTCCGGGGAGTGCGGGTGACCTCGGTTCAGAAGCCTTGCGCCGGCCGGAGAAACAGTGGCTCGCCTCCTCCGTCATCTGGGCTTGCAGCTTAGGATTGGAGTTCATGAGGCTTCCCAGGGCTTCCCAGGTCCCAAACCCTGATAATCATCTGGAATTTGAATTTTTGGGTATGTGAGAGGGAAGTGCAAAGAAGGCCGCAAGAGCTTCGCTTCCTCATCCAGAGGCCGGACTTCCCCGCCGACTAACCCCGCATTATTTTCTATTTCCTCTCAATGTCCTCTCCGTATTTCAGGAAATATGATCAGCGCCCCTGATGTGGTGGCCTTCACCAAGGAAGACGAGTACGAGGAGGAGCCTTATAATGAGCCCGCCTTGCCGGAGGAGTACTCAGTACCTCTCTTCCCCTATGCCAGCCAGGGGGCCAACCCCTGGTCTAAACTGTCCGGGGCCAAGTTCTCCAGGGACTTCATTCTTATTTCCGAGTTCTCTGAGCAGGTGGGACCCCAGCCCTTGCTGACTATCCCCAATGATACCAAAGTTTTTGGCACTTTTGATCTCAATTACTTCTCCTTGCGGATCATGTCAGTGGATTACCAGGCTTCATTCGTGGGTCATCCTCCTGGTTCTGCCTACCCCAAGTTGAACTTTGTGGAGGACTCCCAGGTGGTACTGGGAGACTCTAAGGAAGGGGCCTTTGCATATGTGCACCACCTTACTTTGTATGACCTGGAAGCCCGTGGCTTTGTGAGGCCCTTCTGTATGGCTTATATCTCTGCAGACCAGCATAAAATCATGCAGCAATTCCAGGAGCTTTCAGCTGAATTTTCCAAAGCATCTGAGTGCTTGAAGATGGGTAACAGGAAGGCATTTGCCGGGGAACTTGAAAAAAAGCTCAAAGACTTGGATTACACGAGGACAGTGCTGCACACAGAAACTGAGATCCAAAAAAAAGCCAATGACAAAGGTTTTTATACATCTCAGGCAATTGAGAAAGCCAATGAACTGGCCAATGTGGAAAAGTCCATCATTGAGCATCAAGATTTGTTGAGGCAGATCCGCTCATACCCTCGTCAGAAGATGAAGATGCCTGATTTGCATCCTGGTGATGTGGAGCATACCCAAGACCAGGCTGAGCAGGTATCTACTACCTCTTACCCTGAGGAGCCAGCTAATGCAGACCTCTATACCTGCAGACCGGCATACACTCCCAAACTCATCAAAGCAAAATCCACCAAGTGTTTTGACAAGAAGTTGAAGACCTTAGAGGAGCTCTGTGTTAGGGAGTATTTCACTCAGACCCTGGCCCAGCTTAGCCACATTGAACACATGTTCAGAGGAGACCTGTGCTACCTCCTGACCAGTCAGATTGACAGAGCACTTCGGAAACAACAGTACATCACAAACTTCCTCTTTGAAGACTTCATGGAGGTTGATGACAGGGTGGAGAAACAAGAAAATGTGCCCTCCCAGCCCAGTCAGGACAGGCTGCCATCCAGGCCTGTGGAAGAATGCCCCATTCCTAAAGTGTTGATTAGTGTTGGTTCTTACAAGTCCAGTGTGGAGTCTGTGCTGATCAAGATGGAGCAGGGCCTTGGCGATGGAGAGTACAGGGAGGCGGAGGCAACAGAGTCAAGCAGTTTTGAGCCCCCAGACAACCTGGACTACCTGGATATGGATATGAAAGGGAGTGTCAGCAGTGGGGAGAGCATCGAGGTCCTGGGCACCGAGAAGTCATCTTCTGTGCTGTCTAAATCTGACAGCCAGGCCAGCCTCACAGTGCCACTGAGCCCCCATGTAGTCCGTAGCAAGGCAGTCAGCCACAGGACAATCAGTGAGGACAGTATTGAAGTCTTAAGCACCTGCCCATCTGAGGCCCTCATTCCCGATGACTTTAAGGCCAGCTACCCAAGTGCCATTAATGAAGAGGAAACCTATGCAGGTAATGAGGGGGCCATCCATTTCGAGGCAAGTGTCAGCCCACCAGAACTGGGTGAGACTCAGGAGGGCAGCTTGGAAAATACCCCATCCCAAATAGACTCCAGCTGCGGTATTGGAAAGGAGAGTGAAGGTCAGCTGGCTCCTCTACCCACCCCAGCTTATACTCTCTCTGATGAGGATGGTGTGGTGAGCATCCCCCCACAGCGCTGCGGGCAGAAGGATCAAGGGTTCCATGTGGACGCCGTGATGGAAAACACTGACCCTTCACTCCGAGACAACAGTTGTGAAATGTTCCCAGCTTATGAGCTGGATCCAAGCTGCCTTCTGGCTAGCCGAGATGTCAGTAAGACAAGCCTGGATAACTACTCGGATACCACTAGCTACATGAGCAGTGTGGCCTCTACCAGCTCGGACAGAACCCCCTCTGCTAGCCTATCCTCTGACAGACACAAAAAGAGAGCTGGCCAGAATGCCTTAAAATTCATCCGCCAGTACCCTTTTGCCCACCCAGCCATCTACTCCCTGCTTAGTGGGAGGACACTTGTGGTCCTGGGCGAAGATGAAACCATAGTCAGGAAGCTTGTAACTGCACTGTCCATCTTTGTTCCCAGCTATGGCTACTATGCCAAGCCGGTGAAGCACTGGATTTCTTCCCCTTTGCATATTGTGGATTTTCAGAAGTGGAAGCTTATTGGCCTACAGAGGTAACTGGCTCCAGGTGGTGGGAAAGGGCGCTAGACATTAAGAGATGAAGAGGTGGTTCTGTGGACCTCAGGAAAGGGAAGCTTGCTTTCTGGACAATGGATAATCCAACTCACTGCTCTCACCTTTGGCAAATCACTCTTGATTCCGTTGCCTTCTCTATCATGGGGAGGGGTTCACAGTTGCTAAGTGATTGCAAATGCTGGCACCTTCCTGTTTCCCTGTCAGAATTGTTTGGGAGAATTATTCTTTGTGTATGTGTTTGGTGCTAGCGATAGAACCCAGGGCTTGCATATGCTAGGCAGACATACTACTTCTGAATTATATTCCTGTTCCTGGGGGAACTTTTTAAATCGTGAATTCCCAGTCAGATTCTAAATCGGTTAGTCTGTCTGAGATAAGAACTGGAGTCTTGGTCCAGTGAAATCAGAGAGCGATTGGATTTGGAGGTCTTATGTTCGTTCTGACTCCAGTTCACACTGGCCTAAAGATAGAGAGCCCCAGTAGCCTGTATCCTGCTACTGGATTTGCTCCGGAAGTCAAGGGGTCCCAAGAGCTTGTCCTCCCCCATTTGAAGTTATGGTGTTTCCTTTCCATGGCTCATTCACACAAGTATTTGGGCAGGTTACTCCTGTGTTCCAAGAAAATAGGAAAATAGAGTGCACTTATTGGTCATTTGCCAAGTATTGTGAGGCTAGTGAAGGGCCAGCCTCTGCCCAGTGCCTGAATTACAAGGAAATCCAGCCATGTGGACTCTGGCCCCCATCCTGTCACCATGCCACCAGCTTAACCCCTCTGCTAGTTCCTTCACTGTAGTCAGCTGGCAAGTCTCTTATGAGAGCAGATGCCTAATCATTGACTAGTCTCTACAAGTGCACGCTCTAAAAGTGAAGGAGTCAGGCAGGGCATGGAATCTCAAGCGGGGAGTATCGGTAGCAATTGAGATGCGATGTGAGCATCCTACTGAGGGGCACAACTGGTGGGAATGCTCCTACACGGTGTCAGTGCCTACACAGTACCTGTGCTCCAAGGGATGATTTCCCTGGGCAGGAGCCAGGAATGGCATGGCCAATGGGTAGGTCACAGCTAACCCAGAGAAGCCCTGGGGGAAGTGAGCAGTAACCATGGCACTGAACACCCAGAAGTGAAACCGTCAGAGGGGCGTGACGGTTGCAGAGAGCGCAGTCTCAGTCACTGCTGACATTGCCACCCTCATGTGGTGGGTGTGGACTCCTCAAATTGTGTTGTGTACCTCTGCTTCTGTGCGGGAGCTCCCAGTGCTCACCTTCCAGAGCTGCAGAAGGGCCCAGACTGGGACAGTGTTACTTTAGAACAGTACCTGGCCTTAGTGATTAGCTATGTGGAGGCCAGTCTAGGCTGTATTAGCAAGACATTTGGCTTGAAAAAGAAAAAGAAAAAAAATGATGCAGAAGACATTGGCTTGAAAAAGGAAAAATAAGTGATGCAGAAAGGTGTGTTTGTGTAGTGGCGCTCTTGTCCACAGAGCTGTGAGCAGCCACAGGACTATTTCTGAGAGCAGGGTTCATCTGGCTCCTCAAGTCCTGGCTTCTTCACATAGAACTGCTCAAATACAGTTTTTAAAGAATTTCACTTGAATCCAGGCGGTGGTGGCGCACACCTTTAGTCCCAGCACTTGGGAGGCAGAGCCAGGCAGATCTCTATGAGTTCCAGGCCAGCCTGGTCTACAGAGTGAGTTCCAGGACAGGCACCAAAGCTACACAGAGAAACCCTGTCTCGAAAAACCAAAAAAACAAACAAAAAACATCACTTGAACCACCAGCTTCCCTGGCCCTTGATTCTTTTCCCACACAGGCCTTCTGCCTGGTAACAGCCACGGGTGACTCTCCCATCACTTTAAATGAACACCAGAGACAAGTGTGTGGCTTGCTAAAGCAGTGACAAGATCAGAACTGGTGGGTAAACAGTGCATGGGAGTTAGGCTTAGGCAGGGTCCTGGCTGGGTGACCTCAGACTCCTTGGTCCTGGTGGCCTCCCTGGTTGGATGGTGGCAGTGGCTGAGGGAATAGGCTGTATTCACTGTAATGGAGCACACGGTCTGGGACCTGGTTGTGTATTTGGCTTCCTGAGGAAGAATTTTATGGGGAACAGAAATGGAAGAGGTTGGATGGAGACATCATCTGGGAGGAAGGGAGTGCCAAAGCCGAGTTTCAGGAAATGACGTAGGCTGGGACGTCACAACAGAGATGAGGGTCAGACAGGCAGAACTGTGCCGAGTGGGGGAGAGGAGCTCTACATTGCTGAGCTCTGGGTTTGCCTGGGCCCCCCAGTGGAGGGAAAGCAAACTAAAGATGACAGAGAAGCTGGTATGGAGTCAGTCTCACACACACACACACACACACACACACACACACACACACAAGATGACAGAGAAGCTGGTATGGAGTCAGTCACACACACACACACACCCAGGGTGGGGGTGGGAAAGGCAGGCCACTGAGGACTAAGATTGGCAGAGGGTGAGGGACCCTCTCTTCAAACCTCTTACTGTCCTCGTGGACTGTTTCTATCTGCAGGCCCCAATTCTCCCTTGCTCATGGGGTGTGCTGTCTACCCACTGCCAGGGTTTAGGGCCTGTGTGTGTTCTGCCATTTGAATTCTGAGCTGACCTCGCCATGGTCCTCAGGCCTTCCTTCACAAGCCCCAGGTCCCACTTTGCTTTCAAGTCCAGTGCTCCCATGAACAAGACGAGACTCAGGCCGCTCTTTACTGCAACCTCAGCTCCCAGGTCAATGCCTGGTTAGGTAGTAGATGCTTAACACATAATTATGAAGTGCACCAAGAAGAAAACAACAGTGCGGTCACAGTGGGGTTTCTTTTTCTATAGTGTCACGTCTTACATAAGCCCTGAATGTTAGAGGAAGGTCGTTCGTCTGCAAAATCTTGTCAGGTGTTTGCTACAGGAGAGCTTGTTTGTCTTCATGTGGTGCTGGGATGAAAACCCTGGCCAGTGCATGGCAGGCCAATGCTCTACCTCCTTTACCCTCCCCTGCTTGAGGAGGCCATGTTTTGTTTGTTTGTTTTGTTTTGTTTTACTTTTACAAGTTTACTACAGGTTCAGAGGTGGGAATTTAAAAGGGAGAGACTCAGAGCACCATGCTGTCTGAACTAAGCGTGACTGACGGTCAGCCACATGGTGGACAAGAAGCCAGCTGGCAGGGAGGGGAGCATTACAGAGCAAAGGTCAGTATTAGGGAATGCATGCTCAGAACAGAGGTGGGGAGAAAAGGATCTTAGGCTTTTCTGAGCAGCCGGGGAGATTTTTAGGGACAGCGTCAGAGGCGGAGCACTCGGCCTGTGCCTCTTCACCATTGAGACACATACTGCTGGGCAGTAGGGACGGACCACCAGGGGAGAGGCAGCCCTGGCTTGAGGATGGAGAATTCCTTAGCAGCACCCCCTGAGGACCAGACCCCATCCTAATGTGACTTAGTTTGTCACTCTGGTGACTCCATGGAGAATTAACAGTGAGAAGTATCTCCATCTCAGCGATGAGGCTCACAAAGGGTAAAGGAGATTGACAAAGCTAATAGTCCAGAGATGAGGGAGGCCTGAAAGTGCTTCAGTCTGGTGTGAGGAATTTTCAGAGGCCATCAGGAAATTGCCCAGGGCCTCAGGAACCAAAGCATCTGAACTTCCTCCAGGGCCAATGTATGCTAGTTGGGTGCAAGCAGTTTGGGGGCGGTGAGCCTCATCTCTTAACTATCGGCCTCCATTTTTCTAAACCTTGCCTTTTTTTCTGACCTTGGCCTATCTCTTCCAGGGTGGCCTCCCCTGCCAGTATGGGTACCCTCCATACCCTGAGCCGTTACAGCCGCTATACAAGCATCCTGGACCTGGACAGCAAGACCCTACGCTGTCCCCTGTACAGGGGTACACTGGTACCCCGCCTGGCTGACCATCGAACTCAGATCAAGCGAGGCAGCACGTACTACCTGCACGTCCAGAGCATGCTCACCCAGCTCTGCTCCAAGGCGTTCCTCTACACCTTCTGCCACCCCCTGCATCTGCCTGCCCATAGTGAGGAGACACAGGAAGCAGTGGCCAGCAGACAAACCAGCTTCCTAAAGCTCAACCTGGGGCTAGTGAATGAGGACATCAGAGTGGTGCAGTACCTGGCTGAGCTGTTGAAACTGCACTACATGCAGGAGTCACCTGGGACCACCCACCCCTTGCTCAGGTTTGACTACGTCCCCAGCTTTCTGTACAAAATCTAAGAGTTCCAGCCACTGTGACCAAGACCTGTGACTTGGGATGGGGAGGGAGAAGGGTCGGTGTGACTAAATACTTGCCTGAGCTGGAGTGTTGAGCTTCCTGGTGTCAGCGGAAGGAAACAGGTGGCAGTTGTGGTTCCCATCTAGTCCTGGGCAGTGCGTGAAGTGGGCCGAGTAGAGGTGGAGCCTGGCTCCCCAGAGGTGGCTGGAAGAACAGCAGCTCCTCTTGGTTCCATGGGGAAGTGGCCACCAAATAAGGGGGTGTCCTTCATTTCCCAAGGATCAGCAGTCTGGGCAGGAAGAGAAAGCTCTAGACCCTGTGGGGCTGGAGCAGATGAGGCTAAGTAGCCAAAGCCCAGATGACATCTGAGTGGCAGAATCAGCCTGGGATCTGGTGTAGGACACAGGACAGCCATCGTCTCCATCTACCTCTACCTGGACCCCAGCAACTGAGGGGAGGCTCCCAAACAAGGACTCGGAGGAACCAGTGCTCTGGTCAGTTGGAGAAAGACACATCTGGGCTGTGGGGGATGCACACCACAAGTGGCCCCTTGACCTATCTTCCCCTGTCAAGGAAGTGCTCACTGAGTCCCCAGGGGTCATTCCTTACAGTGGTCCTGGATGTGAAGATGTCACACAGCTACAGCCAGTTTGAGAACTACACTGGGAGCTGTAGATAAAGCAGGCCATAGGCCATTCCCCACTGTCTATGACAGGAGCTGCCTATTGCCTCTTCTCAGCCAGGACATTAACTCGGACGCTCCTGGAAAGGTCTGCAGCACTATATTACCTCTCCTGGTGGCTGCGGGCTTGGTGACAACTGAGGTCTGGTTGGCTAGCTTGTGTTCTGACCGGAACTTAGAAGCAAGGATATCCTGTACCAGCTCCTGGGTGGCTATCATTAGACCTCCATCTGGGAGGCAGTGTGCACCTCCATCCTCACAATCGTCCACGTGTGAGTGAGTCCCTTTCCCCTTGAAAGAACAATGAGCCTGGGTGAGGCCCCTCCTGGTCCCCACCTGACCCACTGGTGGCCTTCATCATGACCTCCCCAGGACTTCAATTGCAGCTGCTCCTGTTGTGCTCCACATGCTACGTGGAGTGAATGCTCCTCATAGTTCTGAAAATGTGAGACCTGTTGAAAACGTGTTCTCCCTAAATAGGAGAAGCTCTGGTCATTACTGCTTTTTAATTAGCTAAAGACAAAACAAAACCCTGCAGTGAATGGGACCCAGATCGGCCCCGTGCATGCATCTGTTAGATGCTGTGTCCCCTGCACAGGTCTGTCAGCTGGTCACACCACTGAGGTCTCCCACAAGAAGGAACCCTGCAGAAGTCAAGTAACCAAAGATGGCTTGCAGCATGTCACTCCTGTGTCACATGTCTTGCCCAGGTCTTTGACACAAAGTTGCAATCTGTTGGTTCTGGTCCATGGCTTTAGGTCATGATCCCCATTTCACTCTAGACAGTAGTATGTGGTTTTGCTTCTGAGGCTGACAGAGAACGAGGATTTTGTCACTGTCTGTTACAGGTATTTACAGACACCTTAGCAGCTGTGGTTCCCCTTGTGGCCTCCCCCATCTGCTACTGCTTCTTAGATGCCACTTTGACTGGTTGGCTAGGTGCCGTTTCCTCAGGAGCAGGGCTGGGAGGTGGTCAGTTGCTGTTGCTACTGCCTCAGCATGGGGACTCAAAGGTGAACACTGTGTTCCCTGCACTGAGAAAGGTGAATGAGCTGCAGCCACACTTGGCCTTCTGGATACTAAAAGCACAGACTTGAGTCAAGGTCTCAAGTGGAGCTCCTTGGATCTCCTTGGCATTCATCCACAGGGTGACTCAGAAGACAAAGCCAAGACTGGTGTGGAGTGGGCAGAACAGACTTGCAGAGCAGCCGTGGAATGGCAAACAGGTGTCTGTCTTGAATGGCTCCTCACTAAGTACACACTGACAAGGGATCCAACTCCAGGATTTACTTTTTTGTTTTGTTTTTGAGACAGGATCTCATGTAACTCAGGTTGGATTCATAATCAGTATGTGCCAGGGATAACCCTGAAGTCTTGATCCTTCTGACTCCACGTCCTGATCCCTGAGACTATAGGCATGCTACCAGACCCGGTATCTGCATTTAAACTTGGTTTTAAAACTTTCTTGTGGTGATTTGAAAGGATTGCTTAATGCTGTAAGCATGCTTCCTCTCAGAGGGTACTAGTCATTGGGACTGAGTTTGGACAGAGGAGGACTGGGATCTTCTAGAAGTAGTGTATCTGTACACCTTGATGCTGTGGAGACCTATGCAGCAGGACTCAACTCCTGAAATTTTCATCGGGTCGTTGGGCAGTGGTGGCACACACTAATCCCAGCATTCAAGAGGCAGAGGCACATGGATCTCTGTGAGCTAGAGGTCACCCTGATCTACAGGATGAGTTCCAGGCCAGCCAGGGCTACATGATGACACCCTTTCTCAAGTACTAGGCTAGTAAGGCTTTTGTTTGTTTTGTTCTTTTGAGACAGTGTCATAGCCCAGGCTAAGGATGACTTTGAACTTCTGATCCTCCTGCCTCCACGTGCTGAGATTGCAGGACTGTCATGCCTAGATTGAACAGTTTTGGGGAATGAACCCAGGGCTTTATAAATACTAGGCAAGCACCCTACCAGCTGAGCTACATCCCTAGTCTGGCTAATTTAAATTATACTATTAAAAACACCTCACAGAAAGATAATAGAGCCCCTTCTTTATTCCTATCATTTTGATTCCTGACACTAAAACTGCTAAGTCAGGTTTATTTCAACTTGACTACCAAGCAATTACTTCCCTTCCTGTTTTTAAAGCTGTTTAGTTTAAGAACCATCCAACTGAGCTGGTATATTACACTTCTAGCATTGTATAAGTAATGCTTGTTCAATTCTGACATTCACATGGTCCATTGTCGAGGTCAGTCCACGGTCTTCTGTACAGTGTGGGGGTATGTGGAATATACTGGCTTGAGTTGGCACCTTCTGCCTCACTGTTTTCCTTCAGTAGAACCTTGAATTAGAAATGTTTTAACTTGCCGGGTGGTGGTGGCGCACGCCTTTAATCCTAGCACTCGGGAAGCAGAGGCAGGCAGATCTCTGGATTTGAGACCAGACTGGTCTACACAGACCCTGTCTCAAAAACAAATACTTTAACCCTCCATGATTTTGCTACTGAGGTGGCTGAGTTACTCTGAAACTTGGAACTGGACTTCATTCGTGACCTGTCATTCATGATTGGATCATTAACTCCTCCTTTACTTTAGGATGTCCACCTCATCTGAATTAGTTCCCATCTCATAACCCTAGGAAAGCCAGGAGACCCTTCTCCCTTGCCAAGTATCAAAGCCAGCAGTGCTGTGTGGTACCAGAGGCAGAGCTTCTATCTTGTGTGCATCTTGGCCACCGGCCTGTTTTGCTCAGTCCATGCCACCACCCAGCCTGAGTGCTACATATTGGACCACTGTCCTGTGCTACAGCCACCATGGTTTATCTCCCAAATGGTTGAGTTGGGTAGCAGTAGCTCACCCAGTTGGGGATGACACATCATCAGGTATGCAAGGTCTCTGGAGGTCCCAAACCTTCATGGCAGTAGGCCATGTGGGATACTTTCCACTTCTCCCTAGAAAGCTCCTGAGAAAGTGCCTTGGCTTGTACTTTGAAACAAATTAGCCAGCTTTCTGGCTTTACCCTAATACTGTGATCAAATTGGAATTTTTAAGGGACATACTTATACTTAGGCTGCAGAAAGGAAAGATTAGATTTCTTTTGCTCTGAAAACAAAGCCTTGCTTGAGCTTAAACAGTCTCCCCAATCCCTTGGCCCACTATGGTTTGGTTAAGTTAAAGCTTTGGGAAGGAACAGCAGGAACAGATGAGCTGTAGCCGTGGGGAAAAGCATCCCACAGTGTTGATCTACGGGTTTACAGCAGAGGTCCTACTAGGAGCTGTGTGTAGCTGTCTTCAGCTGGGCAGGAAGATTTAAGATTGCTAAGGTAGTGCAGTAGCCCCACAGTCGGAGATGAGGGGACCGGTATGCCACCACACCCCATGGAAATGGACCAGCTCCCAAGGAGCCTTGGCCAAACTATCTCCTGGACAGCTGGAGCTGCGGGCTGGACTGAGGCATGCAGCAGTTAGCGAGCGGCACGGTGTGCGATGAACTCTTGTTATTTTCTAAGAGGTTATTTTATTACTGCATGTCCCGCCGTGTCTGTGAATATGTGTCCAATCTGCAAGCTGCAGTCAGTACTGGAACAGGGTACTGCACTGCTGATGTGACTGTCCCACAGGCATTATGCACAAAAGTTTAACCAGAGTAAATGCCAAACAAATAGTATGAGGAGTGTACTTTTTAAGATATTAATTTATTTGAGTTCAGATATTTTTAAAATATAAAAACTGGTTGTATTTTCTAAAGCTATAATTCTTGTAGACATTCTGTGGGTAAAAATTTGATTGTGTGTATTAAAAAGTCCCCAATGGTTTGCAATTCAGCTATGTAAAAATAAAGATTCTTTGGGAAGGGAGCACTTGGGCTCCTAATTATAAGAAGCTGGTTATCTCAGAAAGGTGGAACACAAAGCCTTTGGCCTCTGCTGATTCCCAAACTAGAAAGGGCTTTGCACATCATAGAAATAGCCAGTTCTATAAGGCTGTTTGTGTGGTAGGCATGAACCCAGGGCATCATATATACTGAATATGTGCAATGCCGCTAAGTGACACCCCTTGTCTTCTGTAACATACTTCAAGCTGCTGACAGTCACTATTTTACCTGTACATAGGTCTGCACCTCATGTTTGCCTGGTGCCCTCAGAAGCCAGAAGAAGTATTAGATCCTCTGGAACTGGAGTTACAGGTGATTGTGATCCATCATGTGGGTGCTGGGGATCAAACCGGGGTCCTCTAGAAGAGCAGCCAGAGTTGAGCCATCTTTCCAGCCCCTGACATTAACCCTTGCTTATACATCTGTCTAGTTGTATAACCCAGAGCAGAAAACTCAGTACTCCTCTGGCATCCTACTGGGCAACAGAATAGGAATAATAGGAAACACAGGCCTGAACCTGGACATTTCCTTACCTGCCACAGGGCCCACTGAGAAAGGAGAAAGGAGCATTCTGGGATCTTTAATAGCTCTGCCTCATACTGCAGTCAGTGAGATCAAATGGCTACACAGTGCTTTTCCCCCAAACAATGAATTATATAAAGCTGCTGAGAAGTGAAGTTTCAAATTTATAGTCCTTAATAACCTGCCCCAGAATTTCTGAAACGAGAACAGCCTGTCAGAAACACCCTCCAAAGCACAGTGCAGGCTCAGGTGTCCACTGAGAGGGTACAGGGTTCACGGGGTCCTGGAGCAGTCCTACCCTCGTGGTAGACGCTGGCTGTGCTGGCTCTGTCAGAAGTCGGGCAGGCCAGGTATGGAGAAGTTGGAAGCAAAACTCTCCACATCTTCCCGGAGAGTTCTCACAGCACTCTGGTACTTCTCATCCCCTGCCAGCTTCTCCTTGAACTCCTTGAGTGTCGCCCTCACAGCCATGTCGTTCTGAATCTGCAGCGTAAGCTCTATCCCTGTGCAAAAGACAGTGAGTGCCATGTGTGGTTTCCTTCACTACACATCCTGCGTTAACTCCTAGGCGTCAGTGTCCTCAGGTGACTCTAGAATGTGTCCCTTGGCAACAGACATTACAAACCTCATACAAGAGGGAGTGGTAGAGCAGCTTTCACCAATGGCTGGGTCTTAGCTACGAAAACACTTGAGAAACTCCATACACACGAGTAAGGCATTCGAACTTCCAACACCTTACCCCTTACCTCTGTGGATAAAGCGTGCAACTTTTCGGAAGTCTTCTTCCAAAAGTCCACGGGATGTCAGTGCTGGGGTCCCCAGTCGCAGTCCACTGGGTCGTAATGCGCTCCTGTCACCTTTGAGACATACAGGGTCTTGATTGTACCAAACACACCACTGTGCCCACTGTATTTTAAAAAACAGTTGGACACAGATCCTGGTCTGTGGATCCCAGCTTGATCTAGCAAGGAGGCAACTGACTTAAAAACTGGGGTCTGAAGATAAAGACGCGTATGGACCACTGTATTAACCCATGAAAGCAGTCCGTGGTATGGCTCTGGACTACAGAGGTTAACATCTGTCTGGGCCTGACAGGAGAAGTGCTGCTTGTTTTAGAGAGTCCCTGCCTCTTTACAGTCAATGCCCTTCCCCTGCTCTGGTCTGTCTCCTAAGCTGAAAACTTCCAACTCCAACACTGACTGCAAGAATCGCAGATAGGGCTGGAGGAAAAACCACAGCTGTCTCACCTGGACAGGTATTCTTGTTGCAGGCAATAGAACAGGCTTCTAGTACCTTCTCAGCCCTTCCACCATCGGTGCCCATGGGACGGAGATCCACTAGGATCAGATGATTATCAGAACCACCTGGAAACAGTTGGATACAATGGACTATAGAAGGTTGGCCACACAAGGGGAAGAAGCTGCTGTTCTGGGGAGGTGGGCAGGGATGCAACATAACTGGCCACACAAAGGGGTGTGGAGCTTCTGGCTGAAACATCCATCAGCTTCTATAGCCCAGACTGCCTGTGCCATGGTGGAGACCCACACAGGCTGAAGAGCTCTTGGTTCTTCATATTCTGGGACATTGAAATGACTGTAGGTAAGTAAATGTTCTACCGCTGAGCCAAACCCCAGCCTTTCTGAAGCCAGTTTTAAGAGGCTCCTCCTGGGACAGGCATGGTGTTATATGCTTTCAATCAATCCCAGAGTCATATGGATCTCATGAGTTCAAGGCCAGCCAAGACTACATAGTGAGACTTTTATCTCAAAAACCCAAAACCAGGGGGCTAGAGAGATGGCTCAGAGGTTAAGAGCACTGCTCTTCCAGAGGTTCTGAGTTCAATTCCCAGCAACCACATGGTGGCTCACAACCATCTGTAATGAGATCTGGTGCCCTCTTCTGGCCTGCAGTCACACATGCTATATACATAATAAGAAATAAATAAATCTTAAAAAAACAAAACAAAACAAAACAAAAACCAATAACAAAAAGATTTCCTTTTAAGTAGCACCAGAGTAGTTAGCAGAGGTTCAATTCCTCACGCAGATGAGGTAATGATGGCATGTTCAGGAGGCTCTGTGCTTTTGTTCCAAACCCCATGAGGCTTGTAAAACAGACTGAATACCCTTCATTCAAAATGCTCAAGCCCAGAAGCCTGGATCAAAAAATGACTGGTGCGTCACAAGGCTGTTAAGACGATCGTATTTGATACTCAGTACTTGACAGGAACCAGGGATAGCCTACTGTGCCCTGGCCTCGTGGATGGTGTGAGCTGTCACCAAATGGAAGGATGCTGGCTCTGCCACCTGCAAATGCGTGACAGCTACAACCTGCCATCTCTCAGGTGAGTCTCAGCTATTCTCAGAACGTGCAGAGTCTCCGTACTGGGTGTCGCGTGGCAGCACACAGAAGGATAAGACCTGCAGCCAAGGGTATGCTCAGCCACCTGAGGTGCCAGGAGTCACTGCAGTGATGGCACACCCCACCCAGACCAGATGAACCAGGAGGCAAGACTTTACCATGCCGCCCACCAGAGAAGGTCTGCCCAGCACTGTGTGCATTCGGTGTACCTGTGACTACTTTGTAGCCTAGCTCGGTGAGGGCCTCGGACAGAGCCCTGCAGTTGGCCACCACCTGGAGCTGGTAGATTTTGAATTCTGTTGTCATGGCTTGCTTCAGGGCCACAGCAACACCTGGAGGAGGAGACAGATTTAAAGACAGTGGTGGCTCAGGAGCAGTCCTTGCTTTCAAGGAACCCAGTGTCTGTGAGTTATTACACCCCTCCCCCACGTGCCCAATTATACATTTCTGGGTTTTTTGTTTTTTGTTTTTTTCAAAACAGGGTTTCTCTGTGTAGCTTTGCGCCTTTCCTGGAATTCACTTGGTAGCCCAGGCTGGCCTCGAACTCACAGAGATCCTCCTGGCTCTGCCTCCCGAGTGCTGGGATTAAAGGTGTGCGCCACCACCGCCTGGCCACATTTCTGTTCTTTTACAGTGCTAGGGATAGAACTCAGGACCGTGATTGTGCTACACCCCCATATTCATTGTTTTAGCCCTATAATTACCCTGCCACCCTTGCAGAAGTCACTGAAGCCACTCTCCCCAGGACTGCTTTGGATGAAAGCCCAGTGGTAATCTGATTGCCACAGGATGGCTTTTAGTCCCTTTTATGCTTGATATATGGAAATGAATCTCTGGATGAACAAAGTCAGTCAGTGCCTTGTGTGACGTAATGCAGCATTCTGAGCTGTACTCCCAGAAGGGATGGCCCGTTTGCCCCTCACCACTTAGGTGCACTGACACCCATGTAATTATTCCTGAGGGCTGTTTGACTACAAGGGAGAAGAAACAGAGCACCACGCAAAATGCACTTAAGTCCTGGTATGGAGCCACCTGTCTGCTTGTGGAAACCAGCAAGCCCAGCATCTTCGGTAGCAGGAGCCATGAGAGCTAAGCATACAAGCACAGTGGGGAAATCTGAAAACCTGCCCAGGGCCTGCTACATCCCATGCCCCACGACTCAGGCATCCTCTGTGCTCCACCAATAAGCTGTGTTAAGCCAAACTAGTTTCAAACTCCGAGATCTCTTCCTCTCCAATGCTGGGTTTAAAGGCATGTGTCACCATTTTAAATTTTCTTTTAATTTTATGTGTATGGGTATTTGGCTTGCGTGTGTGTGTGTGTGTGCGTGTGTGTGCGTGTGTGTGCGCGCGTGCGCGCGTGCGTGCGTATGTGAGCACATCACTTGCATGCCTGGTGCCTGCCGAGACCAGAAGTGGGTATTGGAGTTCCTGGAACTGGAGTTATAGATGACCGTGAACCCCCTGTGGATGCTGGGAATTGAGCCAGGTCCTCTGGGAGAGCAGCCACTCCACCTAACTGCTAAGCCATCCCTCCAGCCCCCACGTGCTGTTCAGTATCAGTGTGTACACTGATGTCTTGCCTGAGAAACCCCACCTTGTCCCAAGTGCCTCAATACCAGCAAGGGCCACAATCTCTGCCAAAATGACAGTGAGGTGATCGAGACTGTTACAGGTTATCTATAAGCCATGTGTCCAAATAGAGGGGAAAGGAGGGGAGAGCCTGGAGGGCTCCCATGGAACCCAGGAGGTACTACTCTAGCCAGGGCTCAAGGTGCAGGGGTCGTAAAATGGGAGCCTACAGCCCCACGGGTGTGGGGGAAGAAAAGCAGCCCGTCCCGCAGAACTGGGCCGTACTTCTCCTCACTGCCAACTGCACTCATCTCTCAGGTATCTTCCCTGCTGCAGAGTGCTGCCTAAGGATGGCCATCTGCGTGGAACAGACACTTCTCTCCTGTCCTCACCTTGTACCACTTTTAACTGCCTCCCCCCCTCCTGTACAGACATTTTCTCCCAAGTTCCTTCTCCAGTGTGGAAGTCCAGGAACATCCTTTGGAGGAGGACAGGCAGGATGAGTTATAGACTCCATGGGGCTATGCCAGCTAGGGTACAACCCAAGGGCTCTACAGTAGACTTGGTAATGTTACCAGCAATGGCATGGTTGTGGGGGCCCCCCTGGAGGCCTGGGAACACAGCAGAGTTGATGAGTGATTCCAGCTCATAATGAATCTCTTTGCCAGTCTTGGGATCCACACTGCGCACACCTGGTAAAGAAACGAGACTGTTAACAGACCAGTTTCCTTTGACTCACAGCCAAATTGATATGTGTAGGCAGTCCCACCTCAGTCTGATCTGGGGTGCAAGGAAGCTGTTTTACAATACCAGAGCAAAGGGCCCCTGCCGATGGCTGCATTGCTGGTTTCAGTTGTACACCACCCTGCTTTTTGAGACAGTCTTGCTTTGCAGCTTTGGCCAGCCTGGAACTTGACTGGAACCTCCCAAGTGCTGGGATTAAAGGAGTGTGCCACCATGCTTGGCCCCCTTTTTTCTTTTTTTATATTCTGGAAAACTAATGAGTTTAGAGCACAGGCGATCTTAAGACAGAAACACTAGAGGAGTCTGCACTCAGTCTGGATGACGACTCTCCCATGGCTAACTAGATAGATTGCCCTTCCCTATCCTTTACCAGCCTATATAGTCTGGTCACATGCTATTAGGGCAGAATTGCATGCAACTGGTTAAATGAATGGCTGGACACTCAGATGTAAGTTCCCAGACCCTCTCTCCCTCACCTCCTCCCTTTTTACCTTAATTAAAAAACCACAACTCTAGCAAGGGTGTGAGGTGCACACCTTTAATCCCAACACTCAAGAGGCAGAGGCAGGAGGACCTCAGAGTTTGAGGTCAGGCTGTTCTGCAGAGCAAGTTCCAGGACAGCCAGGGCTGTTACACAGAAACCACGTTTCAAAAATAAAAAACAAAAACCCCACAAATCTATTACTGTGTATGGGCATGATATGTGTGTGGACACACATGTACTGTGTATGGCAAGTCCCATGGAAAAGGTCAGAGGGCCACTGTAGAGTTGGTTCTTTACTTGCGTCTTGATGTGGATTCTGGGGATTGAACTCAGTCACTGGCTTGTGTGGAATGTGACCTAGTGACAGTATGATGGTAGTAAAGCTCAGATGACTCTTGGTGAGGAGAAGCAGATAGTGTAGATAATTCCTACTCAACGGTCAGTATCAGTAACACCTACATGTTCTTGTAAGACAGGACTGCTGGAGAAGTCACTGAATCCCCAAACAGTCTAGAGGCATAAGCGCTACTGAGGCACTCTCTGCTCTAGAGATGGAGAAGCCAGGCTCAGAGAAGCTGATGGTGGCCCAAGATGACACAGCAGCAAGAGAGGCCAGATCCACTCTGACTGGCTGAGGACCAACAAATCCCCCTGCACACAGCAGACACACCAAAGGTCTCCTTGGCAAGGAAAACAGCTACCAACGTGTGCCTCACCTATAATCTGATCACTTGAGAGACTGAGACAGGAGGCTCGTGCTACAGAGTGAGACCCTGTTTCCAAACAAACACCAACAACAAGCAACCAACAACACCACTCCAAGCAAGCTGACAAAGGCCCTCAGGGGCCAGAGGACGGGGAGACTGAGGAGGCACTTGACTGGGGCTTGCCCTCAATAGGGTAGGGTGGGCTAAGGCAGGAAGAGCCTGCCAGGGGAAGACACACTGGAGGGCTAGTTTCTCGCTTCCCCAAGGCTACCTAACTGTTGACAGGACTTTCACCACTGTGGCAACTCCAGAATAAGGGGAGCATATGCAGAGGTGGGGTGTAAGGTAATAGGAAGAGAAACACCTTACTAAAATGATGGACCTCATACAGAGGCTATTGTATGTTTTATGCATGAAGCGTGAGTCTGAACTACCTAGTCCTGGCTGGCCTAGAACTTAACTATGACAACCAGGCTGCCCCAAATTTGCAGCTGTCTCCTGCCTACACCTTCCAAGGGCTGGGATTACAGATGTGCACCACCACACCACTCCTGTATCCATGTTTTATAGCTTAATTATTGTTGCGTGTCAGTGTGTTAGTCTCACTGTTACCCCCACCCCCCTTCTGAGACAAAGTCTCAGGCTGGCTTCGAATTCCTGACCCTCCCGCTTCAGCTTAAGAGCTGCGATTATAGGTATGTACCACCACACCCAGCCCACACCATTCTTTATGAGGGCCATCGAGGCGTCTCAGCAGATAAAGGTGCTCGCTGTACAAACCTGTCACCCCGAGTTCAATCCCCGGATCCCACGATGGAAGGAGAGAACTAACTTCCAAAAGTTGCCCTCTGTCATGTGGCATGTGAGTACTCTACCAATAACAGTATTTTAAAAAATCATTCTCTGACCAATATACTAGTTCATCAATATATTGCTGCATTCTGGAGCCCTGTGGATACCCCAACCTTCCTCCTATGGGGAGGGTCAGGTGAGCAGGACACTGCCTAAGCCCCTTCCTGTCATACACATCCAGGTCAGAACTGTGGCTTGGGGCTTCCTTCAGGGCACAGAATCCTGATCTTCAGAGTTTTCCCGGTTTCTTCTTCCACACAGGAAATATTAACCCACCCTCTGCCTGTCCCAGCATGTGGGAACTTACCCTTTCTGTAGAATATCATACCAGCACGGCAGCCTCTCAGGGTTTTGTGGGTTGTGGTGGTCACCACATGGCAGTGTTCAAAAGGGGAGGGCACCACACCAGCTGCTACCAGCCCACTGATGTGTGCCATGTCTGCCATGAGATATGCCCCGTTATCGTCTGCGATCTTTCGCAGACGTGCATAGTCCAGGTTCCGGGAGTAGCAGCTGGTGCCTGAGACACAGAGGTGACAGAGGAGTGTCAAAGATGTCCAGGGCAGTGAGCCAGCCTCTGATGGACAGCTCTGCAAGGAGATCCCCGCTCCCCCCCATCTTTAAGGACAGATGTGCAGTATGCCCTCAAAACCATCTGTGAGCTGAGGGTGGCGGTACACACACACACACACACACACACACACACACACACACACACGACACACAGCACTTCGATCCTGGCACTTGGAAAGCCAGCAGATCTCTGAGTTTGAGACCAGACACAATCAGGCGTCAACCACTGATCTACTACGCACTATTGATGACAAGCTGTTAAAATTTGTCTGAGAGGGATGTAAACAAGGTCTACCTTCCCCTCACATGATCCCAATAACAAACCAAAGTACAAGCTCACCATGGGAAACCAGAGCTTATTGGGCTTACTTATGGGTGAGAGAATAGTGACAGAAGGGTAGGTGGCCCTGATGCAGTTGTCCTGGAAGTCCTCACCAGCATGGATGGCCTCTCCATAACAGTGTAAAGAAAGCTCCCTTCCCAGTCTTCCCCAGCCGAGATTCTCTAGCCCCTCATGGAGGCCACTCACACTTAGGGCAGAAGGGCACAGATGGCTGGGAGACGTGGCCTGACACTCGGGTGAGGGTTCAATAACTCTTCTAGCTCCCTCCTGTCAACTTTCCACAGACCCAATCAAGATGGACCCTTAGGGTTGGGGATTTAGCTCCTAGCAAGCACAAGGCCCTGGGTTCGATCCTCAGCTCAAAAAAAAAAAAAAAAAAGATGGACCCTTGTCAGCAGGCACAGCTGACCTCATGAAGATGGCAGCCTGGCTCCAAGAATAGCTTTTTACAGTCCAAGTCAGAATAAGTCTCAAGTCACCAGCTCTGCACAGTGAGCTGGAGGATGGGATATCTTTCCATCCTTCCCTGGAGGAGGCAGAAGAGGCCCTGCCCAGGAACCAGGCTGTGTCCCACTTGCAGCTCACCTGCGATGATCAGCTTCGGGTGAAAGAGGCTGGCGTTCTCCTCCAGCTGGTCATAGTTGATGTAGCCAGTGTCTGGGTACACCTGGTGGGAGCAGGAAGACACAGGCTTGGCTGCTTCCTCTGGCCACACAGTGCTGCTTGCACACCTACCTGAGCCCATTCAACCTGCCACGACATGGACCAGGACCTGAGGCAGGGCACTGCATTCAGCTTGCACAAGGGCATAAAAGGGCAAATATCACACAGACTTGGGAGTCCTCACAGGGGCCTCAGGATAGAGGGGAGACTCAGCCCTGGGTATTACACCATGTTATAGAACAAAAAGCCCAGGAAATGAGAAAGGCACAGCCAAGCCTAGAATCTCAGCTACTGGCTAAGGCAGAAGGATTGTCAAGAGTTCAAAGTCAGCCTTGGTTACAGTGTAAGACACTGGCTAATCAATAAAGACAAGAGCTGGAGAAATGGCTCAGCAGTTAGGAACACTTGTTGTTCTTGCAGAGGACCCAGGTTCAACTCCCAGCACCCACACAGATGCACACCAACTGTAACACCAGTTCCAGGAAATCTGACGTCCTTTTCTGACCTCTTCAGGTACCAGATACACATACATGTTTTATATATGTACACACACACACACAGAGACACATACACACACATACACGTGCGCATATGCTCGCGCACACACAGGCAAATACTCATACACATAAATCTTTAAACAAACACCCAACAACAACCAAGACACACACCTGGAAGCATCCGAGCACTCACAGGCTAGCGAGCTTCTTTCTGGCAGGGTAGCACAGAGGCCACCAAGTAGGAGACCAGAGAGAGGGAGCGAGTCTCCATTTTCAGGAGGGAATGGAAGCAGGTGTGAGGTGTGAACCAGAAACAGTAATAGAAGGTCAGGGTTGCTGTCACTGCAGAGAAAGAAACCCCTGGCCCTGCGCCGGGTAGCTGATGAGAGTCCAGGAGAGATGGGCAGGGGCTGAAGTGAGAGACAAATGGTCTGAGGAAAGTGGACAGAGGAGAGCTGTGTCTCCTGGACCCAAGCAGCTCATTCTGGCCACACCTGACAGGCCACCACAGGCGCTATCATGGTCAAGGGCCACAACAAGTACAGTGCTGGAGAAAAACTGGCATTGGAACAGAGGAACGGGCTTCATGGCAAATTTAGACAGCAGGAAGCTGGCCAACAACGCATCACAGGTTACAGAGAAAACGCCCGCAGTTACTCCCTACCACAATTCTTTCTCTGTCCTAACAGTACAAACCAGCTTGTATGCTCTAGTGTAGTAAGACCAAAGAGACAGGACTTGGTTACTGTTGTCCCATGTTTCCAAGCTGGGCCTGGGGGCACCCGCCTTTAATCCTACACTCGGGAGGCAGAGGCAGGTGGATCTCTTGAGCTCTAGGCCAGCCTGGTCAATAAAACAAGTTCCAGGCCAGCTAGGGCCATACATAACAGAGAGACTTTATCCTAAATAAAGGAAGGAAGGAAGGAAGGAAGGAAGGAAGGAAGGAAGGAAGGAAGGAAGGAAGGAAGGTAGATAGATTTAGTTTCTAGGCTGGCCAATAAGGATCTGTGACGAGAAATCCTCAAGCTGTCCACAAAAGTCACTCACACCCACATATAGCTATTACAACTGAGACTCGGCTGATTTTACAGCAAATAGGATGCTATGAAGATGACAGCATTTTGTGTGTGTGTGTGTGTGTGTGTGTGTGTGTGTGTGTGTGTGTGTGTGTGTGTACGTGCCACCCATGAGTACCATGGAGGCACATGTGGAGGTCAGAGAGACAACCTTAGGGGAGTTGGTCTCTTATTTACCATGTGGGTCCTTGAACTCAGGTCACCAGGCCTGGCAGCCAAGCATTTTTATCTACTTACTTAGCTATCTTGCCAACCCTCAAATTTCTTAAAAGAATAGAAATCGCATCTAATAGTTGAGTAGAAAGATTCACTGTCACCTTTTCATTGGTAGCAAACAGAAAAACAACCAGAGACAGCATATAAATACCAAATAATCCAAAAAGAAGGTCACCAGAAAGGACACACTACCACACAATAGAAAAAATATGCATGTTTCTTCTTCTATCCAGGCACCCTTAGTTGTTTTTTAGGATTTATTATATGTGTATGGCGGCTTTGCCTGCATGTATGTGTGTGCACTATATGCATTGCCTGGTACCAGTGAGAGGCCAGAAAGTGTTGGATCCCCTGGAACTGAGTTAAAGATAGTTGTGAGTCACCAGGTAGGTGTGGGGGGGAACTGAACCCAGGCCCCGCAGTCCTCACATCTCCAGCTCCCGCTGGTTGGTCAAACAGACAAATTATAAACGGTACATATAAGTCCTGGGATTTTTCTTTATTTTTTAAACATAAGGTCTCACTGACTTGAAAACTCATGTAGCATCATCTGGCCTCAAAATTCTTGATCCTTCTGCCTTAGCCTCCCGTGTCTTAGGACAGAGAGCAAGTGTTGCCACCTCTGGGGAGGCCTCAAACCTATTTTCCACTTTCTTTCTTTCTTTCTTTCTTTCTTTCTTCTTTCTTTCTTTTCTTTCTCCACTTTCTTTCTTTCTTTCTTTCTTCCTTTCTTTCTTTTTTGGTTTGGTTTTTCGAGACAGGGTGTATCTGTGTGGCTTTGCACCTGTCCTGGAACTCGCTTTGTAGACCAGGCTGGCCTCGACTCACAGAGATCCACCTGCCTCTGCCTCCCAAGTGCTGCGATTACAGGCGTGCGCCACCACCGCCCGGCTCCTCCTTCCCTTTCTTTAGACAGGGCTTTATGTACCTCACGGTGGTCTTGAACTTTTGAACCCACTGTATCCACCTTCTAAGGGCTGGGATTACATTAGGTGAAAGTACCATCTTGCAGAGCTAGGGCTGGAACCTAGGGTTTTGCACATAATAGGCAAGTACTTTTATCACCTGAGCCACATCCCCAACCCCCTATATTCATTTTCTGGGTTCATCTGATAATGCAGAAAAAGAAGAGGCACACAACACATACTGCCCCCTACACACACACACACACACACACACACACACACACACACCCCACATACCGCCCCTGCCCCCTCCCCCACATATTTGCTGTGGGCACTCGCTCTAATGTAACAGATTCCACTGGTGGGTACATGGCCATAATAACGGCTGAGAAAAGACTGTGACATAGGGTAGTGGTGGCTGCAGGGCTGCAGGCTGCTGCAGGCAAGGGCTGGCTCTAATTGGGCTGTAGAGGCCTATGGCTATTTAATGGTGAAGCTGCTAGTATTGGTGTTAGAGATGGGGACATTGCCATCTTTGCACTTGCTGACCTTGGTGAAGGCAGACCTGTGCCAGCAGCTGTTGCTAGGGATCTGGCTATCTGATCCTTTCTCAGTCATAGCTTCCATCATGTCATGACCTTGGCCCAAACCTTAACACCCCTTCCATGTTGTACGCAGTGTGCCAAGAGCCTGAGGGTGTCCTCGGGGCAAGGAAGTGAGGTCTAGTAGGAGGAACTGCGGCAGTGCTGTGCAAATGAAATTACTTATCCCCATGGGTGCTATCGCATAAGAACTGAGGAGACACACACCCCCCTACCTTATAAGGCATAGATTCAAAGAAGATAGATGTAGCAGAGACTTTCTTCTTGTCTGTCATGAAGCCATGAGTCAAATGACCTCCATCTGGCAGGTCCAAGCCCATGATACGCCCATGGGGCTCTACCAGGGCAGTATACACAGCAAAGTTTGCAGGGGAGCCTGAAACAGGGAGAACAGAGAGGCTATGAATATTCCTACCCATGAGACACAAAATGGCACCGGGAGCTTGGCTATTAGACAATCTCTCGGCAGGCTGTCACCATGATTTTCCTGACCCTTAGAATGTACCCTTGTCCTAGTTCCAGGGCAGAATGCTACTTGGGAGGGGCGTGTAGAGCTAAGTCAGTCCAATGGAGATAGATACACATATTCCCTGGCTTGTCTCTGTTATTTATGGAAGCCTTTTGTAGGACTTGACCTGATGGCTGTAACACCATGGAGCTAGCTAGGCCTAAGGAGCTACCCAGGGTCTATGTGGATGCAACAATCACCTGAATAAGGCTGGACATTGACTCCCCAGCACTGAGGATCCAGATGATAGGCTTGCAATGCACGCTTCTGACACAGTGTCTCCAGCTCATCAATGAACTCATTCCCACCATAATACCTGTGAAGAGAAGGAGGGGACAGGGCAGATGAGTATATGACTCCATGGGGCATGCCAGCCTAGGGTACCCCCAAGGCTCTACAGTTAGACTTGGTAATGTACCAGCATGGCATGGTTGTGGGGGCCCCCCTGGAGGCCTGGGAACACAGCAGAGTTGATTGAGTGATTCCAGGCGCTCATAATGAATCTCTTTGCCAGTCTTTGGGATCCACCTGCGCACACGGGTAAAGGAAACGAGACTGTTAACAGGACCAGTTTCCTTTGACTCACAGCCAAATTGCATATGTGTAGGGCGTCCCACCTCAGTCTGATCTGGGGTGCAAGGAAAGCTGTTTTACAATACCAGAGCAAAGGGCCCCTGCCGATGGCGCATTGCTGGTTCAGTTGTTACACCACCCCTGCTTTTTGAGACCAGTCGCTTGCAGCCGTTGGCAAGCCTGGAACTTGACTGGAACCTCCCAAGTGCTGGGATAAAGGAGTGTGCCACCATTGCTTTGGCCCCCTTTTTTCTTTTTTATATTCTGAAAACTAATGAGTTTAGAGCACAGCGATCTTAGGACAGAAACACTAGAGGAGTCTGCACTCATCTTGGATGACGACTCCTTCCCATGGCGAACTAGATAGATTGCCGTTCCCTATCCTTTACCAGCCTATATAGCTGGTCACATGCTATCTAGGGCAGAATTGCATGCAACGGTTAATGAAATCGGCTGGACACTCAGATGTAAGTTTCAACCGGACCTCTCTCCTCACCTCCTCCCTTTTACCTTAATTAAAAAAGCCACAACTCTAGCAAGGTGTGAGGTGCACACCTTTAATCCCAACACTCAAGAGTTCAGAGGCAGGAGGACCTCGAGTTTGAGGTCAGCCTGTTTCTGCAGACAAGTTCCAGGACAGCCAGGGGGCTGTTACACAGAAACCACGTTTCAAAAATAAAAAACAAAAACCCACAAATCTTTTACAGTGATGGCTGATAGTTGTGTGGACACACATTGTACTGTGTAGGGGCAAGTCCCATGGAAAAAGGTCAGAGGGCCACGTTAAGAGTTTGTTCTTTACTTGCGTCTTGATGTTGGATTCTGGGGATTGAAACTCAGTCACTGGCTTGTGTGGAATGTGACCTAGGACAGTTATGGATGGTAGTAATGCTCAGATGACTCTGTGAGGACAAAGGCAGATAGTGAGATAATTCCTACTCAACGGTCAGTATCAGTAACAACCTACATGTTCTTGTTAAGACAGGGACTGTGGAGAAAGTCACTGAATCCCAAACAGTGTCTAGAGGCATAAGGCCCTACTGAGCACTCTCTTGCTCTAGAGATGGGGAAGCCAGGCTCAGAGGAAGGCTGATGGTGGCCAAGATGGACACAGCAGCAAGAGAGGCCAGATCCATCTGACTGGCTGAGAGACCAACAATCCCCTGCACACAGCAGACACACCAAAGTCTCCTTGGCAAGGAAAAAACACTACCAACGTGTGCCTCACTATAATCTGATCACTTGAGGGAGGACTGGACAGGAGGCTCGTTGCTACAGAGTGAGACCCTGTTTTCAAACAAAACACCAACAACAGCAACCAAAACAACACCACTCCAAGCAAGCTGACAAAAGCCAGGGGCCAGAGGACGGGGGAGGACTGAGGAGGCACTTATGGGGCTTGCCCTCAATAGGGTAGGGTGGGCTAAAGGCAGGAGAGCCTGCCAGGGCAAGCACACTGGAGGGCTATTTCTCGCTTCCCAAGGCTACCTAACTGGTTGACCAGGCTTTCCACCACTGTGGCAATCCAGAATAAGGGGAGCATATGCAGAGGTGGGTGTAAGGTAATAGGAAGAGAAACACCTTACTAAAAAATGATGGACTCATACAGAGGCTATTGAATGTTTTATGCATGAAGCGGCTGAGTCTGAATACCCTAGTCCTGGCTGGCCTAAACTTAACTATGACAACCAGGCTGCCCCAAATTTGCAGAGCTGTCTCCTGCCTACCCTTCCAAGGGCTGGGATTACAGTGTGCACCACCACACCACTCCCTGTATCCATGTTTTATAGCTGGAATTATTGTTGCGTGTCAGGTGTGTTAGTCTCACTGTTACCCCCACCCCCCTTTCTGAGAACAAAGTCTCAGGTGGCTTCGAATTCCTGACCCTCCCGCTCAGCTTAAAGGAGCTCGCGATTTATAGGTATTACCACCCACACCCACCCACACC
Organism: Onychomys torridus; assembly: GCF_903995425.1. Taxonomy (NCBI): domain Eukaryota; kingdom Metazoa; phylum Chordata; class Mammalia; order Rodentia; family Cricetidae; genus Onychomys; species Onychomys torridus. Next base: position 48,873,870 of record NC_050450.1, read on the forward strand.
AGTCTTTAGGAGGGGCCATCGAGGCGTCTCAGCAGATAAAGGTCTCGCTGTAACAAACCTGTTAACCCCGAGTTCCAATCCCCGGATCCCACGATGGAGGAGAGAACTAATTTCCAAAAGTTGCCCCTCTGTCATGTGGCATGTGAGTACTCTACCAAGTAACAGTAGTTTTAAAAAATCATTCTGACCAATATACGGGAAGTATCATCAAAACCGGCGAACTACACACCATCTGACCAACTCCCAAGCGGGCGAAATGGATCTGGGAACCACCCAGCCAGCCTAGTACCAAAACGCGAACCTGCCCAACAACCTCCTCACCATGGGCGCCAGCGAGGTCAGGGTACCGAGCAAGAGACAACTACGACCTCACCAAAGACCCTTCCTGTCCCATATACACATACCGGAGGTCCAGCGCCAACACTCAGTGACTGGGGGCTATTCACCATCTACAAGGACCACAACCTCCTCATAAACTCCAAGAGTTTTCGCCGGTTTCTTCTCCACCACACAGAAATAATGTAACCCCACCCTCTTAAGACCTGGTACCCAACGCATGGTGGGAAAAACTTACCCTTTCGTGCGGATAAGAAACACTCCATAACACAGGACACCGGCGAAGCCTCTCGAGAGGTTTGCGTCGCGTTTTGCCGTCACGACGATCACCGACCAATGGCAGATGCTTTCACAACCGAACGCCCGACAACCACCCCGCACCCCCAGAGCAGCACACCACACGAGGCGCACACAGAAAGAGAAAGAGAGAAGCCGAGCGGAACACCACAGCAGACTGAACGTAACCAGCCCCACATCGGATGACACCACACAACAAGAATGCGGTGCATTGTCGCATGAGAATATCCGCAACCGTTATCGTCTGCGATCTTGTCGGCGGAGTGCATAGACCAGGTCCGGGAATAGCAAGCTGGTGCCTGAGGACACAGAAGTACGACAGAGGACCACACAGACAAAAGCCAAAAACGAAAAACCCCAAAAAAAAAACACAAACCCACCGCAGGAGCAGTGTCAAAGATGTCAGGGCAGTTGAGCAGCCTGGCTGAGGACAGCTCTGCAAGGAGATCCCGCTCCCCCCCATCTTTAAGGACAGATGTGCAGTATGCCTCAAACCATCTGTGAGTGAGTGTGCGGTACACACAAACGACACACGACACAAAACACACACACACAACACAGCACCGAACGGGGACCACCCCGCAAACTGTTGATTCCCAGGCACTTGGAAAGCGCAGCGATCTCTGAGTTTGGACCCAGACACAATCAGGCGTCAACCACTGATTCTACCTACGACTATTGATGACAAGCTGTTAAAATTGTCTGGGAGGGATGTAACAAGGTCTTACCTTCCCCTCACATGATCCAATAACAAACCAAAGTACAGCTCACCATGGGAAACCAGAGCTTATTGGGCTTACTTATGGGGTGATGAGAATAGTGAAAAGGGTAGGTGGCCCTGATGCAGTTGTCCTGGAAGTCTCTCACCAGCATGGATGGCCTCGCTCATAACAGTGTAAAGAAAGCTCCCTTCCCAGTCTTCCCCAGGAGATTTTAGGGCCCTCATGAGGCACTCACACTCCCAGAGACCGGAGAAACAGCCAAAAGGCGGCACAGACACGCCACAGGCTGGGAGAATGACCGAGCCAGGACCTGACACGTCCGGAAAGAAAAAACGGTGCAGCGGCAAAATTCAAAACTCTTCATACGCCTCCTCCTAGCGCATACATTCCACCAGACCACCCAAATTCACGATGCAGAAACCTACCATAGGTTAGCAAAGAAGGATTTCCAGTCCCGTAGGCAGCGGCAAGGAGGCCCTAAGGTCCATCAAGAATCACCTCAGCCCAAAAAAAAACTCAAAAAAAAAAAAAAAAAAGATAGAACCCATGTCAGGCAGGGCACAGCTGTACCTCAGAAGATGGCAGGCCTGGGCTCCGAAAGGGAATAGCTCTTTTACACCATCCTAAGTCAAAAGAATAAAGCATCTCAAGTTCACCAGACCGCTGACAAACAAGTGAGCAATGACAGAGGATAGGGATTCACTTCCATCTTCCCTGAACGCAAAGGAGGACAGAAAGAGAGCCCACGGGCCCGGAGAGAAGAACCAGGCTGTGTCCACTTGCAGCTCACCGCGAAGATGGATCAGCTTCGGGATGAAAGAGGCTGGAACAAATTCCCACATCCAAGCGGCTGGTCATAGACTTAGAAATGTAAGCCGGTCCATGGCGAATACACCTGGAAGTGGCGGGCCAGCAGGACGACACAAGGCTGTGGCTGACTAATACACCTCAATGGCACAGCAGACAGCTATATAGCCCCCACCTCACCCACTGAGCCCATTCAACCTTGCCCAACGACCATAGACCAGGAACCTGAGAACCGGGAACCACGGAGGAGGCACTGCACCTTACCAGCCACGTATGCCGAGCCCCCGCCAAGGGCATGAGACAAGGGCCGACATATACACACCACGAAGACCCTTGGGCCGTCCTCACAGGGCCTCAAGGACCGAGGGCCAAAGAGACTCAGCCCTGGGCCTCATACTCAACCCATTCACAATCGATTAGAAAACAAAGAAGCCCCAGAAGCAACATGGTAGAACAGCCACAAGCCAAGCCGATAGAATCGATCAGCTCCACGCGGCTCGAAGCCGGAGAAAGGACCTCGTACGACAGAGCTTACCAAGTCAGCGCTATGGTTACAGGTGATAAGAACACTGGAAGCTACATCAATAAAGACGGAAAGCATGGAGAAAGAATGGCTCGAGCCAGTTAGGAACACTTGTGTCCTCTAATGCGAGGACCAGGTTCAACTCCCAGCACACCACAAACAGATGACACAAAGCTCGCCATAACACCGAAATTCCAGGAAAATACCTGACTCCTTTATCTGACCTACTTCAACCGGGTACCAGATCACATAATGTTTTATAATATGTATCACACCACACCACACAGAGCACATACACCACACATACACGTGGCGGCCAATGATGCGAAAAACACGCACGCACGCAGGCAAACATGAAATAGACATTAAATCTTTAAACAAACACCCACAACAACGCAAGACACCACCACCTACGGAAGCATCCGGCACTCACAGGCGTAGCCCGAGTTCTTCAATAAGCCGCCGGGTAGCAACAAGAGGGCCACCAAGTAGGGAGACCAGAGAGAGGAAGCCGAGTCTCCATTTTCAGGGAGGGAATGGAAGCAGCGTGAATGACCAGGGCTCGTCGAACCAGAAAGAAAGTAAATAGAACGGTCCAGGGTTGCTGTCACTGCAGAGGCAAGAAAGACCCCTGGCTCCTGCAGAGACCGGACGCAGCCTGATCGAGAGTCCCAGGAGAGCATGCAGGGCTGAAGTGGAGACAAATGGTCCTCGAGGGGCCAAAGTGGACAAAGAGGGAGCGTGTGTCTACCCAGAGACGCCAAGCGAGAACTTCACCTCCTCGGCAACCACATGACAGGCCACCACAGGCAGCTATCATTCAAGGGCCACAAACAAGTACAGTTGCTGGAGGAGAAAAACTGGCATGGAACGAAGGAAGGACAAAACGCAAGACGCGGCCTTCACCTGGACACACATCTCCTAAACAAGCACGGAAGCTGCCACGCCAACAACTCATCACAGGTTTACAGAGGGAAAACGCGCCCGCAGTTACTCCACTAGCCAGCAAATATCTTTCTCTGTCCTAACATGTACAAACCAGTGTATCTCTAAAGTGTAGTAAGGACCAAAGAGACAGGACTTTGGTTACTGTTGTCCATGTTATTCGCAAGCTGGGCCGGGGGCACCCGCCTTAAAGCCTACGACTCCAAGAAGCCGAGACAGGACCAAGGCAGGGTCGGATCTCTTCCGAGCATCATAGGCCAGCCTGGCAACTATAACAAGATTCCAGGCAGCCTAGGGCCAATACATAACAAGAGCAGACTTGTATCCTAAATAAGCGCAAGGAAGGAAGGAGGAAGGAAAGGAAGGAAGAAGGAAGGAAGGAAGGGGTAGATAGATTTAGTTCGTAGGCTGGCCAATAAGGATCTGTGGACGAGAAATCCTAACAAGCTGTCCCCAAAAAGTCACTCACACCCACATATAGCTATTACACTGAGCTCGGCTGATTTACAGCAAATAGGATGCTATGAAGATGACAGCTTTTTTGGGTGTTGTGTGTGTGTGTGTGATGTCGTGTGTGTGTGTGTGTGGTGTTGTACGTGCACCCATGAGGATCTGGTGCCCTCTTCTGGCCTGCAGTCACACATGCTATATACATAATAAGAAATAAATAAATCTTAAAAAAACAAAACAAAACAAAAACCAATAACAAAAAGATTTCCTTTTAAGTAGCACCAGAGTAGTTAGCAGAGGTTCAATTCCTCACGCAGATGAGGTAATGATGGCATGTTCAGGAGGCTCTGTGCTTTTGTTCCAAACCCCATGAGGCTTGTAAAACAGACTGAATACCCTTCATTCAAAATGCTCAAGCCCAGAAGCCTGGATCAAAAAATGACTGGTGCGTCACAAGGCTGTTAAGACGATCGTATTTGATACTCAGTACTTGACAGGAACCAGGGATAGCCTACTGTGCCCTGGCCTCGTGGATGGTGTGAGCTGTCACCAAATGGAAGGATGCTGGCTCTGCCACCTGCAAATGCGTGACAGCTACAACCTGCCATCTCTCAGGTGAGTCTCAGCTATTCTCAGAACGTGCAGAGTCTCCGTACTGGGTGTCGCGTGGCAGCACACAGAAGGATAAGACCTGCAGCCAAGGGTATGCTCAGCCACCTGAGGTGCCAGGAGTCACTGCAGTGATGGCACACCCCACCCAGACCAGATGAACCAGGAGGCAAGACTTTACCATGCCGCCCACCAGAGAAGGTCTGCCCAGCACTGTGTGCATTCGGTGTACCTGTGACTACTTTGTAGCCTAGCTCGGTGAGGGCCTCGGACAGAGCCCTGCAGTTGGCCACCACCTGGAGCTGGTAGATTTTGAATTCTGTTGTCATGGCTTGCTTCAGGGCCACAGCAACACCTGGAGGAGGAGACAGATTTAAAGACAGTGGTGGCTCAGGAGCAGTCCTTGCTTTCAAGGAACCCAGTGTCTGTGAGTTATTACACCCCTCCCCCACTGCCCAATTATACATTTCTGGGTTTTTTGTTTTTTGTTTTTTTCAAAACAGGGTTTCTCTGTGTAGCTTTGCGCCTTTCCTGGAATTCACTTGGTAGCCCAGGCTGGCCTCGAACTCACAGAGATCCTCCTGGCTCTGCCTCCCGAGTGCTGGGATTAAAGGTGTGCGCCACCACCGCCTGGCCACATTTCTGTTCTTTTACAGTGCTAGGGATAGAACTCAGGACCGTGATTGTGCTACCCCCATATTCATTGTTTTAGCCCTATAATTACCCTGCCACCCTTGCAGAAGTCACTGAAGCCACTCTCCCAGGACTGCTTTGGATGAAAGCCCAGTGGTAATCTGATTGCCACAGGATGGCTTTTAGTCGCCTTTTATGCTTGATATATGGAAATGAATCTCTGGATGAACAAAGTCAGTCAGTGCCTTGTGTGACGTAATGCAGCATTCTGAGCTGTACTCCCAGAAGGGATGGCCCCGTTTGCCCCTCACCACTTAGGTGCACTGACACCCATGTAATTATTCCTGAGGGCTGTTTGACTACAAGGGAGAGAAACAGAGCACCACGCAAAAATGCACTTAAGTCCTGGTATGGAGCCACCTGTCTGCTTGTGGAAACCAGCAAGCCCAGCATCTTCGGTAAGCAGGAGCCATGAGAGCTAAGCATACAAACACAGTGGGGAAATCTGAAAACCTGCCCAGGGCCTGCTACATCCCATGGCCCCACGACTCAGGCATCCTCTGTGCTCCACCAATAAGCTGTGTTAGCCAAACTAGTTTCAAACTCCGAGATCTCTTCCTCTTCCAATGCTGGGTTTAAGGCATGTGTCACCATTTTAAATTTTCTTTTAATTTTATGTGTATGGGTATTTGGCTTGCGTGTGTGTGTGTGTGTGTGTGTGTGTGTGTGTGTGTGTGCGCGCGTGCGCGCGTGCGTGCGTATGTGAGCACATCACTTGCATGCCTGGTGCCTGCCGAGACCAGAAGTGGGTATTGGAGTTCCTGGACCGTGAACCCCCTGTGGATGCTGGGAATTGAGCCAGGTCCTCTGGGAGAGCAGCCACTCACCTAACTGCTAAGCCATCCCTCCAGCCCCACGTGCTGTTCAAATCAGTGTGTACACTGATGTCTTGCCTGAGAAACCCCACCTTGTCCCAAGTGCCTCAATACCAGCAAGGGCCACAATCTCTGCCAAAATGACAGTGAGGTGATCGAGACTGTTACAGGTTATCTATAAGCCATGTGTCCAAATAGAGGGGAAAGGAGGGGAGAGCCTGGAGGGCTCCCATGGAACCCAGGAGGTACTACTCTAGCCAGGGCTCAAGGTGCAGGGGTCGTAAAATGGGAGCCTACAGCCCCACGTGTGTGGGGGAAGAAAAGCAGCCCGTCCCGCAGAACTGGGCCGTACTTCTCCTCACTGCCAACTGCACTCATCTCTCAGGTATCTTCCCTGCTGCAGGAGTGCTGCCTAAGGATGGCCATCTGCGTGAACAGACCACTTCTCTCCTGTCCTCACCTTGTACCACTTTTAACTGCCTCCCCCCCTCCTGTACGACATTTTCTCCCAAGTTCCTTCTCCAGTGTGGAAGTCCAGGAACATCCTTTGGAGGAGGACAGGCAAGGATGAGTTATAGACTCCATGGGGCTATGCCAGCTAGGGTACAACCCAAGGGCTCTACAGTAGACTTGGTAATGTTACCAGCAATGGCATGGTTGTGGGGGCCCCTGGAGGCCTGGGAACACAGCAGAGTTGATGAGTGATTACCAGCTCATAATGAATCTCTTTGCCAGTCTTGGGATCCACACTGCGCACACCTGGTAAAGAAACGAGACTGTTAACAGGACCAGTTTCCTTTGACTCACAGCCAAATTGATATGTGTAGGCAGTCCCACCTCAGTCTGATCTGGGTGCAAGGAAGCTGTTTACAATACCAGAGCAAAGGGCCCCTGCCGATGGCTGCATGCTGGTTTTCAGTTGTACACCACCCTGCTTTTTGAGACAGTCTTGCTTTGCAGCTTTGGCCAGCCTGGAACTTGACTGGAACCTCCCCAAGTGCTGGATTAAAGGAGTGTGCCACCATGCTTGGCCCCCTTTTTTCTTTTTTTATATTCTGGAAAACTAATGAGTTTAGAGCACAGGCGATCTTAAGACAGAAACACTAGAGGAGTCTGCACTCAGTCTGGATGACGACTCTCCCATGGCTAACTAGATAGATTGCCCTTCCCTATCCTTTACCAGCCTATATAGTCTGGTCACATGCTATTAGGGCAGAATTGCATGCAACTGGTTTAAATGAATGGCTGGACACTCAGATGTAAGTTCCCGGACCCTCTCTCCCTCACCTCCTCCCTTTTTACCTTAATTAAAAAACCACAACTCTAGCAAGGGTGTGAGGTGCACACCTTTAATCCCAACACTCAAGAGGCAGAGGCAGGAGGACCTCAGAGTTTGAGGTCAGCCTGTTCTGCAGAGCAAGTTCCAGGACAGCCAGGGCTGTTACACAGAAACCACGTTTCAAAAATAAAAAACAAAAACCCCACAAATCTATTACTGTGTATGGGCATGATATGTGTGTGGACACACATGTACTGTGTATGGCAAGTCCCATGGAAAAGGTCAGAGGGCCACTGTAGAGTTGGTTCTTTACTTGCGTCTTGATGTGGATTCTGGGGATTGAACTCAGTCACTGGCTTGTGTGGAATGTGACCTAGTGACAGTATGATGGTAGTAATGCTCAGATGACTCTTGGTGAGGAAAAGCAGATAGTGTAGATAATTCCTACTCAACGGTCAGTATCAGTAACACCTACATGTTCTTGTAAGACAGGACTGTTGGAGAAGTCACTGAATCCCCAAACAGTCTAGAGGCATAAGCCCTACTGAGGCACTCTCTGCTCTAGAGATGGGGAAGCCAGGCTCAGAGAAGCTGATGGTGGCCCAAGATGACACAGCAGCAAGAGAGGCCAGATCCACTCTGACTGGCTGAGGACCAACAAATCCCCCTGCACACAGCAGACACACCAAAGGTCTCCTTGGCAAGGAAAACAGCTACCAACGTGTGCCTCACCTATAATCTGATCACTTGAGAGACTGAGACAGGAGGCTCGTGCTACAGAGTGAGACCCTGTTTCCAAACAAACACCAACAACAAGCAACCAACAACACCACTCCAAGCAAGCTGACAAAGGCCCTCAGGGGCCAGAGGACGGGGAGACTGAGGAGGCACTTGACTGGGGCTTGCCCTCAATAGGGTAGGGTGGGCTAAGGCAGGAAGAGCCTGCCAGGGCAAGACACACTGGAGGGCTAGTTTCTCGCTTCCCCAAGGCTACCTAACTGTTGACAGGACTTTCACCACTGTGGCAACTCCAGAATAAGGGGAGCATATGCAGAGGTGGGGTGTAAGGTAATAGGAGAGAAACACCTTACTAAAATGATGGACCTCATACAGAGGCTATTGTATGTTTTATGCATGAAGCGTGAGTCTGAACTACCTAGTCCTGGCTGGCCTAGAACTTAACTATGACAACCAGGCTGCCCCAAATTTGCAGCTGTCTCCTGCCTACACCTTCCAAGGGCTGGGATTACAGATGTGCACCACCACACCACTCCTGTATCCATGTTTTATAGCTTAATTATTGTTGCGTGTCAGTGTGTTAGTCTCACTGTTACCCCCACCCCCCTTCTGAGACAAAGTCTCAGGCTGGCTTCGAATTCCTGACCCTCCCGCTTCAGCTTAAGAGCTGCGATTATAGGTATGTACCACCACACCCAGCCCACACCAGTCTTTATGAGGGCCATCGAGGCGTCTCAGCAGATAAAGGTGCTCGCTGTACAAACCTGTAACCCCGAGTTCAATCCCCGGATCCCACGATGGAAGGAGAGAACTAACTTCCAAAAGTTGCCCTCTGTCATGTGGCATGTGAGTACTCTACCAATAACAGTATTTTAAAAAATCATTCTTGACCAATATACTAGTTCATCAAAATATTGCTGCATTCTGGAGCCCTGTGGATACCCCAACCTTCCTCCTATGGGGAGGGTCAGGTGAGCAGAACACTGCCTAAGCCCCTTCCTGTCATACACATCCAGGTCAGAACTGTGGCTTGGGGCTTCCTTCAGGGCACAGAATCCTGATCTTCAGAGTTTTCCCGGTTTCTTCTTCCACACAGGAAATATTAACCCACCCTCTGCCTGTCCCAGCATGTGGGAACTTACCCTTTCTGTAGAATATCATACCAGCACGGCAGCCTCTCAGGGTTTTGTGGGTTGTGGTGGTCACCACATGGCAGTGTTCAAAAGGGGAGGGCACCACACCAGCTGCTACCAGCCCACTGATGTGTGCCATGTCTGCCATGAGATATGCCCCGTTATCGTCTGCGATCTTTCGCAGACGTGCATAGTCCAGGTTCCGGGAGTAGCAGCTGGTGCCTGAGACACAGAGGTGACAGAGGAGTGTCAAAGATGTCCAGGGCAGTGAGCCAGCCTCTGATGGACAGCTCTGCAAGGAGATCCCCGCTCCCCCCCATCTTTAAGGACAGATGTGCAGTATGCCCTCAAAACCATCTGTGAGCTGAGTGTGGCGGTACACACACACACACACACACACACACACACACACACACACACGACACACAGCACTTCGATCCTGGCACTTGGAAAGCCAGCAGATCTCTGAGTTTGAGACCAGACACAATCAGGCGTCAACCACTGATCTACTACGCACTATTGATGACAAGCTGTTAAAATTTGTCTGAGAGGGATGTAAACAAGGTCTACCTTCCCCTCACATGATCCCAATAACAAACCAAAGTACAAGCTCACCATGGGAAACCAGAGCTTATTGGGCTTACTTATGGGTGAGAGAATAGTGACAGAAGGGTAGGTGGCCCTGATGCAGTTGTCCTGGAAGTCCTCACCAGCATGGATGGCCTCTCCATAACAGTGTAAAGAAAGCTCCCTTCCCAGTCTTCCCCAGCCGAGATTCTCTAGCCCCTCATGGAGGCCACTCACACTTAGGGCAGAAGGGCACAGATGGCTGGGAGACGTGGCCTGACACTCGGGTGAGGGTTCAATAACTCTTCTAGCTCCCTCCTGTCAACTTTCCACAGACCCAATCAAGATGGACCCTTAGGGTTGGGGATTTAGCTCCTAGCAAGCACAAGGCCCTGGGTTCGATCCTCAGCTCAAAAAAAAAAAAAAAAAAAAGATGGACCCTTGTCAGCAGGCACAGCTGACCTCATGAAGATGGCAGCCTGGCTCAAAGAATAGCTTTTTACAGTCCAAGTCAGAATAGGTCTCAAGTCACGAGCTCTGCACAGTGAGCTGGAGGATGGGATATCTTTCCACCCTTCCCTGGAGGAGGCAGAAGAGGCCCTGGCCAGGAACCAGGCTGTGTCCCACTTGCAGCTCACCTGCGATGATCAGCTTCGGGTGAAAGAGGCTGGCGTTCTCCTCCAGCTGGTCATAGTTGATGTAGCCAGTGTCTGGGTACACCTGGTGGGAGCAGGAAGACACAGGCTTGGCTGCTTCCTCTGGCCACACAGTGCTGCTTGCACACCTACCTGAGCCCATTCAACCTGCCACGACAGGGACCAGGACCTGAGGCAGGGCACTGCATTCAGCTTGCACAAGGGCATAAAAGGGCAAATATCACACAGACTTGGGAGTCCTCACAGGGGCCTCAGGATAGAGGGGAGACTCAGCCCTGGGTATTACACCATGTTATAGAACAAAAAGCCCAGGAAATGAGAAAGGCACAGCCAAGCCTAGAATCTCAGCTACTGGCTAAGGCAGAAGGATTGTCAAGAGTTCAAAGTCAGCCTTGGTTACAGTGTAAGACACTGGCTAATCAATAAAGACAAGAGCTGGAGAAATGGCTCAGCAGTTAGGAACACTTGTTGTTCTTGCAGAGGACCCAGGTTCAACTCCCAGCACCCACACAGATGCACACCACTGTCTGTAACACCAGTTCCAGGAAATCTGACGTCCTTTTCTGACCTCTTCAGGCACCAGATACACATACATGTTTTATATATGTACACACACACACACAGAGACACATACACACACATACACGTGCGCATATGCTCGCGCACACACAGGCAAATACTCATACACATAAATCTTTAAACAAACACCCAACAACAACCAAGACACACACCTGGAAGCATCCGAGCACTCACAGGCTAGCGAGCTTCTTTCTGGCAGGGTAGCACAGAGGCCACCAAGTAGGAGACCAGAGAGAGGGAGCGAGTCTCCATTTTCAGGAGGGAATGGAAGCAGGTGTGAGGTGTGAACCAGAAACAGTAATAGAAGGTCAGGGTTGCTGTCACTGCAGAGAAAGAAACCCCTGGCCCTGCGCCGGGTAGCTGATGAGAGTCCAGGAGAGATGGGCAGGGGCTGAAGTGAGAGACAAATGGTCTGAGGAAAGTGGACAGAGGAGAGCTGTGTCTCCTGGACCCAAGCAGCTCATTCTGGCCACACCTGACAGGCCACCACAGGCGCTATCATGGTCAAGGGCCACAACAAGTACAGTGCTGGAGAAAAACTGGCATTGGAACAGAGGAACGGGCTTCATGGCAAATTTAGACAGCAGGAAGCTGGCCAACAACGCATCACAGGTTACAGAGAAAACGCCTGCAGTTACTCCCTACCACAATTCTTTCTCTGTCCTAACAGTACAAACCAGCTTGTATGCTCTAGTGTAGTAAGACCAAAGAGACAGGACTTGGTTACTGTTGTCCCATGTTTCCAAGCTGGGCCTGGGGGCACCCGCCTTTAATCCTACACTCGGGAGGCAGAGGCAGGTGGATCTCTTGAGCTCTAGGCCAGCCTGGTCAATAAAACAAGTTCCAGGCCAGCTAGGGCCATACATAACAGAGAGACTTTATCCTAAATAAAGGAAGGAAGGAAGGAAGGAAGGAAGGAAGGAAGGAAGGAAGGAAGGAAGGAAGGAAGGAAGAAAGGAAGGAAGGAAGGTAGATAGATTTAGTTTCTAGGCTGGCCAATAAGGATCTGTGACGAGAAATCCTCAAGCTGTCCACAAAAGTCACTCACACCCACATATAGCTATTACAACTGAGACTCGGCTGATTTTACAGCAAATAGGATGCTATGAAGATGACAGCATTTTGTGTGTGTGTGTGTGTGTGTGTGTGTGTGTGTGTGTGTGTGTGTGTGTGTGTACGTGCACCCATGAGTACCATGGAGCACATGTGGAGGTCAGAGAGAAACTTAGGGGAGTTGGTTCTCTTATTTTACCATGTGGGTCCTTGAACTCAGGTCACCAGGCCTGGCAGCAAGCATTTTTATCTACTTACTTAGCTATCTTGCCAACCCTCAAATTTCTTAAAAGAATAGAAATCGCATCTAATAGTTGAGTAGAAAGATTCACTGTCACCTTTTCATGGTAGCAAACAGAAAACAACCAGAGACAGCATATTAAATACCAAATAATCCAAAAAGAAGGTCACCAGAAAGGACACACTACCACACAATAGAAAATATGCATGTTTCCTTCTTCTATCCAGGCACCCTTAGTTGTTTTTAGGATTTATTATATGTGTATGGGCGCTTTGCCTGCATGTATGTGTGTGCACTATATGCATGCCTGGTACCAGTGGAGGCCAGAAAGTGTTGGATCCCCTGGAACTGGAGTTAAAGATAGTTGTGAGTCACCAGGTAGGTGTGGGGGGGAACTGAACCCAGGCCCTCTGCAGCTCCTCAACATCTCCAGCTCCCGCTGTTGGTCAAACAGACAAATTATAACGGTACATATAAGTCCTTGGGATTTTCTTTATTTTTTTAAACATAAGGTCTCACTGACTTGAAACTCATGTAGCATCATCTGGCCTCAAAATTCTTGATCCTTCTGCCTTAGCCTCCCGTGTCTTAGGACAGAGAGCAAGTGTTGCCACCTCTGGGGAGGCCTCAAACCTATCTTTCTCCACTTTCTTTCTTTCTTTCTTTCTTTCTTTCTTTCTTTCTTTCTTTCTTTCTTTCTCCACTTTCTTTCTTTCTTTCTTTCTTCCTTTCTTTCTTTTTTTGGTTTGGTTTTTCGAGACAGGGTGTATCTGCGTGGCTTTGCACCTGTCCTGGAACTCGCTTTGTAGACCAGGCTGGCCTCGAACTCACAGAGATCCACCTGCCTCTGCCTCCCAAGTGCTGGGATTACAGGCGTGCGCCACCACCGCCCGGCTCCTCCTTCCCTTTCTTTAGACAGGGCTTTATGTACCTCACGGTGGTCTTGAACTTTTGAACCCACTGTATCCACCTTCTAAGGGCTGGGATTACATTAGGTGAAAGTACCATCTTGCAGAGCTAGGGCTGGAACCTAGGGTTTTGCACATAATAGGCAAGTACTTTTATCACCTGAGCCACATCCCCAACCCCCTATATTCATTTTCTGGGTTCATCTGATAATGCAGAAAAAGAAGAGGCACACAACACATACTGCCCCCTACACACACACACACACACACACACACACACACACACACACCCCACATACCGCCCCTGCCCCCTCCCCCACATATTTGCTGTGGGCACTCGCTCTAATGTAACAGATTCCACTGGTGGGTACATGGCCATAATAACGGCTGAGAAAAGACTGTGACATAGGGTAGTGGTGGGCTGCAGGGCTGCAGGGCTGGGCTGTAACCATATGCAGGCAAGGGCTGGCTCTAATTGGGCTGTAGAGGCCTATGGCTATTATTAATGGTGAAGCTGCTAGTATTGGTGTTAAGAGATGGGGACATTGCCATCTTTGCACTTGCTGACCTTGGTGAAGGCAGACCTGTGCCAGCAGCTGTTGCTAGGGATCTGGCTATCTGATCCTTTCTCAGTCATAGCTTCCATCATGTCATGACCTTGGCCCAAACCTTAACACCCCTTCCATGTTGTGCGCAATGTGCCAAGAGCCTGAGGGTGTCCTCGGGGCAAGGAAGTGAGGTCTAGTAGGAGGAACTGCGGCAGTGCTGTGCAAATGAAATTACTTATCCCCATGGGTGCTATCGCATAAGAACTGAGGAGACACACACCCCCCTACCTTATAAGGCATAGATTCAAAGAAGATAGATGTAGCAGAGACTTTCTTCTTGTCTGTCATGAAGCCATGAGTCAAATGACCTCCATCTGGCAGGTCCAAGCCCATGATACGCCCATGGGGCTCTACCAGGGCAGTATACACAGCAAAGTTTGCAGGGGAGCCTGAAACAGGGAGAACAGAGAGGCTATGAATATTCCTACCCATGAGACACAAAATGGCACCTGGGAGCTTGGCTATTAGACAATCTCTCGGCAGGCTGTCACCATGATTTTCCTGACCCTTAGAATGTACCCTTGTCCTAGTTCCAGGGCAGAATGCTACTTGGGAGGGGCGTGTAGAGCTAAGTCAGTCCAATGGAGATAGATACACATATTCCCTGGCTTGTCTCTGTTATTTATGGAAGCCTTTTGTAGGACTTGACCTGATGGCTGTAACACCATGGAGCTAGCTAGGCCTAAGGAGCTACCCAGGGTCTATGTGGATGCAACAATCACCTGAATAAGGCTGGACATTGACTCCCCAGCACTGAGGATCCAGATGATAGGCTTGCAATGCACGCTTCTGACACAGTGTCTCCAGCTCATCAATGAACTCATTCCCACCATAATACCTGTGAAGAGAAGCAGGATCCACATCCCCCTTGGGCCCAGTCTCTGTGCCTAGCAGAGGCCAAAGATGCCCAAGGGTGGGCAGAGTATGGTGGGGGATCTGAGTCCTGCTCTAAGGCTGCTGTGAGGATCCAGTGAAACATTAGTAGCTAGGCCAGATTTGGTGGTGCACACCTTCAATCCCAGCACTTGGGAGGAAGAAGCAGGAGGGGTTCCAGGCCAGCTGGTGCTATATACAAAGATCCTGTCCCGGGAAGAAAAAAAGGGGAAGGAAAAGAAACAAGGGTATCTCAGGACAGAGTGCATTGTATTCTTTGAAGGATCCTTTTTTTTTTTCCTTCCTGTTTCCATTGAAACGAATGCATACATGTGCAAAAAACACTGTCAACTTCTGTATTGCCTTTGCCTGATAATGACTGTAACAGATAGACAGACAGACAGACAGACAGACAGTCTGATAATGGGTGTGAGATAGATAGATAAATAGATAGATAGATAGATAACCGTTTGAACTTAGAAACACGAGGCCAGCCTATGCTATGCACTGAGATTCTCAGATTCAAATCAAACTGGTTTCAAGGTGGTGAGTGTCTAAGTCAGTGGTAGACTTGCCTAGTGTGCATGAGGTCCTAAAGTGAACTCCAAACAAGCACCACCAAACACAACAAAAAAGCTCAGGCATAGTGGTGCATGCTTGCAAGCAAAACAGAACACCCAAAATTTCAAGCTTTGAAACACTAGTTTCAGATATAGAAGGCTTCACCAAAGAATCAAGTAGATATTTTAATGAAAAACACTTCTGATTGTAAGCATTTTAGAGAAGGGAGGCTGAGCCTGCAGTACAGGGTTCTCACTTCCCAGACATAAAGATTCTCAGAGCAAAAGCCACTCTCTGCAGCTTCCTCACAGGACAATGACCTTTCCTACATCTCTCATAGACAAGCCTGCTTACAACGACTTGAACTCAGAGGGGCGAGGCCAGCCTATCCTAGGCAGGTTTTATAAAGGGACTGTTGAGGGGCTGGAAAGATGGCTCAGTGGTTAAGAGCACTGGTTGCTCTTCCAGAGGACCTGGGTTCAATTTCCAGCATCCACATGGCAGCTCACAACTGTCTGTAAGTCCAGTTCCAGGGGATCTGGCATCCTCACATAGACACACATGCAAACAAAACACCAATGCACATTAAGGGACTGTTAAGTAGGACTGCTGTGAGGAAGGTCACAGAATCCCACCCGAGCAGAGAACTGGAGAAGTTACATCAGAGAGCAAGAAGGGAAGACAACCCGACAGCTAGGAAGCTACAGGTGTTTGAAAGATACACATTAGTTGAAAGCCGGGCACCGTAATTACAACTGCCACAGCACTTGGAAGGCTGAGGCAGCCTGGGCTAGACAGTGAGTTCAAGGTCAGCCTGAACCACATAACAAGAAATAAAACCAAAATGGTCAGAGCGGGACTTTAAGAACACTCAACGAGGCCGGGGGTTGGTGGTGGCGCACAACTTGGATCCCAGCACTCCGGAGGCAGAGGCAGGAGGATCTCTGTGAGTTCGAGGCCAGCCTGGTATACAGTGAGATCCAGGGCAGGCCCAAAACTCCACAGAGAAACCCTGTCTCAAAAAACCAATAAAAACCCCAACTAAACAAAAAATGAAGAATACTCAACTCACCTTTGGCCTGGATACCCCTCGGAGTATTTGTTATTTAAGCAAGACCCCAGGGCCTCCAACACAGCTCTGCTGGCAAAGTTCTCTGAGGCAATCAGCTCTAGTCCAACCTTCTGCCGGTGGCTCTCCTTTTTAATGATGTTGTAAACCTTATCAGAGGAAAACAGACGTGGGGCTGGAGGGCAGCTCATCTAGCACTCAAAATCCCTTGCTTGGGTTTGATCCCCAGCACTGAATAGTTGGGGAGGGTGGCACATGCCTGAAATCTCAGTCCTCAGGATGTGAAGTTTCAAGGTCACCCTTGGCCGTACAAGAGTTTAATTAGAAAAAAGGCAACAAAAAATAAATTAACAAAATGAACAGGAACTGCTGGCACGTGTCTCTAGTCTCAACACTTGGGAGTGAAGGTGGGGTGACAGAGGCTCAGGGTCATCCTCAGATGGGGTGACAGAGGCTCAGGGTCACCCTCGGATGGGGTGACCAGAGGCTCAGGGTCACCCTCAGATAGGGTGACCAGAGGCTCAGGGTCACCCTCGGATGGGGTGACAGAGGCTCAGGGTCATCCTCAGATGGGGTGACAGAGGCTCAGGGTCACCCTCGGATGGGGTGACCAGAGGCTCAGGGTCACCCTCGGATGGGGTGACCAGAGGCTCAGGGTCACCCTCGGATGGGGTGACCAGAGGCTCAGGGTCACCCTCGGATGGGGTGACCAGAGGCTCAGGGTCACCCTCGGATGGGGTGACCAGAGGCTCAGGGTCACCCTCGGATGGGGTGACAGAGGCTCAGGGTCACCCTCGGATGGGGTGACCAGAGGCTCAGGGTCACCCTCAGATGGGGTAACAGAGGCTCAGGGTCACCTTCAGATGGGGTAACAGAGGCTCAGGGTCACCCTCAGATGGGGTAACAGAGGCTCAGGGTCACCCTCAGATGGGGTAACAGAGGCTCAGGGTCACCCTCAGATGGGGTAACAGAGGCTCAGGGTCACCCTCAGATAGGGTGACCAGAGGCTCAGGGTCACCCTCGGATGGGGTGACCAGAGGCTCAGGGTCACCCTCAGATGGGGTAACAGAGGCTCAGGGCCACCCTCGGATAGGGTGACCAAAGGCTCAGGGTCACCCTCAGATGGGGTAACAGAGGCTCAGGGTCACCCTCAGATAGGGTGACCAGAGGCTCAGGGTCATCCTCAGATGGGGTAACAGAGGCTCAGGGCCACCCTCAGATGGGGTAACAGAGGCTCAGGGTCACCCTCAGATGGGGTGACCAGAGGCTCAGGGTCACCCTCGGATGGGGTAACAGAGGCTCAGGGTCACCCTCGGATGGGGTGACCAGAGGCTCAGGGTCACCCTCGGATGGGGTGACCAGAGGCTCAGGGTCACCCTCGGATGGGGTAACAGAGGCTCAGGGCCACCCTCGGATGGGGTGACCAGAGGCTCAGGGTCACCCTCAGATGGGGTGACCAGAGGCTCAGGGTCACCCTCAGATAGGGTGACCAGAGGCTCAGGGTCACCCTCAGATGGGGTGACCAGAGGCTCAGGGTCATCCTCGGATGGGGTAACAGAGGCTCAGGGCCACCCTCAGAGAGCCAGAGAGCAATGTGATTTAGCATCATACCTAATTTCTATTGTTTTTGTTTGTTTACCGACACAGGGTCTCACTATGTGTCTTGGCTGGCCTGGAATATAGTCCAGGCTGGATTCTAATTCAGTGACCCACTTGCCCTTCTGCCAGCATTAAAGGCATGACCACCACCCCCAGCTAACTTTTAATTCTGTCCTTACATTTTACTAAGTTCTTCTCTCCAAGAACCTTATTCCAAAAATGTTTTAACAGACACAAAGAAACAGAAGCTTCACTAATGGTTGCCCAGGGTTGGGAAATTTAGGGAGAATGGGGTAGCTGCTCATGGATTCCTGGGTATAAAAATGTTCTTCACTCTACTTTGAGTATTGATGCTGCGGGACATTCAATTTCTCAGCTTCAGAGGCAAAGCACTGAGTAGAAACCACTTCAAGCTTTGAACAGGTCTCTTTCCCAGGCTAGAGAGATTCTGATCTCCCCTCCTGATCCTGGGCAATGGCAGCAAGCCACAGTGCCCAGTGAGCCCATGATGGGAAACGCTCTAACTATCCCGCTCCACACTGCCAAGCCTGGATGTGACAGGTGAGAAGTGGATTCAGTGCAGCGTGGCCTATCAACTTACATAGGTTTATTAGAGCACAACTACCATTGAGTACTAAAACCACTGAATTGTACAACTGAGTAATGTATCAATAAAGCTATTATAAATCAAGTTGCTTTTAGGCATTATGAGCACATCTGTAACTGTGCAATGTAAAGGAAGAAAGGCCAGCGTTCTTCCTATGTCCTAGAGCACCTAACATTGACCTCAGAAATACCTACATTTATCCCCAAAGGACTATCAGCCACAGCTCCTCCATCTGCCCCCTTTATTGGTGGTGCCAGAGATGTAATTGGGAGATTAACTGCTCTGCTGCCGCACTACACATCAGCCTCAATCTATCACTCTACAAAGCTGTCTGTACATAGTAGTCAACCCAGGATTGTAACGAGCAATTTAGAGGACAGGAATGCAGTAGTTCAGTAGTAGGACATCTGCCTAACAGGTGTGAGGCTCTGGGTTCCACCCCTAATAGCACAAGAATCAAAATGAAATAACACAAAATCCCCACAAAACAACAGAAAACCCACAGTGATCCTAACAAGACCGCCAATGGAAAAGCCTGTGAAGGAGCCATCTCACCTCAGCGTCACTGTCCTTGAGGGGCTGTGTCAACATCTTCTCATGAGAGGACCACAGGCTGACATCCATTTTTGCCATTGCACTGGTTCAGAGTTGCCTAAAACCAGGGGAAAGTACTTGTGGATTCCAACATCAACCTCCAGCAAGTCGCCTCTGTGTGGCTGATACACTTTTTTGATAAACAGGAACATAAATAAACCCCTGCAAATCACTTGGGGCTCCTTTCTGAACGTCCAATCTGATTCTCCTCATTCCAAAGTTCTCTGCCCCAAAGCCTCCTCCTTCCAAGGCTTTCTTAGTGGTTCTACACCCAGCCCTGCCAGCTAAACAATGGTCTTCCCTAATCTCCCACGGTATCCAGCACAGCTACACTGGGAAAAGCAACCTGTCCAAATGATCGACCAGACCCTTTACGTAAACCAATCCCACTGGCAGCGAACTGGCAAGTTCCTGTGAAACAATACACATTCCAGACTTAGCAAATTCTCAGATTTTCCTGCGTAGACACACAAACTAACAGAGAACACAGGCAACTGGGATACTCCTTCCAAGATGCCCTACAGCAGCACTTTATAGTTTTTTTCTCACATGGTCCAGGTTGGCCTTAGACTCAGCGTGTAGCTAGAAATGACTTTGAACTCCTTCTCTTTCTTCCAAGTGCTTGGATTATGGGCATGCTCTACTATATGCAGCAAGCATTTTATAATTAAGTCCTGCAATCTCTACTCCATCTGGACACATTTCTCTCAGACTCCGTGGAAGCACACATGGAGTTCTGCTGTAAGAAACTCTCTGATTTGTTGGGGTCCACAGAGGTTTCCTAGTGAGATCTGAGCTTGCTTTACCCAGCAGGGCTGTATGAGGGGATGGACTGGCCATGTGCATGTCACCAGGTGTTTGGAAGGGTCTGCACTTGGCTGTGCTAGGGGAGGTCTTTTGCTCCACCTCTTGGCATTTCCATAAACAGCCCTTTAGAAGAGACAGAGGGGGCTGGTGGGGTTTGACCCAGGCTCTCCTGAGGCTGTCCTATGTTTCTGTCTTTCCTCTTGTCGTCTAGGTATCTCTATCTAAATATTCCTCACTTCTCCCTGCTCCCCTGGTTGTAAAAGTGGGGGCTGGTCCCCCACATGGACTAGGCATAGAACAGCAAGGTGTGTGTTGTGCAAAACAGTCATGCACGTAAAGAAAATAAATGCAGAACACTACATTCAGTCTGGACATGGTGGCACATGCCTTTAATTCCAGCACTTGGGAGGCAGAGGCGGGGGCTATCCTGGTCTACAAAGAGTTTCAAAACAGCCGAAGATATGCAGAAACCCTGTTTTGGGGGTGGGGAGGGAGCAAAACAAACCCACTGCATTCACAGCTCTTCCTTTACACATGGCCCCTCCTTTTCTGTTCATTTGTGTAAACTTTATTTACAGGACAAGCAGTTAAGAACCTTCCACCAACTACTACTTTTTAGTGCTGTGGTCAACAAATCCGACTGGGGGCCCTGTCTTTATGGGGCTTCCTCTGGTGGAGAAGGACCACAGACCAACACAAATACTGAATACAGAAGGCCAATTAGGTGAAGAATTGAGCACTGGGGTGAGAGGTGCCTAGGACAGGAGGTCTCCTGATGGAAAAGGACACTCCCACAGACAGAAAGCAGCCAATCATGAGCAAAGAGCCTACTCTCCAAGAGGGCACACTCCCAGACAGACAAAACCAAGAGGCAAACTGCAAAAATAGTCCCACACACTAGAGCTCCTTCTCTCCGGACGAGGTAAACAAAGGAAGTGTCCATCACCTTTAAACAGAAAACCCCTAGTTAGGACTTTCAGAGTAGTTATTTTAACACAGCATGGAATCATCAGACATATATATAGCCACACTCGAAAAGCACTTAAGAGTCAAATTTGCTTCTGCAGCTACAGCAGCGCCCCGGGAAGGAGAGGTTTATAGTGACCTCAGCGACACATGCAAAGTACCGGGTGAGCTTCTTCCCTCAAGATCGGCACCAGGTAATCCAGGCACCTCTCTGGGCCCTTGGCAAACTGGAACCGCAATCCTCACCAGTCAGGTTGGGACTTTGCTCCTGGAATCCCAAAGGGCAGCATTTTGATTAAACATTAACTGCTGAAGGCTAGAAAGGGATCTCTCCTGACCATCAAGAGCGAAGATCCACTTGGAGTCCTCCTCTTCTCTGGAGGGCCAGCCCTCTTATCCTTGGGCAAGGAGCATTCAGTCCCTTTCTCCTCAGGAAGACCGTATTACCACCCTTGTCTAGGTACCATCAGCGTCCCCACTCTGGTCCACAGATTCACTTGCTGCCCATTGACTGGCCCACATGCAGTGGCTTTTCTGGCCCCAGTCATCAGAAGTAGCACTTAATTGAGCCCTAGGTGGGAGCTGCAGGGGTGGCCTTCCTTGTCTCACAACGTAGATTTTTGTGTTCTGCTTTATAGAGGACCCCAAAGGCCGTGAAACTACTTTGTCTACCTAAGGTCATACAACAAGAGTCAGAATCTGAGCTCCAGTTTACTTCCGGTCCTTCCCAGAACCCCGAGTAACACAATTATTCACCTCTCTTTGACATTCCCTCAAGGAAGAAATTTAAAATGGATTCCATAGGGAAACTAAACTGGTGTTTCCAGTCCAGCGACTGCGTGAGTCAAGGAAACACAGGTGTGCTTGCTTCAGCTAACCAAGGGTCCTCTAACTTCCAGACCTTGAAATAGAAGTCCTGGGCTAAGAACGTTACAACCCAACCTATCTCCTAGATAAGGGTAACACACCGCAGACAGGCGGGTGCTAGTGAATCAAAAGTAGTGATTACAGAACTACACACCTCAGGAGCTTCACTAATATGTATAAACCAAGGGGTTCCATCCCCAGCACCCCATAAACCAGGAGTGGTAGCTCTCGCTGGTGAGATGGACAATAAATAGTTCAAGGTCATCATCCTTGGCTACACAGCAAGTTCGAGGCTAGCACGTGTTACTTGAGACTTCCCCACCTCATAAAAACAAACAACCGCAAGGATCAGACATTACATACCTAGTATTAGGAGGGAGGAGTATTTTTGTGAGAAGGTCTCAATCTGTGGTCCAGGATGGCCTCCAATTCGCTTGGTAGCGGGATCTGGCTTTACACGCCTGGTCCTCCGGCCTTAACGAAAGGGGTTAGGGACAGCGTGCTGGCACACGCCTTTAATCCCAGCACTAGGGAGGCAGAGGCAGGTGGATCGCTGAGATTCCTGGAGAGCGCGCGAAGAACGATCCGAGTCCCAC
This sequence comes from Onychomys torridus, assembly GCF_903995425.1. Lineage (NCBI taxonomy): Eukaryota > Metazoa > Chordata > Mammalia > Rodentia > Cricetidae > Onychomys > Onychomys torridus. Next base: position 48,896,368 of record NC_050450.1, read on the forward strand.
CGCCTGCCGGAAAGCCACACCGCGCTGTCTGGGATAACCCGCCAAGTCCCAACAGCCCAACACGTGCCCTGGGAACCAGCCCACAGACCACGTGACGCGCCGCGTCCCCGGGAACCCAAACTTGGCGCGCGGAGGCCGGAGCTCCACTAGGCTCTCCCTGGCACAGCCCTGCCCCGCCCCGCCCCTTCGGCGGCCCAATCAAAGGGCGCATTCAAGTAGAGCCCGCCCCCAGCCTCCCAGGCGCGATTCGCTGCCGCAGAGAAGGGCAAAGGCGGAAAGAGGAAGACAGCTGCAGCTGCAGAGGGGCGGGAGGGAGGAGGGGACCGGGCGGTCCCTCACCTTGGGACCTAGGACTTTGGGGCTTTAGATCTGGCTGTGGAGTGAAGGCTTGTGTCATCCAGAAGATCTGGGTTGGGTTGGGGATCAAGCCTAGCTCGGGTTCAATTCCCAGCAACTTTACAACTGTCTGTAACTCCAGTCCGAAGTTATCTGCGTCCAGAGTTCAGGGGTTAAAGGAATGTGCCACCATGCCTGGCTTAAATAAATCTACTTTAAAAGGAACGCATGATAGCTAGGGCCCTGGTTCCTGTCACAAAAACACAGCTGGAGTTAGGCATGACGGCATTACCAGAACTCTGTAGGCTTAGACACAGGGATCTTGAGACAAGGGACAACCTGACTGAATACCTTGATTCAGGCCAGCTGGCTGTCTCAAAAATTAAAACAAGGCTGGACTTGTAGCTAAGTGGTTAGAAAGCTTCCTTAGCATATACAAGGGTCTGGATTCAATCTGCATTACACATACACAAAAGTAAGTAATAACTAATGGAGCAAAATATAATGCCACCAGGCAAGAGAGATGGCTCAGTGGTTACAAGTATTGGTTGCTCTTGAAGAGGACCTGAATTCAATTCCCAGCACCCACATGGACAGCTCACAACCATTTATATCTTCAGTTCCAGGGGATTTGATGCACATGGTGCACACATACACACACAGGCAAACACTTGTACACATAGATAAAATAAATATTTAAATATATATACACATATATAATGCCACATGCATAAAATCGAAAAATACTTTGGTAACAAAATTAAAATAAGATTTAAAAACATTTTTTAGATCTGGCAGTGGTGGAGGCACATTCCTATAATCCCAGCACTCAGGAGGCAGAGACAGGCAGATCTCTGTGAGTTCAAAGACAGCCTGGTCTACAAAGTGAGTTCCAGGACAGCCAGGGCTACACAGAAAGACCCTGTCTCAATTATTTTTTATTTCATTTTCTGTGTATAAGTGTTTTGTCTCCATATATGTATGTGTACCATGTGCATGCCTGGTGCGCATGGAGGTCAAAAGAGGGTGTCGAATGCTCTAGAACACTGAAGTTATGAATGGTTATGAGCCACCACGTAGGTGCTGGGAATAAGTGCTCTTTTTTTTGTGGAGCTGAGGATCGAACCCAGGGCCTTGTGCTCACTAGGTAAGCACTCTACCACCGAACTAAATCCCCAACCCCTAGATTTTGGGGGTTTTTTGGGGGGGTTGTTTTTTGTTTGTTTGGTTTTGGTTTTTCAAAACAGGGTTTCTCTGTAGCTTTGGAGCCTGTCCTGGACTAGCTCTGTAGACCAGGCCAGCCTTGAACTCACAGAGATCCGCCTGCCTCTGCCTCCCGAGTGCTGGGATTACAGGCGTGTGCCACCACCACCCGGCAAGTGCTCTTAACTACTGAGCCATCTCTCCAGAACCTAACAAAAAGTTTTTTTTTAATAATATTAAAAACAAAATCCCGCCGGGCGGTGGTGGCGCACGCCTGTAATCCCAGCACTCGGGAGGCAGAGGCAGGCGGATCTCTGTGAGTTCGAGGCCAACCAGGGCTACCAAGTGAGTTCCAGGAAAGACGAAAAGCTACACAGAGAATCCCTGTCTCAAAAAAACAAAACAAAACAAACAACAACAACAACAACAACAAAACCCACAAGGGCTGAGAGTCACACCTCTGCTCTGTAGCAGTCACCTCTCAGTCTCGTTATCACCCAGAAGTGCGATGTCTAGCCTTCTGATTCTTGGGATTTCACACCCCTCATGATGCCCAACAAATTCCAAAGTGTATAAAATATGGCTAGTGTGACAGTCCAGAAGGCCAGACATAGTCACTTAGTCCTTGATTCCCAGCATGCAGGAGGCAGAGACAAAGGGATTATTGTAGGTTCCAGGCCAGCCTGGTCTACATAACAGTTCCAGACTACATAGTGAGACTTTGTCTCAAAAACGAAAAATAAAATCTGACTCAGAAAAGCTTGCAAATCAAACAAACAAACAAACCCCAGTAAGAATGGGGTGAGATTCACAGGTGGTCCCAGAAGACACTGTCACTTTCATTAGTCACACATACTTGGAATCAGGATTTTCCCAAATGCCTCTTTGGTTTAGGGATACTTCATCCTGCCCCACCCTTCCCCAGAGCGGACACCAAGTAGGGAGCTTGTTGGGACAAACAGAAGGTGGAGAGGTGTAATTTCCCAGTGGAAACCAGAGCTTCCCTCCGGTGTTTGACACTGGGGATTTACCTATGGGAAAACTTGCTATTGTATTCTTCCCATTCTTTGAAGTACACATAAACCCAGCTAGATAGGCTTTCTGTCAGTTTGATGGCATAGAAATATCTTTCCCACAGACTTGAAATAGAGCTAGGGTTGGTGGGGCATGTCTGTAATCCCAGTCCTCAGGAGGCAGGAGCCGAAGGATGATAAATTGGAAGTGAGCCTGAGCCAGGTGGTTGTGGTAACCAGTACTTGGGAGGCAGAGGTAGGAGGATCTCTGAGTTCCAGGCAGGACAGCCAGGGCTACACAGAAAAACTCTGTCCCAAAAAAAAACAAACCAACCCCTGGTGTTGTGATCCATGTCTATAATCCCAAAATTTGGGAGGCTAGGGCATAATTGGAAGTTTGAGGCCAGTCTCTAAAGTGAGACCCAGGCTCAAAAAACAAAAAATCCAGGGCTGGAGAGATGGCTCAGCAGTTAAGAGCACTGGCTGCTCTTGAAAGGGACCTAAGGAGCCCCCCAGCCTTCTGCTAGCTAACGATAGCTTTCCCTGCCCTGCAGCTGGAAGGTCCCTAACCACTATATCCTCCCACCAGTCAGCCCCTGGACTAATCTTTCCTCCACCAATCAGCACCAGATTAACCGCTCCTCCCTGGAATTCCTCTAACTCTGCTTACAAGGAGCTTGTGACCTCCTTTTGGGGTCACTATTTGCCACCCCAACATGTTAAAAATTATAAATGCTCTTGCTGATTGCATACCTGGCTGATGGTCTTTCTTGGGGGGCTTTTCTGGGACCCTAACACTCATCACCTGCGTAGTGGATTACAACCATCTGTAACTTCAATCCTGGGGATCAGACACCCCGTCTGGCCTCCTCAGACACTGCATGCATGTGTACCATCCATACACTAAATAAAGGAGAAAAAAACACAATAACTGAAAAATCTACCTCCTTGGACGTTTGTTTTTCTTTTAGATAGAGGTAAAAATTGAGCATAGGGGGGATTTAGCTCAGTGGTAGAGCGCTTGCCTATCAAGCACAAGGCCCTGGGTTCGGTTCTGAGCTCTGGAAAAAAACAAACAAACAAATCGAGCATAGGTTGTTGTGACTGCAATACACAAGGTGCTGAGAATAAAGTATTTATCAGGCCAGAAATGATATTAACATTTTAAACATTATGTTAATATATGTTTGGGGGTGTGTGGCAGGATGCATATGTGGAGATCAGGAGACAACTTTGGGAATTGAATTCAGGTGGTCAGGCTTAGTGACAAGTGCCTTTACCTGTTACGCCATCTCTGGCCATGATATAAAAGTTTACTAAAGATAGACATTGTGGGTTGATAATTATAGCTCAGTTGATCATGTGCTAGTTTTCAAGAAGCCGGGTTGGATCCCCAACACTGCATAAACTGGCAATGGTGGTCCAGTCCTGTAATCCCAGTATTTGGGAAGTAGAGACAGCATGGGAAGAGAGTTATAGTAAACCATCTGTCTATTTGTTCCTTGGTTCTTGGTTTTTTGTTTGTTCGTTTGGGTTTTCTTTGGTGATTTTGTTGTTGTTGTTTTAATACAAGGTTTCTCTTTGTAACAGAGCCCTAGCTGTCTTGAAACTCCATAGTAGACCAGACGGGCTTTGAACTCACAAGGATCTGCCTGCTTTTGTCTCTCCAGTGCTGGGATTCAAGGTGTGTGCCATCACCACCTGACTTTTTGTTTGTTTCTTAAAGGGCACTGTGGACAGAGAAAAATCACACTATTAGGAGTAAATTAGATCTTTTATAGTAGTTAACAGAAGTTACCTGGCCTTACTTCCTGGGCCATTATTGTGTCGTATTTGAATAGGATTCAACATAACTCACTAACTTGAGTCCTCCCTGAGACTGGCTATTAAATGAGGTGACAGAGAAAATTAGACATTAGGTTTTTTGTTTTGGTTTGGTTTTTGTTTTTGTTTATTCGAGACAGGGTTTCTCTGTAGCTTTAGAGCCTGTCCTGGACTAGCTCTGTAGACCATGCTGGCCTCGAACTCACAGAGATCCACCTGCCTCTGCCTCCCAAGTGCTGAGATTACACCACTCGGCTAGACATTTAGGTTTTAATTGTCTGTTTAGGGCATTAGAAGTCACTATGGCACCGGGCGGTGGTGACACATGCCTTTAATCCCAGCACTCGGGAGGCAGAGGCAGGCAGATCTCTGTGAGTTCGAGGCCAGCCTGGTCTACAAAGTGAGTTCCAGGAAAGGTGCAAAGCTACACAGAGAAACCCTGTCTTGAAAAACCAAGAAGAAGAAGAAGAAGAAGAAGAAGAAGAAGAAGAAGAAGAAGAAGAAGAAGAAGAAGAAGAAGAAGAAGAAGGAGAAGTCACTATGGCTGGACGTGGTGGCGCACACCTATAATTTCAGCACTCAAGAGGCAAGGGCAGGCAGATCTCTGAGTTTGAGGCCAGCCTGGTCTACATTAAAGAGTTCCAGAATAGCTAGGGCTACACAGCAGAGACACTCTGTCTGGAAAAATAAAACAAAACAAGTCACCATGGCTGAACATGGTGACACACACCTTTTAGTCCCAGCTCTCAGGAGGCAGAGGCAGGCAGATCTCTATGAGTTCAAGGCCAGCTGGTCTACACAGTAAGTTCTAGAACCACTGAGGCTACATAGTAGGACCCTGTCTTAAAATAATAATAATAATAATAACAATAATAATAATAATAATAAAAGATGTCACTATGTCCTCAGGCTCCAGATTGTTAGAATCACTGCTAGAGTACAATATTTCGCTTGATATTTTTGGCCTTTTCTTTACACAGATGGGCACACCAATTGCTGGAAAAAGTAAGGAACAAAAATATATGACAGACAGAGCTGTTAAAGCAGTTTGCTTCAGAACTAACTTTCTCTTGGATGTTATGGATGTGTTGGGTCATGACAGACTAGCTACAGAAGGAGGTGAGATTTCTTTCTGTCTATAATCATGTGAAGGACTGCTTGGTGTACACCACTCTTTGGGCTCAATGCTTAATTATTAACAAAACTGTTTGTTTTCCGCTGTTGACTAGGGTGAGAGTCCAGGGACTCTCCACTTCCTCCTTCTGCGGTGGAGTGTCAACAGTAACAGTCCCCAGCTTTGGAGTAGTCAGAGCCGTTGTGATGATGATGACAGCTGTTATACACAGAGAATATAATTCTACAACACTGTCCTCGAATGCATCTGCTTTCAATCATGTGGGTTCCAGTTATGCATAGTCATAGAATGGTGAATAAGCGATTTCCCCTAAAAGTTCACTTTGAGGACCCAATTTGCCTGTACACCCAAAACTAATTCAGGCTGGATTGGCCTTCCTCCTCCTACACCTGAACATAACTAGAGTAGAACTGAATAAAACCTGTCTAATTTTATGGTCATTAAGGAAAGGAGAAATGTATTCTATTCTTTAGAATGAGATGTGCATGCAACCTGACACAGGTGGATGCCCTAGGTTGCTAACAAATTGCTAGGTACATTGTTTGGAGGCTGTGTGTGTGTGTGTGTGTGTGTGTGTGTGTGTGTGTGTGTGTAGTGCATGCAGCTAAGTACATTATTAGAAGAGGGGTGTGTGCATACGCCAAAACAGGTAGAATCCCAGGTGGTTAAACTATTCCTTAAGCCTGTTTGTCTCAAGGCAAACTTCCCCAAGAGACTTTCCCCCTTGATATGGCAGATGAAAGCAGATCAGCCTTGCCGGGACTGCTTGTTCTAAGAATTTTCACTGTAGATTTTGTAGGGGATGCTAAGCAACATTCCCCCCTTGAGGTCCCATTGACAAACCAAAGCCTGATTCCACCAGAGTACACCCAGGGGAACCGATGAGTAGGCTTACTCACAGAGCAATGGGTCAGGGATTCCAGGCAGAAGAGTTGGTGACTTTAAAACAGTCACATTGGAAAGCCTGTTCCCTGCAGGGACAATGGTTAACTTGTGGCCCCGTAGATGGAGCTCCCTTCTCCTGGTTCTTACACACCTATATATTCCAGCCCCTCCTCGCAAGCCCCAAGGGAAGAACTGCATACAACTTATTGGGAAGGTGGCTGGATACTCAGGTGAGGGTTCTATGAGCTTTCCCACGCCCTCCTTTTATGAGGGAGCGTCAACAGTCAACAGTCCCAACTTGGGATGGATGCTCATTTTCAAGCACGCCCAGGTGAATTCCTGAAGATGGTAGCAGCTTGGCTCAGAGGATAGTCCTGTACAATATTGCTTCATGCTGAAGAGAAGCACAGAGCTAAGTAGGGCAGAAAAACAATCTCTCTTATTCTGTCCCTAAAGCAGTTGTATCTCCTGGGTCCTCATTGGAGAGTGTGATGGCTAATCTTGGTTGTCAACTTGACTACATCTGAAATTAAATGGGACCCAGGCTGCTAGGCACTCTTGTGGGGGACCCTCCTTAATCAGCTATTTGAAGCAGGAGGACTCACCCTAAATGAGGGCCTCCCCTTCTGATGGAAATCCAGACAGGACATGGAAGAGGATGCTTTGCTTTTCTGCCTGCTCGCCTCCACTCTTGCTGGCAAGTCCATCTACGTGTTGCTGTGGCAGGTCCTAAATTCAGCTTCTTTAGGATTCCAACCTAAACTGAAGACCAGCAGCTCTTTGGGAATACTCCAGGACTCCAGTACTAGTTGAGATTGCTGAGACATTCAGCCTCAGGACTGAACTACCAGATTCCTGACTTTTCCATCAGCACAGGGACATTGTTGGACTATCCAGACTGTATCCTGTAAGCTTGTCTATTAAAGTACACACACACACACACACACACACACACACACACACACACACACACACACTCTGTCAGATCTCACACACAAATGCCACATACAGGTAGATATATATGCTGATACGGAGAGAGCATCCATGAAACTTCCTAGCCTGCTGGTCCACGACCAAGCAGATGTTTCCCTCTCCATGGTCACCCGAGTCTCATTTCTTTGTTGTTCCCAGTGGCAGCTGTTGTTGAGAGACCATCTGTAAGTAGACTCTGTTTATTGACAAGTTTATTGAGAAGAAGAGATCCAAAAGCAAAGGAGAGAGGAAGGGAGAAGAGAGTCACCAGGAAAGGAGTACAAACATTACCCTATCTTTCCAGTCCGGGGTTGAAAGACTAGTACCAAGTTTTTCTTTCTCTTTTTTTCTTTTTTTTTTCTTTTAAATCTATTTTATGTTCATTGGTGTGAAGGTGCCAGATCCCTGGAACTGGAATTACAGACAGTTATGAGCTGCCATGTAGGTACTGGGAACTGAACTGGGTCCTCTGGAAGAGCAGCCAGTGCTCTTAACCACTGAGCCATCTCTCCAGCCCCTACCAAGCTTTTTAATTGCATTATCTCTGTCGAGGACATTTTTGACATTTCATTGTACTTTTCTATATGTATTAACACAAAACATCATTCCTTCTGGAGATACAAGTAAATTTCCCCCTGTCAGGCAGTAAGTGTGAGGCTTTCTGTTTTGGAGACCCACTTCTGCAAGGCAGTCTACTTGATGTTGAATTTAGGCTAGTCCTTCTGCAATCTCTTTTATAGTCCCTGAACTTACTTTAGCTTTATAGTTTTATTTTATTTTATTTTATGTGTACGAGTGCTTTGCCTCATGCATGTCTGTGTACCACATGCATGCCCAGTGTAGATCAGGAGAGGGAGTCAGATGCCCTGGAACTAGAGTTATAGATGGTTGTGAACCACCGTATGGACCTGGGAACCGAACCTAGGTCCTCTGCAGGAGCAACAAGAGCCATCTCTCCAGCCCCTCCTCGGGACTTTTATCACAGAAATATTTGCTGTTACATATCCCAGAGAGGAAGTGCCTTTCCAAAAAGAAAGCAATATTTAAAAAAGCCTGTTGCCCGGGGCTGGAGAGATGGCTCAGAGGTTAAGAGCACTGACTGCTCTTCCAGAGGTCCTGAGTTCAATTCCCTGCACCCACATGTGGCTCATAACCATCTGTAAGAGATCTGGTGCCCTCTTCTGGCCTGCAGTCATATAGGCTGTATACATAGTAAATACGTGAATAAATCTTAAAATATATATATATAAAAGCCTGTTGCCCACAAATAAGATATTTGAATTGGGTAGCTTGGGTGGGAGGTCCAAGTGTGGTTATCTGAAGGTCTGCATGTGGCAATTTAAGCTGAGGCCATTAGTGAATCCAGGTAGCAATTAGAGGTACATATCTCCAGGCTTGGTCTGCAGGATAACTCCTTATGCCCCCGAACTGGCTCTGACAAAAGGTGACCTTCCAGGTTGTTTTGACTGGGTTTGATTGTCTAGCCTTTCAAAGTACCAAGTACCTCTCTTTCAAAATCCTGCAGGAGCCAGAGGGTTTGTGATTATAGCTGATAAGAAGAAAATACCCATTATTACTAGATTTTTGTAGGAAGGGAGTCTGGGTTGGTCTAATCCCCCCCTTTTTTCTGTTTTAAATTTCATGAATTTCCCTATTTGCTTGTCTTTGAGACAGGTTCAGTCTGTAGCCCAGGAGGACTGAGAACTCACTATCAAGCTCAGACTGGCTTCAGATTCTTAGCAACCCTTCCTCTTTAACCTCTCAATGAGGCTTGAGACCACAGATGTCATCCATCACAGCTGGAGAATTTCACCAATCTTTGTCTTTATTTCTTTCTGCTTTTTTTTTTATTTGTGTAACATCATTAGATTTGAGACTTTGTAGTTGGTCTTTCTTTGGGCCACCTGCATCCCAAATAATGACACAGAGACTTGTTATTAATTATGAAAGCTTAGCCTTAGCTTAGGCTTGTTCCCACCTAGCTCTTAAAACTTAAATTAACCCATTCATATTAATCTACAGTTTGCCACATGGCTCATTGACTCTCCTCAGTACTATGTGTCCTGCTTCCTCACTGTCTGGCTGGCAAATCCTGCCTCTCTTCTTCCCAGAGTAACTATCTCTTCCTGGAAGTCCCATCTATCCTCTCTCACCTAGCTATTGGCTGTTCTGCTCTTTATTAAACCAATCAGAAGGTGCCTTGGCAGAGACACAGCTTCACACTGAACAAAAGGATTATCCCACAAGACTTCTCTTTTAAGCATTTAGTGCCATAAACTTCTCTCTCTGTATTGTCTTAGGTACATCTAAAAAAGTTCTGTTTCACTGGGCAGTGGTGGCACATGTCTTTAATCCCAGCATTCGGGAGGTAGAGGCAGGTGGAGCTCTGTGAGTTCGAGGCCAGCCTGGTCTATAGAGTGAGTTCCAGGACAGGCTCCAAAGCTACACAGAGAAACCTTGTCTCAAAAAAAAAAAAAAAAAAAAAAAAGAGTTCTGTTTCTTGTGGGTTCTAAATAGATGGCTCAGTAGTTAAGAGCACTGGCTGCTCTTCCAGAGGACCCAGTTCCAATTCCCAGTACCTACATGGAAGCTCACACTCATCTGTAACTTCAGTCTCAGAAGATTTGGTGCCTTCTTCTAGAGACCCTGGGCACCTGGCACATAAATGGTACATAGACATATAGGGCAGGTAAGACAACCATACACACAAAAATTTGAAAAGGGTTCAGTTTCTTTTTTTAAATTAATTAATTTATTTTTCTATTATCAGCTTGATACAGTATAAATTCTTATCCTAATAGTGAAATGTTTGATTGAGGCTTGCCCAGTAATTGAGTAAAACCAAAACTTATTATAAGCCACAGTCATCCTAGGGTCCCCCCTGCTATATAGCCTCCCTGCTTCTGTGGGTTGCAGTCTGATTGTTCTTTGCTTTATATCCAGAATCCACTTATGAGTGAGTACATACCATGTTTGTTCTTCTGGGTTTGGGTTACCTCACTTAGGATGATATTTTCTAGTTCTATCCATTTGCCTACAAATTTCATGCTGTCATTGTTTTTCTCTGCTGAGTAGTACTCCATTGTGTACATGTACCACATTTTCTTAATCCATTCTTCAGTTGACGGGCATCTAAGTTGTTTCCAGGTTCTGGTTATTACAAATAGTGTTGCTATGAACATAGTTGAGCATTATCTTTGTGGTATGGTTGAGCATTCCTTGGATATATGCCCAACAGTATTATGGCTGGGTCTTGAGGTAGATGGGTTCCCAATTTTCTGAGAAACCACCATACTGATTTCCACAGTGGTTGTACAAGTTTGCATTCCCACCAACAGTGGAGGAGTGTTCCCTTTGCTCCACATCCTCTCCAACATTGACTGTCATTAGTGTTTTTGATCTTAACCATTCTGATGGGTTCAGTTTCTTGATTGAAAAAAATGTATGCTTTTTAATTTTCTTTTTCGTGCTATGGATAAAACTCAGGGCATTGCACATGCTTACAACATTGTGCTATACGCCTGGCCTAAAGGGAGTGGTTTTTGACAGAAACCTGACCTTCTGAGTTCCATAAAATTCTAAATCCTATTTCCATTTTGCATTTAAGCTGGTTTCGTTGGACATTACTTTGGCAGGGGAATTTTATGCCTTTTTTGCTATCGGCAGATAGGAGTGGAAGTCTGTATGTTCCACGTCTCTGACATTTAGAGGAACTCTTGTTTCTATTTTGTACAAATAGAAGTCCAAGCTCCCAATAAGCCTCCGCTGCTACCCTCTTGTCTGGGAGGAGAAAGAGTATCTAGTTATTGCTTCCTGCATGGCCTCTTTCCATATGTGGGAAGTGGTCTTGGTGCCAGTAAGGAGTGATGGAAGTCCTGACTCTCTGCTTGGCTTCTGCTGATATCACACTGAGAGAAGGGGGGAGGGATGGGAGCCCAGGCTCCCCCATTGGCCCACTGACACCATTGGACAAGAGTCTCCTTACAGTGCACGGGGAATGGAAGTCCCAGCCTGCCATATGTTCTTCCCTGAGACTGTACCAGCAGAAGAGGAAGCAGTGGCATGGGGGCACCCTAGGCTTTCTTCTGAGCAAGCATGGAGGAGGGCTGGTTTTTTTCGTGATTTTGGAAAGAGTTGAACTGTCATTGTCTGAAAATTGTTTTCCTTTCTAAGTTGCTGCTTTCCTGGTCCTTTGCCAGAGAGAACAGTTTTTCCTGGGACTTTGTACTTGCTGACCTCTCTAGGTGGCCTATTCCTCCAGTATCTCATCTGGGATACATGAAGCCACCATGTTATTCCTTGGGACCTGAGGTCCTAGCTGGTCTATCTTTTCCCTACCTTTCAGTTCTCTGGTGGTGTTCAGGGTGTGATTCATACACAATGGGAGAAATAGGGAAAATGTATTTAGTCCATCTTCTTGGAAATAAACGTCCCCTGTCCTGTTTCTACAGAAGGTCATGGTGCTCCCCTAATCAGTGGGGTCTACTTGTGTAATATCCTGGCTGGAAAGTTCAAGTTCTTATATTTGCATGTGATAAACCCAATTCAAATGGGCTGCAAAGTACATTAGAATTTATTGTCTTGCTTCTAGAACAGTCTCTAAGCAGGAATGAAATGTGGGTTCACTAAGGTTTGGTAGATGGATCAGTCTTTCAGGATGATTCAGAATCATTCTGAATTGGCAAACAGGAGTATGGAGTTTTCAAAACTGTGAAGAGAAGCCATGCTGTCACATAAACGTCTGTGGATATGTTAAAAGGAAGGATACAGAAAATATTTGAAAATGTAGCTTACATATATTTAAAAATAAAATTTCTTCTAGGTACTCATGGTGATATAAATATTATATATAAAAATATATAATATCAATATATAATATATATATTCCCAGCTACTCAAAAGACCGAGGCAGGAGGATGGCTTGGCTTGAGCTCATTGAGTCCAGCCTGGGCAATTTGGAAGATCCTGTCTCTCAAAATAGAGCAATAAAACAAACAATAACAAAATAAATATTCCACTGTATTTCCAGACTTTGAGGATAATTGTAAGGATTTTAATTTAAACATAATTGATTAATTAGGAATGATAGATGTGGGAAGACATACACAGTTAATTGCAGTGTGATGGGGAGGTAAGAAAGGGGAAGACAGAAAGAATGGAGGGGAATATGACCAAAGCACATTTGCTGGGAACAGGGAGAAGCATTTGCCATAAGCACTGCCATTTTGACTTCAGACTCCATTTTACCTGCAGGGGAAAACAAAGTTCAAGTTCCCAAGCCCTGGGGGAGCCAGGAACTTTCCAATAACTGACCCACTCCTCCTCAAACAATAGAAACAGCCTGTTTTACATTTTCAGTTCTCTAGAAACACGATGGCTGTCCTTAACACCAAAAAGAACAACTGAGTCTGACTAGTCGGTCTGAAAAGCTTGCATTGTATGTCGGGTGACAATGATGGAACACAGAGCCTCTAATCTTTGAATTCTGATTGGTGAAAAATTGTAACTGTAGCTTGGCACTGATGTTCATGAGTTTGTGTGTGTGTGTGTGTGTGTGTGTGTGTGTGTGTTTAAATGTTTGCGTTAGCTGGCATTCTGGGTCATAGTTTAGCTCCTGAGTCTGTTTTGTGGCCCTGATTGATCAGTTTTTTGTTTTGTTTTGTGCTGTCCTGTATTAACTCTTGCTTTGCAAAAACCTCTTGTACCTGTTTGGGTTGATTCAGAGCCTTGACCCACAACACGTTATAAACTTTTTATAAAAATATCTTTATGTAACTTTATCCTTTCTATAATGAATATACAACAATGAAAATAAAATACATTTATTTGGAAGCTTTGGGTCATTTTTTTTTTTTTCCAGAGCTGAGGACTGAACCCAGGGCCTTGTGCTTGCTAGGCAAGCGCTCTACCACTGAACTAAATCCCCAACCCCCAAATAAATTTTTCTTCTTTTTTAAAAAAGCTGGTTGATTGTGGCGCACGCCTTTAATCCCAGTACTTGGCAGGCAGAGGCAGGTAGATCTCTGAGTTCCAGGCCAGCTTGGTCTACATAGTGAGTTCCCTGGACAGTGGACAGCCAGGGCTACACAAAGAAACCCTTTAACGTCTTGAAAAACGGAAAAAAGAAAAAAAAAAAGAAAAAAGAAAAAAAAAAGTTCCATCCCCAGTCCCCCAGTCCCCAGTTGGCCCACCTAGCACTCTTGGTAGAATAGTAGGTTCCTAGTTGTATTAACTGTGGCTTCCTGTTAGAAGGAAATGACTACTTATCTTTGTACCAACATCACATCGCTCTTTATAATACAGCTGTAGCATTTATTTTGCTTTTTGAGAAAGTGTCATGCAGCCTAGCCCGAAGGTGACCTTGAATTCCTGAACTTCCTCTCTCCATCTCCAAAGTGCTGGGATAACAGGCATATGCCATAACACCCAGCTTTGCAGTCTAAATTGTTTTCTGAAAGCCAACGGAACCCAAGCCACTACCCAGAATGTCCCTCCGGAAGACTTTAGGGAAAGGACTTTAAGCCGGATGATTTCACTCAGATCTCAAAGGTGAAACCGTACGCTAGGCGGGCGGTGCATCTCCATAGCGCATGTGCTCTCTAAGCGTTGTGATTGGACCGAGCCTGCTGCATTACGTCAATTCCGAGGCGGGAGGATGAAGCCGATAGACCATGGTCGCTCCATCCACTAGGTAAAGACTAGGGATGTAGGACCCTCTTTGGTGAGGGAGTATGAGGAGGGCAGTGTCCTGTCTAGAGCTGAGGCGTGCGGTGCATCCGATTCCAGTGACTCCTAGTCCGGGCGAGGCGGAGCACGCTGCGAGGAGGCCGTGGGCCCTGATAGTTTCCTGCTCCCTGCGGCGCCCAACTTTGAAGAAAGCTAGGTTCTGGCGCCGGGACTGGAATGGGGGTCCTGCGTGCCCGTCGCGGAGGTCGCTGGGTCTGCGCGCGCGCGTGTGTGTGTGTGTGTCGGGGTCTGCGAAGGGCACCTGAGCCTGCGCACAGCTACTGCGGCGTGTGTTGATGCGTGACCAGGGATGGAGCGCCCGGACCCGTGGCACCCCAGCCCGGGCATGGTTAGCACTAGCAAAGAAGATCTGGGTTGTCGGAAGGGCGGGCAAGATACTGACCCTGGAACATCCATGGGAATGGCTTTCTTAGATTTCTCTTTCAGCCCTAGCTCTGCCGCTTAGCGGGTGCAACTTTGGGCAGATGTCTTAAACATTCAGCGATCGTTTCTTCGGTTAAAACTTTAGGAATACGGCAGTAGTGAAGTGTAAATGAGATTTTGCTTTCAAGGGCTTAGCTAGTGGCTGCACGTAGTAGGTACTCAACACAATGTACACATAAAATTCTCTTCCGTTCATATGCCTTTAGTATAGTGATTTGAGAGTTAATACATATTCCTTTCCACACGAACACAACCTTGCACTACCTCTCAGGTGGTTATCTAATTTTGTTATTGTTTGTCTTTGTTCAATATTTTATTAAATGCCTTTATAGGACAACATCCAGCCTCTAGATGCTGCTTCCAAGACCCTGTAGGCACTGGCTGGGGCATAGCAGATGGCTCTGGCTTCCCACTCTTTTTTCTTTCTTTCTTTTTTTTTAATTTTTATTTTTTGGTGTTTTGAGACAGGGTTTCTCTGTGTAGTTTTGGTGTCTGTCCTGGAACTTGATTTGTAGACCAGGCTAGCCTCGAACTCACAGAGGTCTATTCCTCTCTGCCTCTCCAGTGCTATGTGCACCACGTGGCTTCCCACTCTTTCGTTCTGAGATGGGGCGTGGTGGAGTGGGCAGGATCTCATTTAGGTTCCAGGATGCTCTCATGGTCAGGCAGAGGCTTCTTATGGCGGATCTTACCAGTTGGGTCCCAGGGCAGCATGATCTTTTTCAGTACACCCTGTCTGAGCAACACGTGGTACAGGCGATGTAAATATAGTAGTTAACAGGGTGGGTCACCTCTGTGGGTATCCACAAACTTCATGGACTTGGCCCTCTGTCCTCAGAGCTTCCCAGACACCAGGAAGCCCTTGGTGCCACACTCCATAATGGACCCTAGCACACCATAGCAAGCCCTTGGAACAGCAAGCCCTCCTAGAAGTTTGTAACCTATAGATTCTAGGTGAGTATCTTTGTGCCTCAGATGTACACATCCATGCTACTGTTAGTGGAATTGCCTGTAAGGGCTTTTCTAAAGTTTATCTCTGCGGTGGTGGCTCACGCCTGTAATCCCAGCACTCGGGAGGCAGAGGCAGGCAGATCTCTGTGAGTTCGAGGCCAGCTTGGGCTACAGAGCCAGTCTAGGATAGGCTCCAAAGCTACAGAGAAACCCTGTCTCAAAAAACCAAAAAAAAAAAAAAAAAAAAAGTTTATCTGTGTGTGTGTGTGTGTGTGTGTGTGTGTGTGTGTGTGTGTGTGTGTGTATGTACTTTAGAGAAGTAGCAGGTGGAAAGGGGATCCCTTAGTGATACAGTTTGAATCAGCCATCAAGATCTACTTGTTTTAGAAGAGAGGGGAGGAAACTTAGTGGAGCACCCAGCATAGTGGCTGTTGTAGATAGATACCCAGGGTCTTCATCAATACAATAAAGTCAGTGGTATCGCCACGTTTCAGAAGTCACAGAAGCTAAGCTGCAGCACATTAGTGAGGGAGACAGGCTTTTAGACCCGTGCCTCTCTGCAAAACCTGTGTCCATTCAGGGAAGAAGATGGTCTTTGAGTTGGTCACTGTAAATGAAACTGTATTGAAAGATTGTTCCAAGTGTGTATCACAGAGCTGTACACTGGCTTAGTGTGGAGGCCACATTCCTCCTCACACCCAGTGCCAGGCACTTGGGAATGCCTGAAGTTCCAGTTACTCTGCATTAGGAGATCACAAGGCCAAGACTGGAGGCCAGGCCCTGGTGGAGGTGCTTTTTCTGGAGATACAAAAATGCCTATTCATTCCATGTAGAGAGCTGTGACAGACTAAAAGAGTGATCCCACCCACGTCAGGCGTGGTAAACAGTGAGATGATTAGGGTGACTTACGGGAGACTGGGTGAGGGATTACTTACAGGAACATGAACTATTCAAAGGCAGCTTTGTCGTTGAAAGGCCCATCACAGAGTGGGAGATGCAGCATTGGCTTCTGTTCACCCTGCAGGCAGCTACACCACTGAGCAGTCTCCCTCCACCAGCCTTCATTTGCTCTCTCCCCTGCAGTTGTTAACCCAGAGCTTTCAGGACAGGCATTGTTGAGTCTTGAAAGTTTCACAGACTTTCAGACTTGGAAGTTTTGCATTTCATGAGCTAGATAACCCCTCCTCGCTTGTTTAGTTTTTTCCTTCCCAACATTTAGCGTCTGTTTGGGCTCATTTATTCTAGTACATTGATTAATAGGATAGGTGGGAATTTCCTTTTGTTATAGAGAACAGGCTCTGAAAAACTGCTTGCTATATTGGAAAAGAGCTTTGCTCAGTTTTTTTCCTGACTTACAGGTTGACTAGGGATTTGGTAAGAGCAGCGAAACAAAATAGCCTGTGCTAATAACACATCATGTGCTTATCTAAGGCGAGACTAGCTTAGTTCCTTTCTTTTTTCCTCCTTATTTGACAGTCTGATTATGGAGCAACCAGGTTTCTGAGAAATTCCTTTCCCTTCCTGTATCTCCTTCTTGCCTGGTGCTGTCCGTCCTGTTCTTCATAGTCGGGTTAAATCTCGATATGGCTCTGGTTTCTCATCCTTAGTTAACTGAAAGAAGAAATATGAAGAGCCTCATGTTTTGACTGGACAGAATGTAACTGGAAAAAGTATGGAATACAGTTTTGATCTATCAGCTGTCAATGCAGGGAACACAGTGGGAATAAGAGAGAGTTTACTCTGGAGCCAGATACGATTCCACGTGCTAATAGCAGCGTGAGTTACAGTAACAAGAAAGAAAACCATAATTCCAGTCGCTCTGCGAACACATTGGTGGAAATACCTGGTAGTTGGTTACAGAAAAGTGGAAAAATCTCAATGCCAAGCCACAGATGCTGTCTGCAGCATTCATAGCCTTTTGGTTGGTGGAAGCTAGGAGTCTGTACATTCCAAAGCATTTATCTCAGGTTCACAAAGATGTTTGGTCCCATGTAGAGTTGGAGGATAAATGACAAGTAAGGGGGCTAGAGATGGCCCACGCTAATTTGGGCTCTGCACTTACAGCATTGCAGCCTCTTCACATCATTGACGTTCTAACAGTCGATTAGACAACTGTGTAGTCACAGCTTTGTTTCAGAAACTCCGGAATTATAGACACTTTAGGTTTTTAAGCAAATATCGCTTCCTATTCCTCTGTTGGCTTTACTTTTGCCCTTAGCAGCTCAGCGTGTTACATGTATAAATAATACACTTGGGGGGTTGGGGATTTAGCTCAGTGGTAGAGGGCTTGCCTAGCAAGCACAAGGCCCAGGGTTCAGTCCTCAGCTCTTGCAAAAAAAAAAAATAATAATAATAAAATAAATAAATAAATAAATAAATAAATAAATAATAATACACTCGGAACATCTTTCTTTCTACAGTTTGGCTGATCAGAGTCTCGACCCCAGCAACTGTTTGTTTTTATACTGCTGGGTAGTGGCCTTTGAGAGTCATCCAAGTTTCTGTTCTGTATGTGATGTTTTCTTCCTAATGCTCCCGCTCCTTCCTGCGGGATAATGTTTTATTTAGAGGGAGTACTGTAATTTGGAGGGAAATGCCACACAACAACATTGAAATTCCAGTTTTCGCCTATGTCAAAGTATGTAGGTAGGCATAGTCTGTCCTGGATTAAAGATGAAGAGCTGAGACTTTGTAATAAATGGTCAGCTTCCATATTGCGCTCTGCCAGGATGTGGCACTCTGCCTCTTCATGGCACTGCCTTGTGATCACTGCTTGATGGCTGCCTCCCAGTGGCCGTATTGCAGGGGCTGGCACTGAACCCTCTGTGAACCCTGTATGCAGGGTTGCTGGGAGTGTGTGCCTACTAGAGACCAGAGATGCTCAGTGTACTTGCTCTTTCCAGAACTGGCATGAAGTACCCTCTATCCTTGCTTCCCATTTTGTTACTGATGCCCATCTGTATTCCTTCAGATGTGGTACCCTAGGCTGACAGCCCCAAATACAACACTGTAGCTTGTTCCAGCAAAGTCCAGCTGGCCTGAAGGTGTTTTCCCGCCCCTGATCTTAAGCACTGTCACTGGTGTGGGGACAGGAGATGTCTTGCTGGACTCTGCTTATCAGATACAAGCTAGGAAAGAGTAAGTAAGTGCCTTTATTCCTTTTTAAAAAGGTTATACTTTCTGGGGGTGGGGTTAGAGAGGGGGCTCAGTGCCTAAGATCACTGGCTGTTCTTCTGAGTTCAGTTCTTAGCACCTTCATTGGGAGGTCACAATGGCCTGTAACTGTCACTCCAGGGGATCCGATGTTCAGTTTTTAAGCTCTTTGTATATCTAGATACTAGTCTTCTGTCAGATGGATAGATGGCAAAGATTTTCTCCCATTCTGTAGGCTGCCTATTCACACAATTAGCAATTTCCTTTGTAGACTAGCAGATTTTTCACTTTATTAGGTCTCACTTGCTGCTTGTTGGCCTTATTGCCTGAGCATCTAGTATCCAAGTAAGGAAGTCCTATGTGTGCCTCTATCTATAAGTGTACACCCAAATTTAAATTGAGGTCTCTGATCCATTTGGAATTGATCTTTGTGCAAGGTAAGAGGTGAAGATGGAGTTTGATTTGTCTAAATGTAGACATACAGCTTTCCCAGCACCATTTGTTGAAGATGCTTTCTTTTTCTTTTTCTTTCTTTCTTTTTTTTTTTTTTTTGGTGGGGGTAGAGGCAGGGTTTGAGACAGGGTTTCTCTGTGTAGCCCTGGATGTTCTGGAACTTGCTTTGTAACAAAGACCAGGGTGGCCTTGAACCCTGAGATCTACTTGCCTCTGGCTGCTGAGTGCTGGGCTGCGAGAGTGGAGGTTTCGAAGTCACTGGTTAGGATTTGGGTTGCATTTGCTTGGAAGACCTCTTTCCGTCTGTTCTCCTTAGCTTCAGATGTCAACTTGATACAACCTAGTCATCTAGGAAGGAGGATCTCAAATGAAGAGTTGCTTTGGTCAGGTTGGCCTGAGGGCATGCCTGTAGGGCATTGTCATGATTGGTGATTGATGTAGACACACACACACACACACACACACACAGAGTGAGTGGCACCATCACTTGTGGGTGGCACCAGGTGGGCCATGGGATGTATAAGAAAGCTAGCTGAACAAGTATCCAAGAGAGACTCAGAGGGATTCAGTAAGCAGCCTTCCTGCATGGTTTCTGCTCCAGGTCCTGCCTTGAGTTTCCTGCTGATTCCTTCGGCGATGGATGGATTGTTACCTGCACGTGTAAGCTGAAATAAACCTTTTCTTTTCCTCGGTTTCATATGGTTGTGGTGTTTATTAGAGCAACAGAAAAGCAACTAGAGCTCCGTCTAAGATGCCATCTGCTCTGACGAGGTGTGTTTCCTCGAGGCAGCAAGAGGAAGGATTGTGTCTTCTGATTGACAGCTAACATTCAGTCATTCTTGAAAAGTGTGTACCACGTCCTGTCATCCTGCTGCCTTTTGATGCTTTCTTAGTCCTCTTCTGTTTAACAACTGTCTTAGCCTTGGCAATTTCTTCTCTGTAGTCTCTTGGATATAATTGTCTCTCTCTTCCTTCTGATGTTTTCTTCCAGTATCTTCTGTAAGGCTGGCTTGTGATCATAGTTCCTTTAGCCAGCTTTTGAAGTGGAGAGTTCTTCCTCCCCTCTCATTTATGATAAAGTTTTGCTGGGTATATTAGGGTGGTGTCTTAGCTACTTTTCTGTCTCTGTGCTAAGATGCCATGAATAACTTGTAGAAGAAGAAAGAGCTTGTTGCGGGAGCTTGTGGTTTCAGAGGGCGAGTCCATAACACCATGATGATGGCGGGGAGCGTGGCAGCAGGCAGGCATGGTGTTGGAGCTGGAGCTGAGAGCTGACATTCTGATCCACACACAGGAAGCAGAGAGATCTAACTGAGAATAGCTTTGGCTTTTGAAACCTGAAAGACCACCTCCAGTGACACTTCTCCAAGAAGGCCACTCCTCCTAATCCTTCCCCAACAGTTCTACCAACTGGGGACCAGGCATTCAAATATATGGACCTGTAGGGGTCATTCTCATTCAAACTACAACACTCTACCCCCGGCCCATAGGCTTGTAGCCATAATACAAAAAGCACTTAGTCTAACTTAAAAAGTTCTCATAGACTTTCACTGTCTCAACACTCAACCAAAAATCTCTTAAGAGGGCATCAGATCCCACTATAGATGGTTGTGAGCCACCTTGTGGTTGCTGGGAATTGAACTCAGGGACTTCTAGAAGAGCAGTCAGTGCTCTTAACAGCTGAGCCATCTCTCCAGCCCCTCAAGGCAATCTCTTAATTGTAACCCCCTGTAAAATCAAAAAGCAGCCAGGCAGAGGTGGCGGATCTCTGTGAGTTCGAGGCCAGCCTGGGCTACCAAGTGAGTTCTAGGAAAAGGCGCAAAGCTACACAGAGAAACCCTGTCTCAAAAAACAAAAGCAAAACAAGACAAAAACAAAAAATAAGTAAAAAAGCAAATTACATATTTGCAATATACAATGGCACAGGATATATGTTACCATTCCAAAAAAGAGGAATAGGAGCATAGTGAGGAAATTCTGGGCCAAAGCAAGATGGAAATTCAGCAAGGCAAACTCCAAATCCTATAGCTCCATATGTGATGTTGAAGGACTTAGATAGTGTCTTAGTGTTCTATTTCTGGGAAGAGACATCATGACCACGGCAACTTTTTTTTTCCTTTTTTTTTTTTTTGAGCTGGGGATTGAGCCCAGGGCCTTGTGCTTGCTAGGCAAGCACTCTACCACTGAGCTAAATCCCCAACCTGACCATGGCAACTCTTATAAAGGAAAACGTTTAACTGGGGCTGGCTTACAGTTTCAGAGGTTTAGTCCGTTGTCATCATGGCGAAGTAGCAGAGAGTAACACATCTGGATACGCAGGCAGCAGGAAGAGAGACTCTGGGCTTGGAATGTATCAGGCTTTCTTGGACTGGCAGCCCCCAAATCATGTGGAGACTTATTAATTACGAAAACTTGGCCTATAGCTTAGGCTTGTCCCACTAGCTCTTACAACTTAAATTAACCCATTTTTTTTTTTTTATTAATCTACGTTTCGTCTCATAACTTTTTATCTCTCTTCCGTCTTGCACCTCCTGTTTCTTCTCCATGTCTATGGTGTCTCTCTTGTCTCACATCTCCTCTTCTCTCTCTGCCCAGAAGTCTTGCCTAACCTCTTCCTGCCTATCTATTGGCCATTCAGCTCTTTATTAAACCAATCAGAAGGTACCTTGTTAAAGACACATCTTCACAGTGCACAAAAGATTATTCCACAGCACCCCCAGTGACATAGTTCTTCCAACAAGGCCACACCTCCTGTACTTGCAAATAGTGCCACTGTCTGGTGACCAAGTACTCAAATCTATGAGCTGAGGGGGCCATTCTCATAAAAACCACCCAAGGTGGCTTTACCTTTCTGGGTATACTGCCTGCAACATACTTCCCCCTCTCTCAGGCTGGTTCCTCTCCCTAAGTGCAGTTCTCTATTTCCACTTGCCTTTCTACTTTAGTGGGCTGTTTGCAGGGTCCAAAAAGTCTTTTGTGGAGACTGGGTTGATGCTTTTCTTTATGCTTGTGCACGGCACTAGGCTCTCCTCGGGGTCTAGCAGTAAACCCATCATGAAAACGGAGTGCCAGTTGCCTATAGAACGGTCATTCTTTCCTTTAGCATTATTTTGGAGAGTAAAGAGACACCACCACCAGTCCTATGTGTCCTCGTGTGTTAGTTGTGGCTATGAGTGGAAAAAAAGAAGAGGACATAAATCACAGTGAGATCAGTAACAGGTTGCCATGTAGAGGAAAGAGCACGTACACAAGAGGAGAGTTAAAGATGTGCATGGAAATAAGGGAGCAGTCTTTTCTCTCAGGAGGTTCAGTCACAGAGACTCTAGGGCAGCCAGGACGATAGGATACAGAGAGAAAAGAAAAATACTACAATACTGAGAAAAGAAGCCGGCGTCGTGGTGGTGCATGCCTTTAATCCCCACACTGGGGAAGCAGAGGCAGGCCTGGTCTGCACATGGAGTTCCAGGACAGCCAGGGCTGTTACACAGAGAAACCAGTCTCAAAAACAAAACAAAGAATACTAAGAAAAGAAGAAAGAACCAACAACATGGTGTATTTTATAAACAAAAAAGAACTGTAGAAGGAAACAGAACTGGGAGGAGACTGGGTGTGAGGCCAGATACTCTACTGACTCCCTGACCTAGTAGGCGTCTTGGGATTCAGGCCAAAGTCTCGGTGTATTCAACGTCAAAAGTGACTAGGAGCTGGGACCAGAGAGCAGTGGCTGTCTGGCTTCAGATGCTGAGGCAGAGCAGGTAGGCTCCTTAAGTGCTAATGGCTGACCAGAGTTGGGGCTGAAGAATGGGCAGGCTGTCTTGGTGTCTCTGCCTCCCCACTTCCTCTTCTCTGACTTGTCTGTTACTTAAATTTGTGACTAATCCTCCCGCTTTAGCCTTGAGTACCA
Source organism: Onychomys torridus (assembly GCF_903995425.1). NCBI lineage: Eukaryota > Metazoa > Chordata > Mammalia > Rodentia > Cricetidae > Onychomys > Onychomys torridus. The sequence goes on from NC_050450.1 coordinate 48,919,367, forward strand.
GAATTACAGGTGTGCACCATTATACCTGCCCCTCTCAGACTTTTGGAAAATAGATAGGAATTTTCAAACTTCTTTAGGTAGATTCTTGTCTTCCATTTGGAACCCTGTCTGCCCTTTGGCCCAGTTTGCTTGTAATGTGGCACAGTATTGCATGGTTCCCTTCTTACAGACCTGGACCGATTCCTCTCTAAGCTCTGGGCTATTCTTAGGTCCTGTTTTGTGATTTTCAGATTTACATGTTTAATTTCTGTGCGTCGTTTCTGACTAGATTACAATTGCCCATTTTTACTGATGATTTGGTTTTTTAAAACATCGCTTGAGTGAATAAAGGAACCTGAGGAACAAATCCCATTGACATAAAATGGTGAACTTTGGCCAAGGTAATTGAAAGGAGCTATCAGCATGGGTGACATAGCTTCATATCTAAGTTGCTGTTCTAGAAACCATTGCCAAAGAGAGCTGCTGAATGAGAGAGCTCGTAGCTGTGGCCACCTGGCCCGAGGAACACCTCAAAGGGGTACCCAGGCACGCTTTCTGGAGGTCTAGAATTCACCAGTGTACAAGCAGATAGCCTTAGCCTGTGAGCCCCTTGGCTCTGTCACTTATGCCAGTCTGTAGTTATTAGTGCAAGTTCAGGCCTTGCTCACTGGCAGTTAGGAGTAACTGTGACTGCTGTGCAGCCTGCATGGTAGGCGGCCCAGCCTCCCTCCTGGGTGGTCTGTGAGCACAGCGCACACTGTGCTGTCTGTTGAAGAAGCCTTCTCTCCCTGTGTCCTGCTCTGGTCAAATAGCCCTGGGCAGACTCTATCCCTTTTTCCTACCAGTTGATACCTGGAAAAGTTAAGCAAAGTAAGTCTGTCCCTGCCCTCCTTTTTTTTTTTTTTTTTGAAGCTGAGGATCGAACCCAGGGCCTTTCTGGTAGGCAAGTGCTCTACCACTGAGCTAAAACCCCAACCCCCCTTTTGGCTTTTATTTTGTTTTGTTTTTCTTTTTGATTTTTTTCGAGACAAGGTTTCTTTGTATAGTCTTAGCTGTCCTGGAACTAGCTCTGTAGCCCAGGCTGGCCTCAAATACCTAGAGACCCACCTGCCTCTGCCTCCTGATGCTGGGATTAAAGGTGTGCACCAGCACCACCCGGGAGGTGGGTTATTTATTTATTTATAATTTTAATTAATTAATTTTTATTTTATGTGCATTGGTGTTTTGCCTACATGTATGTCTGTGTGAGGGTGTCAGGTCCCCAGGAACTGGAGTTACAGACAGTTATGAGCTGCCTTGTGGATGCTGGGAATTGAACCTGGGTCCTCTGGAAGAGCAGTTAGTGCTCTTAACCTCTGAGCCATCTCTCCACCTTATCTATTTTTATGTAGACCAGGCTGGCCTCAGACTCACAGAGATCCCACTGCCTCTGCTTTTGCCTTCTACTGGAATCCCACTCTTTTATGTTGTCACTCTTGCCTTCCTGGTCCATAATTTGGCCAAAGCCTGAACTAGAAGTAAATATGCATTTGGATGTAACATGTGTGTTTTTATAAATGCACTAAAGCCCTCTTGTGAGCTACTTTGAAAGGAAACAGGCTTGTTTTTGGCCTTGCTTTATAGAAAAGATTTATTTCCTAGTCTGTAAATATGACTGCCCAAGACAAATTCCCTTCTACTTTTCAGTGAGATTACCCATACTCTTTTTTTCCCCCCCGCCTTGGAGCTGGGGACCGAACCCAGGGCCTTGCGCTTGCTAGGCAAGCACTCTACCACTGAACTAAATCCCCAACCCCCAAGATTACCCATACTCTTTTGGCTATCTTCATCCAGCTGTTTCAGAGAAGCCAGGAAGGCCCAAGCAGCCTGGAGGGTCATCGGTGGGGTTATGTGCCACGCAGTGTAGAATAGGTTGGTGGGGATTTAAATATTTGAAAGATGGTTGTGTCTTAGGGTTATCACTGTGATGAAACACTTGACCAAAGCAGGTTGGGGAGGAAAAGGGTTTATTTGGCTTACACCTGCACATTGGAGTCCATCATTGAAGGAGGTCTGGAAAAACGCACGTAGACATGGGATGCAAACTTTTTTTTTTTTTTTTTAATTTTTTCAAGACAGGGTTTCTCTGTGTAGCTTTGGAGCCTGTCCTGGAACTTGCTTTGTAGACCAGGCTGTCCTCTGAACTCAGAGATCTACCTGCCTCTGCTTCCCGAGTGCTGGGATCAAAGGCATGTGCCACCACCACCTGGTGGGATGCAAACTTTTTTGTGTGCATGTGACAAAATATGTTCTGTTAATTTAATTAAACTAAGTGATTTATGCAGGTACAAAAATTAAACCTCATAGAACCCTACCTACTCATTAAGTCTCTTTCATTAGGAAAGAACGAGTGTTTCCAAGGTCTCTTTTAGAATCTGTTGGCTGTGAAGCGAGTTTCTGAGGTCTGAGATGGCTCTGCATGAAGCTGCTTCTGCTGCCGCAGCTGCATCCCATGCACATGCCCCCAACCATGCACAAAGAAAGTTCATCACGCCTGTCAACAGGCCTGAGGGAGGAGGACAGAGGCCTAAGCTGGAAGTGCCAGTGGGATTGGATTGGCGCCCCCTGCAGGCTGGGAGGGGGCTGGTTCTTCAGGGCTCTCACTGCTACTCCCATGCCACTTCTGGCGTCTGAGTTCCTGGAGCCTCTTAGTAATTCTTGATACTCTGCCTCATGGCCTTTGCTGTAGCTGTGGTTCACTTACACGTTGTGGGTGTGAAAGGGGCTGAGACTCTGCTGGTTCTGGTCTTGGGGGCCCATGAGAGGGTGTGCAGAGTGGGCCCCAGTTAATAAGCCTAGCAAAGCCCTAGTTCATGTCCCAGAGGCTAAGCTCTGCTGTCCTTCCCTGAGCAGGGGCCCTACCCACCCATCTTCCCCTTATTTGGGAAATGACCAGCTCCTGGGCCATTTTGTACAAGGCAGGGTCGTTCCACACTGAGTCTTTCCTGGTACAAGGAGCTGAGATTGTAGTGAGAAAAAAAAAAAATGTCCCCAAGCCCTCACCTCAGCTGGGTTGAGCCCCAGTCTCCTCCAGCCCTAGTTATTACATGGAAAGGCTGGAGTGGGGTCTGCATAGCTTTGACTAATCCTCGGTTCTCCTCCTTTGTCCCTGATCGATTTGCTTTGATTCTTCCAGGAAGAGTATGCTGAAGGACAGGGTCATGGACTTGGTCACCCAGACAACCATCCTGCCCCTGCTGTTTGGCTGCCTGGGGATTTTCAGCCTCTTCCGGGTGCTACAGCGGATCCGCTCAAAGGCTTACCTGAGGAATGCTGTGGTGGTGGTTACAGGTGCCACCTCAGGGCTCGGCAGAGGTAAGTCATGGGTCTGTGATGCCAGGAGTGGAATCAGCAGGCTTCATGGGCATCACAGGACATGTGCAAGGGATCTGCTGTCCATGGTCCAATAGGAAAGAAGGGGCCTGTGAGGGGTGAGAAAGGCCTGAGCCTCAGTGTGGAGGATGAGGGCAAGTGTAGAGGCTGCTGCTGGGAAGCAGTGGCCTTCCTCAGCCTTGCTGCTTATTGAGAGAGGGGTTTTCAGATATGGAGAACTAGGTGAATGGGTGTGTTCACCGTTTTCTGGGTTTAGAGCTTGGCGCTGGCTTCCACGATTTCCCCTCTTCCCCATCAGGGACTTAGCAGGATTAGAGGTCAGGTCCATGAGGCCCCGGCTTTCCACACCTAGGCCTTCCAGCTCAGTGCCCTTGCCCTTCAGTGACACCTCTGAGTCATGGGGAAAGTGTGCTCGATGAAGCTCAGCCCTTTCCTTCCCTGGAGCTCTGTCAAAGACTCCAGCAGCCTAGGCAGAGGCTTACGACACACCTGCCATGTAGGGCACCTGCCCTCCTCCCTCAGCCTCTGCTCCCCATAACAGCTCCCTGTGTGCCATTCCAGGGAGGAAGGTTGAGGAGCCCTGGGATTGTGCCTCAGCAGTGTGTTCCCAACAGGCGTGGTGGGGAGGGACAGTAACCAGTGCCCTCACTGTGCCCTCCCAGCTGATAGTCCAGACGCCATGATTAGGCCTTAGAGCAGCAGCAGCTGCTGCAGAGACAGGAGCCAAACCCAGGTCTGACTCCAGAGCTCAATCCTAAAGGCGCAGCTAGGGAAGCGAGGAGCCCTTCAAAGAATGTGTGAGTCACAGGGATAGTCCAGATTCATCCACAGGTGGGAGCAAAAGGGTGTGGAAGGTGTGGAAGGTGGGTGTGAGAGGAACACAAAGGAGCAGACAGGCCTGTGGTGTGCCAGGGGAGTGAAGGAAGGCCCTCGAGCTCACTTGTATACCTGATGCTATGGCTGGTAGGTGAGGTCTCTGAGGGTGACCCCGGGTTTGCCTTTAGATCTTTAGAGACAGGGTTTCTCTGTGTAGCCCTGGCTGTCCTGGAATTCACTTAGTAGACCAGGCTGGCCTCCAACTCAGAGATCTGCATGCTTCTGCCTCTGGAGTGCTGGAAGTACAGCTGTGCTAGGCCCTGTGCATTGGTCAGGCCTCTGACCTCACTTAGCTACTACAAATAGGGCAGTCAGCAGCTGCTTATTGGATCTCACTGAAGAGGAGCAATTTGGGCCTATTTTTATGTTTTTTGAGACAGGGTCTCACTGTGAAGCCCTAACTGGCTAAGAACCTGCTTATATAGACCAGGTTGGCCTTGAACTTGTGATGGTCCTGTGGCCTCTGCTTCCCTGCTGCTGAGATTCCCATGCCTAGCTTGAGAAGAACAAATTTCCAAGTCCTTGGAGAGTGACAGCTGGCTAGATTGGAGTGATGCAGGGCGGGGGGCCGGACATGTGGATGTGTAGGCCATTGTCTGTTATCTGCGCTTTCTCTCCCAGTACCAGAAATGGGATTGAAGAAACTGCACCTGAGCATAGTGCACTCTTCTGTGCCTCCATCAGTGTGCTTACATTCTGCTCACATAAGGCCTTAGCAGCAGGAGTCCATCTGGGTTCAGTGGGACAGAGCCTTAGGAGGCCACCTCAGAGATATATACCTGCCTGGTTGCTGCTGGGGAAATGCTGCTGTCCTCTAGCATCCTGCCTACTGTGTCTGCTGCCCCGAGGGTCAGTGTTATAGAATACGTTTTCAGATAGACTGATTCTCAAAGTTTGTCTTCTGTTTTGTGCATTTAAGCTACATGAACCTTGTCCTTGTAGAACACTGACTAAATGTCCAGAAGGATTTGGATGTTCTGGATGCCGACTTGTGCCAGCCTGAAGCACGGTTATGCACAGCTGTCTTGTAGAGCCCAAGCACACCAGCAGTGCTAGGGACTTGTTTGCAGCCGTAGATAACTGCTGGCCTCTTCCCTTGGCCATCCTGCCTCCTGTGTCAGCTTTTCCAGGAAGCGAAAGTGGAATCTTTCCAGGCTGTTCTCACCTCTGTCACTACATCGATTTTAATTTCCCCCCTTTTAGGCATCTCTAGTACGCAAAGCTCACATAAAATCTAGATCATTTTCTAGAAGCTGTCTAGGCACCAGTATGACTCCTCACTCTCGTTCCTATGCATCACTTCCTAAAATGTCCCATCTCTTGGTCAGGACAGGACAAGACAGGGTGAGGAACCCTGCAGGGCCCAAGCTTCCGCCCCGTGGGGTGCTGTAGTAAGCCATGTAGTAAATAAGGTCTGGCCTCAGGAGCTAGCCTTCCATCAGGACGAGCCTGTGAACAAAGTTGTTGGCCTCCTTCAGAAATGACAGGACCCTGTTGTGCTTAGCACCTCCTTCAGAAGGGTGAGGGCTGCTGGCCTGATATGCTGGGGAATGCTGTGCAGGAGGCTGAAGGAACAGCCACAGGGCACAGAAGTACCTCCCTGTCCCATGAGCCGGTCCATGAGCCGCTCAGTTGGCAGAGCACCTCTCTTTTTTGTGAAGGACATGACTTTCTTCTGCTCTCTTACCCAGCTCTTGTGTGAGGGAAGGTTGTTTCCTCTCTACGCACAGTGTACAGTAGACCTTTGACCCTGACCCTTCTCAGATAAGCAAATGATAGCTTGGTGATGGCTTTCAGAGGTTGAATTGCCCTGCAAGGCAGGCTTGTCCCATCCTTCTTAGCCATAGTGCCTAAGAAACCTCTAGACTGCCTGGGCCTCTCAGATTGGATCAGAGACCTGTTGGGGACCCATGTGTCCTGAGAAGACAGCTGCACGGGCACTTGGGTTTTTTTTTTTTTTTTTTTTTTTTTAAGATTTATTTATTATGTATACAGTGTTCTACCTGCACGCCAGATCTCATTACAGATGCTTGTGAGCCACCATGTGGTTGCTGGGAATTGAACTCCAGACCTCTGGAAGAACAAGCAGTGCTCTTAACCTCTGAGCCATCTCTCCAGCCCTGCACGAGCACTTGTAAGACAAGTTTACACTTATGCCAGCTGCTTAGTTAGTTTGTTTGTTTTTTAGAGTTTTTCCTTTTTTATTGAACCATTCTTTCACGGACAATCATATATATAGTCAAGGATGCTAGAGTGGGGAAATCTTAGGATTATGAGAGAGAAGTCACAAGATAATTCCAGGTGCTGTCTTCAGTGATGCTTCTTATCATCACTCGGGGAGGTCAGGAAATGTTCAGCCCCTAGAGCTACCACAAATGCAGCAAAGCCCCATTGAACCTTTTGAACAACACGCTCATGAAGGAGATATTTTCTTCAAAGCTACCCATGTATCTCCAAGCCTCATTGTGAGCCCACGGATCCCTCAGTCCTCATGCAGCAAGCTTCTTCTGGACTGTTTCTAATGGTGTCCCTTCTGTTTTCCACTGTCTGTAATCTGGAAGTACCAATTTATCATGACCATGACCATGTCCATGATCGTGTCCATGCCCAGCTGCCATGTTTGACAGCAATATGACCTCTCAGGACACTCAATGTTCCGCCAGCTGCTTAGTTTGTAGGACACTTTTGAGGGGCAGTTTGGAAACATTAAAGCATTAGCCAGGCAAGGTGGTGCGTGCCTGTATCCTAACACTTGGATGGTAGAAGCAAGAGCATCAAGAGTTCAAGGCCATCCTCAGCTTCTTGGTGAGTTTGAAGGCCAGACTAGGCTGCATGAGGCCTTGTCTCCAAACAACAGAAAGGTTCAAGTATTCAAGACAGGCATTAAAAATACTTCATAATGCTTTACCTATGAAGTGATTACCTACTTTACCTCATTCAACCTCAGTCTCTCCTGGATGAGGTATTACTATTTATATCTTATGGGGGAAAGGGAGAAACAGATTGTAACGTAGGCGGTTATCACAGAACCTATAAGCAAAAGAAAGCTAGAGTTGTGTATAGACCTAGCTTAAGTCCGTTCTCCAGAACACTGGGCTCCACTCTGTCTAAACTGCAGATGTTGGGGCATAGTATGAATCTTAAAGGTTCTTATTAATAAAATCAAACCCGAGGCCAGTTATTGGGGTGAACGCTGGAAGATCAGAGAGATAGAACAAGCCACAGCTACCTCAGCTTGCCAGTTCCTCAGCTGGTCTTGTTTCCTCAGACTGGAAGCTTCTGAGTCCTCATCCCAATGGCTCTCAGCTGTGTTGCTCCAAAGCCTAAAAGCTTAACCAGCCAAAAGCTTAACCAGCCAAATGCTTAACCAGCCAAATGCTTAACCAGCCAAACGCTGCTAGTTTCTGGTCTTCACACCTTATATACCTTTCTACTTTCTACCGTCACTCCCTGGGATTAAAGGCTGGATTTCTGGGATTAAAGGCTGGATTTCTGGGACTAAAGGCTGGATTTCTGGGATTAAAGGCTGGATTTCTGGGATTAAAGACTGGATTTCTGGGACTAAAGGCTGGATTTCTGGGATTAAAGGCGTGTGTCACATTGGGGTACTGAGAGTTAGCTAGGACATGTTTGGGGGAGTAAACAAGGAGGAAGAGGCATTCCCCTATCACCCCACTTGATTTTGCTGCCTGAACATCTTCTCTGGCCCAGAAAGGCCTTAGGCCCAGCATCAATCACCTTCCATGGCCTAGTCCCCTGCCTCCAGTATTTCCTCTGCACTTACCCTTCAGGGTCAGGACTCCCGAAGGGCCCAGCCTTTCTGCTTTGATTTTTCCAAAGAACTGTGCATGTGTGTCTGCCGGTGCATTAGTGGTCTGGGCAGCAGCGTTGGCACTGGAAGGCAGCCTCCAGGGACCAACCACAGCCATGGGAGAACTCGCACCACTTGTGGAAGTGGGTTGAGTTTACTGAACAGGTTCTCTGCTTGTTGGTCTTGAACTCTGCTTAGCCTCGCTGGGCTTCATCAATAACAAGTGAGTTGATGCCCACAGGGTTGCTCAGGACCACATGAGAACACCATGGGAAGTTCTGAGCAATGTACTCACAAACCTGTCCACCTTCCTGGCTTTTCTCTGCCCCATAAATGTGTGTCATATCTTTGGATGGGAACCCTACACTAACCTTACCTCCCAGCTCCACACTGGTCTACATATACGTGTCAAGTATATGAGAAGCAGGCATTCTGCAACGCTGGGTGACTTTGAACTGATCTGCTTGGAAGAAAAATGGCACTGGATAATTACAGCTGTCAGAGTTCTTTTCTTTTCCCTTAGAATGTGCCAGAGTCTTCCATGCTGCGGGGGCTAAGCTGGTGCTCTGTGGTCGAAATGTGGAAGCCCTTGAAGAACTCACCAGGGAACTTGCTGGTTCCTCTACCTCCCAGGTGAGCTTACAGCAAGGGTTCAGGGGAAGGAAGACCTGTCGTAGGCCACAGTAGCCTACTCTAGGACTGCTGAGCTACAAGGCATCCATCTATCCATGTGATCACATTCTACTGGAAGGCAGCAGGCTCCAAGCAGTTTGAGAACCATCCACATTTTATATCCCAACATGGCCATCAGCTACCAGCCACCACTGCCTATGCTAACAGCTAGGGAAGTCTTCTTCATACTCATCTGGTGTTGGCTGGAGAAGTGGTGATGATTTTTTTTTTTAATTGTCTTACCAGCTGGGCAGTGGTGCATGCCTTTAATTCCAGTGCTTGGGAGGCAGAGGCAGACGGATCTCTGTGAGTTTGAGCCTGGTCTACAGAGTGAGTTCCAGGATAGCCAAGGCTACACAGAGAAACCCTGTCTTGAAAAAGAAAACAAAAAGACAAACAAACAGAAGTTGTTCCACTATCTGGAGAGATGATCAGAGGTTAATAACACTGGCTGCTCTTCCAGAGGTCCTGAGTTCAATTCCCAGCAACCACATGGTGGCTCACAACTATCTATAGTGAGATCTGGTGCCCTCTTCTGGCATGAAGGCATACATGCAGGTAGAACACAATACTAAATAAACAAACAAACAAACTCTTTAAAAAAATTGTCTTACAACATTTATAGTACTATTTTTTTTAAACCACTGAGCCATATCATCAGCTCTGCTTCAGTTAACTTTATATATAGTATTAGGAAAAGGTCCAATTTCACTCTGTAATTTTCTCTTTTCTTTAATTTTTTTTTGCTTTTTGAGACAGGGTCTTTCTTTGTAGCCCTAGCTGCCCTAGAACTCACTCTGTAGGACAGGCTGGCTTTGAACTCACATAGATCTGTTTACCTCTGTCCCCAAAATGCTGGGATTAAAGGCGAGTACCACTACGCCTGGCAGAATTATTTGTTATTACATAAATGTTTGATCTTATATTTTTTCGTAATAAACTTCTTTTTTGGTTTTTTGAGACAGGGTTTCTCTGTGTAGCTTTGCACCTTTCCTGGAACTCACTTGGTAGACCAGGCTGGCTTTGAACTCACAGAGATCTGCCTGCCTCTACCTCCCGAGTGCTGGGATTAAAGGTGTGCACCACCACCGCTTGACCTAAACTTCTAATATATAACATCCTTGTACTGTTTCTTTGACATTTAAAGTCTATTTTATCTAATGGTAGTGTAGTTACTGTATCTCCCTCTTGGTTGCTGTTTACATGAGGCATCTTTATGTCTAGATCTCAAGTGAGCCTTTCATATATAACATATAGTTGGATTGTTTTTAAAAAATTCATTTTGTTGGGGGTTGGAGAGATGGTTCAGCGGTTAAGAGCACTGGCTGCTCTTCCAGAGGACCCAAGTTCAATTCCCAGCACCCACATGGCAGCTCACAAGGCTTTTGACATCCTCATACAGACATACATTCAGGCAAAATGCTAGTGAGCATAAAATAGAAACAAATTATGTATTTAAAAAATAAATTTTGGGGTTGGGGATTTAGCTCAGTGGTAGAGCGCTTATCTAGCAAGCGCAAGGCCCTGGGTTCGATCCTCAGCTCCCCAAAAAAAACTAACTAAATTTTGTCAGTCTCTATATGATTAGAGAGTTTATTCTAATTACTTTTTTTTTGTTGTTTCAGTTTTTTTTTTTTTTTTTTTTTTTAAGCTGAGGATCGAACCAGGGCCTTGTGCTTGCTAGGCAAGCGCTCTACCACCGAGCTAAATCCCCAACCCCTTGTTTTAGTTTTTTGAGACAGGGTTTCTCTGTGTAGCCTTGGCTGTTCTGGAACTCACTTTGTAGACCACGCTGGCTGAAAACTCGAGATCCACCTGCCTCTGCCTCCTGAGTGCTGAGATTAAATGTTAGCATTTAGACTTCTGTACTGGCCTGCCCTCCGCAGCTGCAGTCACTAAGAGCACCACTGTGCACATTCGCTATGTTTCCTTATAAAAGGCCTTGTACACCTCCCAGCTCTTTCTCTTCCTGCGCTCTAGTCCCCAGGGACCAGTCTCTGCCCCATTTCTGTCCCTTTCTCTCCTCTCCCCTCAATAAACTTCCCACGTGGGCCTGTTGTATGGTGTAACTCCTTCTCGCCACTTTTTAAAAAAAATTCATTTATTATATATCCATGGTCTGCCTGCATGTATGCCTGCATTCCAGAGGAGGGCACCAGATCTCATTACAGATAGTTGTGAGCCACCATGTGGTTGCTGGGAATTGAACTCAGGACTCTTGAAGAAGAGTCAGTGCTTTTAACCTCTGAGCCATCTCTCCAGCCCATTCCCGCCACTTTTAAAATACAATATTAAAGGCTGTGCCAACACCGTGGGGCACTCTATTTACATTTAAAGTATTTTCTGACCAGGAGGGACCTTTTGCTATTTGCTATTCTATTATCTATATGCTTCCTAGCTTTTAATTTTAACCCCTCATTTCTTCTTTAATCATCTTTGTTGAAAAACTGATTTTTTTTGTTGTAGTTGTTGTTGTTTTTCAAGACAGGTTATCTCTATGTAGCTTTTGCACCTTTCCTGGAACTCGCTCTGTAGACCAGGAATCCACTTGCCTCTGCCTCCCGAGTGCTGGGATTAAAGGGAGCAGCACCACCGCTCGGCCATCTGAACTCTTCAGGCACCTCCACTCTCACATGCACAAGCTCACATGCAGACACATGTATACACACAAGTCAATCAGCAGAGGGGAACAATGGAAAACACCATTCGCTTAGCCACTGGACAAGGTACATGCACCTTCAAAGTATTCTTTTCTTTATGGCGCATGCTAAGCATGCTCAGAAGCATTTCTTTCCATCACTTTCACCCTTTATGTACGTTTTATGATTTTGAGCTAAATGCCCAAAATGTGTCTATCTTTTCGCCACCACCGCCCAGCTCTGATTTTCTTTTTTGATGGTAGTATTGATTCCCATCTCATTTCCTGACATGCCTATTTCCTTTGTGGTCAGGGTGCTCGCTCACCCATAGGGTGAGAATAAGATCACTACCTCAATTCTGAGCCAAGTTTGAAGCAAGCTTGACTTTATTGAAGTGCACCCCAGAGCTTTCCAGTGACTGCCTCTAAGTGGGGTCAAAGAGAACAGCCCCGAGTCCCTTCTTAGGCCCCTTTCAAGGAGTAAACTCACCAGCAGGTTTACAGAAGAGAGACAGTGGGCCGTAAGTACAGGAAGATCTCAGAAAACACCATGTGGTTGCCATGTGATTAGGGAGGGTTAAGGAGGGTCAGAGAGTCAGGGTGTTCTCAAAAACAAGTCAAGGCCATGGGTTGGGGCAAGACAGGCTCTGGGAGACGGCCTTAAAAGCAGCAACTCAGCTCTTACAGTAAATTGAAACTTTTGTTCGTTTGAGTCAGGGTTTCACTGTGTAAAATCAATTATTAATTTTTTTCTTTTTCTGTTTCTGGGACGGGGTTCCAGACAGGGTTTCTCTGTATAGCCCTGGCTGTCCTGGGACTTGCTAGGTAGACTAGGCTAGCCTTGAACTCAAGAGATCTACCTGGCTCTGCCTCCTCAGTACTGGGATTAAAGGTGTGCTGCACCACCACCACCACCACCACCACCACCACCACCACCACCACTCAACTCAGAAACTTATTTTTAACAGTACAGCATAATGACCCCTGTCTTCAAAATGGAGTCAGGCAGGTTCCTCATTGGAGATCACACTTGTTGTGACACTACCATTTTGCCTGCTAACTTCAGGAGCACGTAAAATTGATGTTGTCCGTGTCTCTGTTTATGCCATTATGTCACATAGTACATGTCACATAGTACATCTTTCTGTAGTTTGCCTAGTAATGGATTAATGATCTTTTAAAATTCACTTGTTTTAATTATGTAGAAAGCAAAAGACAGTTACACATCCAAATTCCAGTAACACTAGGTGTTATAATTCCCCATGCATCACTTGGCTAGAGACCTTTCTTTCTTTTTTTAATCTTGCTGGTTTTGTTTTTTAGTCAGGTCTCACGGAGCCAGTTTACATGTTGTTGGAGATTGAACCCAGGGCTTCAAGCACACTGGGCAAGCACCCAGTCAACTCAGCTATATTTGAGCCTTTCTCTTGAACATTCCTTGCAGGACAGATCTAATAGACCTGGGAATGCCTTCATCTCTCCTTCAGTTTTGAAGAGCTGTTATGCTATATGATTTAGTGTTTTCTTATAACTTTGAATATATTGACCTGCTTCTTTTAGCCCTCAAGGTTTCTGGTGAAACATGGGCTGGTATTCTTATGGAGGGCCTATATGTGAGGCACTGTTTCTGTTGCTGCTCTCAAGACACCACTGGCTTCTAATTGGTCGCACTGTGGGTCACCAGTTCATCTGGTTGGTGTGGAGCCTCTTAGATGGCGCTGACTCATGTCTTTGGTTGGCCATTTCATAGTTAAATACTCAGAGCTCCACATTTCCCATGTTGGCTTGCTTGACAAAACACTATAGATTTTTTAGGCTCTGTCTTTGTTTTTTCTTTTCTCTTTTAGATTTGTTAATTTAAATGATTATATTTTGGGTTCACAGATTTCTTCTTCTCTTTCCTCACCTGCTTCTAAACTCTGGTGACTTTCCCACAGCCTCACTTAGTATACTTAAGCTCTAGAATTTGAGTTCGTTTGCTTTTTGTTGTTTTGTTTTTCAAGACAGGGTTTCTCTGTGTTGCCCTGGCTGTCCTGGGACTCACTCTGTGGACCAGGTTGTCATCAAACTCAGAGATCTACCTGATTCTGCCTCCTGAGTGCTGGGATCAAAGATGTACGCTACCACCACCTGGCTAGAATTTCTTTTTGTAATTTTTCCCTTTATTGAAATACTCACTTTTTAAAAAATTATTATTCATCTATTTCCTGTTGTTGCCAATGTCTTCCTTCATTCTTGCAGCATTGTAGAGATAGTTATTTTAATGTCTTTGTTATTAGATCTAGTATCTCATCCTCCTGGGGATTCTTTTTTAGAGATTAATTTTGATGTTCCAAAGCAGTCTGCTGGCAGCTGTATTCAATGATGGCTGTTCCAACATCCTCCATGCCCCCCTCAGGCACGAGTGGTAGGTCAGCAATATGTGGCGGCTAAGTTCCTTCTCGCCCACTCTGGGTCCCCCCAGGCTACACCAGAAATAGGGTCTGCCTTTTGCACTGTTGCCTGCCAGGTTTTGGTGGCAGCAGCTACCAGCAGCCTGGTGGCTGCAACCCACCCCTGGTAGCTGTGATTTGCCAGCAGAGCACTCCCTTGGAAGGTACGTTCAGGTAGCCTGGAACTTCAAGTCACTCCACAGGGTTTCATTTCCAGATGGAGATGGGTTTCCAGAGCCTCCCACTCCGCCATCCTCTCTGCCTCCCCTCACTCCCTCTCTCCTCTCCTGAGCTGTGCAGCAGAACTGTGCTGGGCCCGCTCCTCCAGCACCTGGTACTTTGCAGCAGTTTTTATGATTATGGAGGTTAATTCCTCCCCTCCAGTCTGGGTCGGGAGCTATGTCTGGCCTCCTTTCTGCTGTGTCCCAGTGCTAGGCCTTCCGGGAATACATGATAACATTTCATAAACAGATGAGTAGAACTAACCACCTGGGGTGGACGGCAGCTGGGCCTTGATGACTGTTGAGTATAATCAAGGTAGCTATTGTTAATAACTTATGTGGTAATGTACACACCATACAAGTATGTTCACATCATACATGATCCTGACCCGTGGGTCAGTTTATTAGCTGATGAAAGTAAGAGGGGCCTGTGGTCACATCTTGTGGGGTATAGCAGTCAGCTTCAATCTCGGAGAAATTTGTCCAGGTAGATGTGAACACCTCAGACAGGAACTTCATAGGCTGCATCTTTGGAAGAGGGTTGGCACAAACTATTGCATTTGTGCTGAGTGGGCCAGTCCCAAAACTCTGAAGAGTAGGAACATGGCTGTCACTCAGGAGGTGCATTTTGTTTTTGTTTTTATTTGGCCAGGGACAGACACACAAACCTTACACGGTGACCTTCGACCTCGCAGACCCTGGTGCTATTGCTGCAGGAGCAGCTGAGATCCTACAGTGCTTTGGCTATGTGGACATCCTCATCAATAACGCTGGGGTCAGCTACCGTGGTGCCATCAGTGATACCATAGTGGACGTGGACAGGAGGGTGATGGAGATCAACTATTTTGGCCCCATTGCTCTAACAAAAGGTAGGTGGCATCTTAGGGTAGGAGATATAAGCACAGTCATTAGCACGCCTGTTAATCTTGGTTTCTTTTTAGTGAGACACTGTCTGTTCCTGTCCATTTTGCCCCTTGCAGTGGGTGTGGTCATTCGTCTGGGTGTTTTGCTTTTTCTGTGTTTATATCTGCATTGTGTCTGTTTTGCACCCTCATATCAGTGCTGGTCTCACTGATGCAGCTTTTGCATTTCTGCTCCATGCATCCCACCGAAGGCAATATTTTGATGTATACACAGACTTCAGCTCAGAGGTCAAGCTCCCAGTAGGATAAGGGCTGTGCTGTTCGTGTGTTCTGTTCTCTCCTCTCTGCTACAGTTCTCTATGGAAAACTGTAGTGTCTCCTCAGCACCACCAGGCACAGTGACTAGGAGACGCTGTCTAATTGTCCACCCTGTCCCTCAGCGCTCCTACCCTCCATGGTCAAGAGGAAGCGAGGCCACATCGTCGCCATCAGCAGCATCCAGGGCAAGATCAGCATTCCCTTTCGATCAGCATGTACGTACTTTACCTTCCTTTCCCAGAGCATTTTTTTTTTTTCTAATTATAAAAATGATGTGTCATTAGCTAGATTCATACACTGTAGAAATACCCTACAGATACATTAGTAACTTCATCAGAATAGTCTTTCTGGGTTTTTGTTTTGTTTTATGAGACAGTCTTTCTACTTAGCCTTGGCTATCTTGGAACTCACTATGTAGATCAGGCTGTCCTTGAACTCAGAGATCTGCCTGCCTCTGCCTCTCAAGTGTTAGGGCTAAAGGTGTTCGCTACCACGCCCAGCAATGATCAGAATGTTGTTTTTTGTTTTTTATAATTTATTTCATTTTATGTTCATTGGTGTTTTGCCCAAATTTATGCCTGTGTGACAGCGTCAGATCCTCTGAAACTTGAGTTACAGACAGGTGTGAGCTGCCATGTGGGTGCTGGGAATTGAACCTGGGTCCTCTGGAAGAGCAGCCAGTGCTCTTAACCACCAAGCCATCTCTCCAGCCCCTGATCAGAATGTTTTAAGCAGTTGTGTACCTTAGTTTAAATCCTAGCTTATTCCCTATCCTTCAGGTGACCTTGGGCAGGTGGTCCTCCCTCTGGGTGCTCATCTTTACTTGCAAGTGGAGAGAGCGCAGTGTGGACGGCTGTTATGAGGAAGACCTGCAGTGGCCTGGACTGAAGCCCTCTCAGCACATTTTACTTAGTGTTTCTGACTTGTTCAGTCCACTAGATAAGCATATAGGTTCTTTTTTTTTTTTTTTTAAAGATTTATTTATTTATTATGTATACAGAAGAGGGTGCCAGATCTCATTGCAGATGGTTGTGAGCCACCATGTGGGTGCTGGGAATTGAACTCAGGACCTCTGGAAGAGCATTCAGTGCTCTTAACCTCTGAGCCATCTCTCCACCCCCGCATATAGGTTCTTTTAATTAGATATAATTCAGTAAATGGCTATGACATAATTACCTTAGCCATTTTCTTCATCATCCCCCCCCCCAGACAGGATTAAAGGCATGTGGCACCTATTTTCATAGGCACTGGAGAATCCCCTATCCTCACCTCAAACTTTGACCTTTAGTAGTGATCTGTGACAGTATATCCTTGAATATTGATATCTCTAGATTAAGATAAGCTTGAAGAAGTAGAAACATCAGGTAACACCCAAATCTTAAAAACACCCACTTGGGCCGGCGTTGGTGGCGCGCCCCTTTAATTCCAGAGCTTGGGAGGCAGAGCCAGGCGGATCTCTGTGAGTTCGAGGCCAGCCTGGTCTACAGAGCGAGCTCTAGGACAGGCCCAAAGCTACAAAGAGAAACCCTGTCTCGAAAAACCAACCCCCTTCCCCCAAAAAAAGACCCACCCAGTTGGCTTCTTTCTATTCATGTGCCCACTTCTACCTAAGAGAGTGGCTACGATCTCAGATGCCCTTTGTTTGTCTGGCCTCCTGTTAACACATGCAAACAAACACACAGAGTATAGCTTCTAGTCTGTAGAGGGGGTTAAAAAGATATGAAAGGTACCCAGCAGTGGTGGCACACCTTTAATCCCAGCACTCAGCAGGCAGAGGCAGCTGGATCTCTGTGAGTTCAAGGCCAGCCTGGTCTACAGGACAGCCAAGGTTACACAGAGACACCCTGTCTTTGGGGATGGGGGGGAGATTTGAAAGGGAGTATCACAAACTCCTTAGTTATCTTTTTCTCTGAAACGGAAGCGCTGACTTGCTGACAGCCTTTGCCCATCTGCCTCCAAGGACCAGTGCAATCTGGCTAGCCCCGCCAAGGAGGGGCTGGGCTGTTTCAGCACTTGGAGGGACAGTGACACCACTCAACTCAATGAAGGGTAGCTGACCATTAAACAGAAGCACTTTCTTTCTCCCAGGCCTGGACCTCAGTTCTGCCTTTTGGCTCTCCTTTGTGTCCTGGGACCTTCACTTAACTTCAGACCCTAGGCTTTCCACTGCCACCACAGTGATCTGCATGCCGCCCAGCGCTGGTTCAAAGATGCAGTGAGCTGTGCTTTGTCACTCACTTAACAGCAGTGCAGCCTGATGCTCTATGGGCATCTCTCTCTGGTCTCATCCTTGTTTTAATCCCGATAGCACTGGACAGTTACCTACGGCTGCTCAGATGACTCTGCAGAAAAACAAAACCAAAACGCCATCATCAGGATTGATTAAGCAACTAAGCCACAGTGTTAATAGTGGTTAAACCGGAGTAGAGGTTTACAGAGTATGTCATGAATTACTACATGCCGCATTTCACTTTGACTTATTCCTGCTAGCTTTGGTCTTTAATGACAGCCCACTGACTGCAGCAGGTATGCACGGTGCTCTGGATACTAGATGGTTAACCAGACTGAGTCTGGCCAGCTCCCTAGGGAGGTGGAGTTAACCTGTGGTGAACAGCCTTCTTAGCAGTGCAGTGGCAGAAATGGCTTTATCCCCTCGGGCTGTTAGACACTGAGCTGTTCACAGCACAGCACACCCATTGGGGAGTGGCACTGTGTGTGCCCAGAGGAGGGGCCAGCTTTTACTGGCAGCATTGTGGGCTTGCTGTGCATAGCTGAAAGCCCATGGCCTGGGAGTTCTAGAATGACCCAGCTATCAATGTGGACTTCTGCTTTGAAGACCCAGAATGGCTGCTCTCCTCATCCCTTGGGCTGCTGCTCATCCAGGCCAGCATCTCTACCCACAAAGCCCTGCTGCTTCCTGGTGCCTGCTCTGACCCCCTTGCTTTGCCTTCCCAGTATGTTTGGCTGATGGGAGCCCCTTTTGACAAAACATTAGGACTCCAAACTAGAGGAGATGGGTTTTCTGTGGAGACGCTGGCTTGCTTCCTAAGAGCCTCACCAGGGTCTCCATGCCCGGGCGCATGACTGAGGAGCTGCTGCTGGGGAACACAGGGGCCTGTCTCATAGGCAGAATAGGCTTAGGTTCCTCCTTATGGAAGCAGTCAGGTTTGAATCTGCACAGCCCTGCATGAGGGAGGCTCTCTGAGACCATGTTCTGCAGGGACAAGGACTAGAAACAACTTGTGAAGGCTCCTGTGGGGTCCAGTTCTGTCATTGGGGGATCCCCTTGGCAGGGCTGAATATATTTATAGGTGTGTGTATATATGTATACACACACATATGCACACACCATTGAGAACAACCATTTGAGGATGCTGAAGGCATGGCAGTGCTTTATTCTTCTGACCTCAGTATCTTCTAAGAACAAGAACGAAGAGCACTTGTCAGAGTCAGGACTACTGTAGTGCTGCATGTAACCTTAAATGGAAACCCACACCAGCACCCTTTCTGCCTCTGTCCACACGTACAGACTCGGCCTCCAAGCATGCAACCCAGGCATTCTTTGACTGTTTGCGTGCTGAGATGGAGCAGGATAACATTGAGGTGACTGTGATAAGCCCTGGCTACATCTATACCAACCTCTCTGTAAATGCTGTCACTGCCGATGGCTCCAGATATGGAGGTAGGTCTGGTTTCTCTCCTTCGTCACTGAAAGCTACCAATTGTAATGCAGCACTCTGCTACCCAAGTGATTCCTGAGTGTTGGTTGCAGATGTGGACTGCTGTGTGCATGGCATTTCCCCACTGAGACCCCTTTGGCCTTATCCCAAATTCAGCTTTTAGAACAAGATCCCCCATAGGTAGAGAATTGGGACAGAAAATCCCTCACCAAACTTCCCACTAATATTCCCAAGGGATATTATAATTAGGACTAAGTAAATTGAACTCAAGGTTACTGGGGGTGCAGGGGTAGGGGCGGGGTCAGTGGAAGAAGGGGGCACTTGGTTTGATTGGTTCCTGCCCAGAGTGTTGGAGAAATGGCTGGTTTCAGGGAGAGTGTTCCGTGGATAGGGTGCAGCAGTATCAGCCTCCAACCTACTCAGCCAGAAGCAGCGCTGAGCTGACCTGCAGGTGCTGCTCATGGGTTGAGCAGCCTGACTCCTGCTTATACATACAGGAACGTCCATCTTGGGCCATTGTGTGCTGCAACTATGAGAGCCAGCCTTACCTGCCTGAGCTTGGAGCAGGCCTGCTGCTATCTAACACTAAGCCCTGCCCCCAGGATGGGTTCTGTGCTGCTGCTGCAGCTGCTCAGGTCCTGCAGGTCTTGCACCCATCTGACCAGGTCTGAATCAAGACCACTCCAATCTGGGTAGCTGCCTTGCCACACCAAGTCTCTTCACAGAAGCCACAATGGTAGGAACCAGACTGCTTCCAACCTGTTCATCCTGGAAAATTTAGTTCAAACTGTTCTCAATCTCCCATTCTCCTGTGGTGGACACACAGTGAGCAGATCCCCGTGGGAGCTCAGCTTCTGGGTGGTGTGTGCTAATGGTCTCTTCTGAGTCTGCGTCTGGTTCTGCTGTTAGCAAGATGGATGAGTCACCAGCAGAGAGGGAACATCAGATGCTGTTACCCTACACCCTCTTAACTGTCCCAGCTGTTCCTGATCCAGCCTTTGCATGCCACTGGGAACTGGGACAGCTGCTTACTCCCAGCTCAGTGCACAGGGGTGCACATGGGGTCAAGATGGTCTCTACCATCTTCCGCTGACAGCCTTGAGAACCAGCCAGGACAGAGTACATGATATACCATTCCCTAGTCACTGGTTGTTGCCCAGATGTAGAATATCCAAAGTCAAGAAGACTCTCAGGCCAGTGAAATGGCTCATGGGTAACACCTGCCACCAAGCCTGACAACCTCTCCAAGATTTATTTACTTAATATGGTTTTTGTTTGTTTGTTTTTGTTTTTGAGACAGGGTCTCTCTTTGTGGCTTTGGAGCCTGTCTTGGAACTTGCTCTGTAGACCAGGCTGGCCTGCCTCTGCCTCCTGAGTGCTGGGATTAAAGGCATGGGCCACCATTGCCTGGCTTATTTATATATTTTTAAAAATAAATTATTTATTTTTATCTTATTTGCATTGGTGTTTTGCTGCATGTATATAGACTGTGTGAGGGTGTCAGATCTTGGAGTTACAGACAGTTGTGAGCTGCCATGTGAGAACCCAGGTCCGCTGGAAGAGCAGTCAGTGCCCTTAACCACTGAGCCATCTCTCCAGCCCCTATTTATGTATTTTTATGTATGAGTGTTTTGTCTTCATGCATGCCAGAAGAGGGAATCAGATCCCATTACAGGTGGTTGTGAGCCACCATGTGGTTGTTGGAAATTGAACTCAGGACCTCTGGAAGAGCAGCCAGTGCTCTTAACCGCTGAGCCATCTCTCCAGCCCTGGCAATCTTGAGATGTGGGGTGGGGTCCACTCTGAGACCTACCTGTGCGGGCTTTGGACATCTGTCACAGACAGATGATCAGGCACCCTCACTAGTTAGTTGGTTCCACACACTAACTGGTATTCCCAGTCCGTCACCCTGTCTATACCTCTTTATCCCCATTTACCTGCTTTGAACCATAAAACAGTTACTCATTTTCTCAGTGTAACCATCTACTTCTGGGAGGAGCTCTGGGAAGCTGGCCTCATGACTGCTCACTTATCCTCATGTTCTTTTTCTTTCCTGTAGCTCTAGACAAGAACACAGCCCAGGGCAGAAGCCCTGCAGAGGTGGCCCAGGATGTCCTTGCTGCTGTGGGGAAGAAGAAAAAGGATGTGATCTTGACCGACTTACTGCCATCCATGGCCTTCTATCTCAGAACTCTGGCTCCTGGGATTTTCTTCAGAATCATGGCCTCTAGGGCCAGAAAAGAACGAAAATCCAAGAACTCCTGATATGGGTCAGCACTGCTAGCCTGGATTGGCCTGGTCAGACTGAGTACCACACCTTTCTGGGCTGGGATTGCTCTGCAAGGGACCCATGGCTGAGGGCTATCCTGTACTTGAAGGTGGACAGAGCGCTTGTGTGTCCCTGGGGTGGGCTAGCCCTTGAAAAGTAAAATATGGAGTTGGGCTGGGACTCTAGAGATGTAAAATAAACGACTGAACAGTGGTCAGAGTTCTCAGTAGAACCATATCCTGCCAGATTCTTGGAGGTTTGGGAACCAGGTGTCCTAATAGCACCAGCCCCAAGTCTTGTTTTGAGACAGGGTTTCCCTGTGTAGTCCTGGCTGGCCTTGAACTCAAGAGGTTAACCTGCTTCTGCCTCCAGAGTGCTGGGATTAAAGGCATGCGCCACCACTGTCGGGCCACCTCTGACTTATTAAAAAGGCATGATGGGTTCACTGAGCAGGTCAACTTCATTTTCCAAGTTTAAAAGGAAAATTTTCCTGTTACAGAAACTAACAGCTAAAACCATAGGAGGTCCATTGGAAATTTCCCCAAATCAAAGTAAATCTCCCATGTAAAGAAAGCTGTCCTCTTCATTTAGCTCTGGGCCTGCTGAACTGCCTTTTAAAATTATTTAACAGATCTACGTTGTGTGTTGGGCACACCCCTCTCCCCGTCTGCTCTTTTCTCACCCCCATTCTCACCCATCAGCCTTCTTCCCTCCCTGTCCCTTTGCTTCTGTTTTAATATATATCATTTTAAGTGACTGGAATTTAGGAACCACAAACAAGAGAAAACAGGATACGATACTTGTCTTCGGAGACTGGTAATTCACGGTATTGTCTCCTGTTGCGTTCATTTTCCACAAATGTACAAAACTTCATTCTTCATGGCTAAAGAAAGCCCAGAGTATGTGACGTTTTCCTTACCTCTATTTCATGTCTGATGTTGGACACCTAAGCTGGTTGCATATCTTAGCTATTGTGAACACTGCTGCAGTGCATGCCGATGAACTAGTGTCCCAGACAGTCTGACTTCTATCCTTTGGGTGAACATCAAGGGGATGCACATCAGTGTACAGCGTTACGAGAAACTTCCACACTGATTTCTGTAGAGGTCACAGTCATAGTTTAGATTCTTATTGGCAGTATATAAAGGTTCCCTTTTGTCCACATCCAGGCCAGCATTTACTATTTTCTTTTTTCCTGGTTTTTCAAGACAAGGTTTCACTGTGTAGCCCTGGCTATCCTGGAACTCACTCTGTAGACTCTGTAGACCAGGTCGGCTTTGAACTCAGAGACACCCCCCCCCCCCCCCCCCCCCCGCCTGTCTCCTGAGTGCTGGGATAAGTGTGTACCACCAGCAGCCAGTGCATTTGCTGTTTTATTTTCCTTTCCTGATTTTCCCACTTCTTTTTCTTTTTTCTTTTTTCCACGCCCGTCCACTTCTTTTTCTTAACAGTTTAAGTTTCACATCTTACATGGAAATATTGCTGTATTTGGAATTGACTTGTGCAGGGTGAGATAAATATCTAGTTTCCTTCTTGACCACACGGCCACCCAGGCCTCACAGCAGCACCATTTATAAGCATTTTTGGCATCTTTGTTTAAAAAAAAAAAAAAAAAAAGAGGTGGCTCTAGCAGTGTGAGTTTTTAATCTGTGTCTTTTGTTTTTGTGCCATTAATCTCTGTGTTCAATGCCAATCAATACCATGGTCTTTTTGTTTCCATGACTCTGTAATATAACATGAAGTCATTTATGGTGATAACTTCCCATATTTATTCTTTCTGCTTAAGATTACTTGGTTAACTGGGGGTTTTTGTGCTTCCAAGCAAGGTTGGTTTTTCTAGCTTTGAATATTTTTAGGAATGCTTTTGAATTTTGGTGCAATTGCATTGAATCTGTAGATACCACCTGGTATGGTAGCCAGTTTCCTTCCTTCCTTCCCTCCCAGACTGTATCTCAGTCTGGCCTCAAACTCTGTGGCTAATGACCTTCAACTCCTGACCCTGTCCTTCCCTCTCAAGTGCTGGGTTTCCATGCATACGTCACCAGGCCAATTTATACAGTGGTAAAGATCTGACTTAGGGCCTCAGACATGCTAGGCAGTCACTTATAAACTGAGCTACATCTGCAACCCCAAACAGCCATTTTCATAATATTAATTCTTCCAGCTCCTAAGAATGGAGGTCTTTTCATCTAGTGTCTTCAATTTTTCTTTTCTTTTTGGTTTTTCCAAGACAGACTGTGTGTAATAGTCCTGGAACTCACCCTGTAGACCAGGCTGTCTTCCAACTCAAGAGATCCACCTGCCTCTGCCTCCTGAGTGCTGGGATTAAAGGTGCGCCATCACCGCCTGACCAGTTTCTTTCTTGAATGTTTTCTTTTTGTAGAGGTCCTTAACCTCTCATAATGAAGATGCGTCTTCTCGGTTCTACTTTTCTGGTGGAGTCTTTAGAGTCATGTAGAAGCATAATTTGCAAATACCTTTTCCCTTTCCTATTTGTGTTTGATTTCCTTCTCTTATTGTTGAGTCGTATGGGTGTTCTGCCTGCATGTAATGCTTGCTGCCTGTGGAGGCCAGAGTACATATTTTCTGGGACTGGGGTTACTGCCTGCTCAACAAGAGGAAAACCATGCCTACTACTGGAAACCTAGTCAACTACATGGGGCTATTGAAGTCATGGATCTTGGAGTTACATCTACACCTCTTACTTTTCAATACCAATTTAATCCCTAACTACATTCTAAATATCTATCTTTATCTATTATCTTAAAACCTGGTTACTGCCAGGTTTTAAGCTGCCATTGTGGTTACTGAGAATGGAATCTGGATACTCTGGAAGAGCAGCCAGTACCCTTAACCACTGAGCCACCTCCTCAGTGCCTTATGGTTCTCCCTTGACCCTGATAGGTGATTAAAAATGGCGACGGATAGCCTAGGGTCAGTGTTGGGAGGCTTTCAAATTACCTGGGAGAAGGAAGGTGAGTAGGTGATCAGACTTGTGGCTTATTTACCCTGGCTCAGACCTTGTCTGAATGGCCCAAGAACTGTGGGTGAAATGTGGGTACAGGTTGTGGGTGGCCTCCCATTGTCCACAGATGTCATCTACCCTCCTGCCAGGGAGGAGAAAGGACTCCTGAGTGTTGACAGTAGATCCTAATGCCGGGGACGAATAAGTGCCAGCAACTAACTGTACTAGGACTGCAGCCTAGTTCCAGGTGCTATAAGTCTACAAAGCACCAAGCATGTTCCTAGTGAACATGCAGCAAGGACGCTCCTCTACTCGGACACGAGAACACTTTCTCTGACACTTTGAGAAGGATCACATCCAACTACCATTTTTTCCTCTTCATTAAATAGTGTTAAGCCATAGCAGCAACATGTGGTGATATATTGTGTACCCTAATAAAATGTGCTTGAAGATCAGAGAACAGAACAAGCCACTAGATTAAACGTAGAGGTCAAGTAGTGGTGACACACACCTTTAATCCTAACACCTGGGAGGCAGAGATCTGTCTGGATCTCTGAGTTCAAAGCCACCCTGGATCACATGAGATTGATTCAGTCTAGGAGAGAAACAGAGCCAGGCTGTGGTGGCACACACCCTAAATCTCAATACTAATCACATGCCTTTAATCCCAGCACTTGAGACCTCCTCATACCTTTGTTTGGGAAGCACCCAGGGCTTTAATCCCAGCACTTAGAAGGAAGTGATATGGCTGGGCAGAGAAAGTTATATAAGGTGTGAGGAGATAGGAACTAAAGGCTTTTCAGGCTGAGGAGTCCTAGAGTAAGACGTGGCAATGGTTTGTTCCTTTTGTCTCTCTGTTCTTCAGGCAAATTTTATTAGGAGCCTTTTGGGTGAGGACTCAGATTTCAAACAGAAGACTGGGGAGTCTGCGAGGAGAGATGTGGCAGTGGCTTGTTCCTTTGTCCCTTGGATCTTTCAGCATTTACCCCAATATCTGGATCCAGGTTTTTATTAAAAGGCCCGTTAGAATTTATGTTACAACAGCATACTCAGCCATCACAGTACAGAACATCAAACTGTTGAGGAGGATGTTTGGGAGACACTGTGGTAGACAGCTTGGAGCCACTAAGCCTCACAAGTGAGGGCAGCAAGGAGTCAAGTAACCTGCATATTCACGGACACTGTAGCCACGCCCTTTGTTTGCTTCCCATGCTAGGTGATGACCTAAGCCGTAGGTCTGAGGACAAGAGAACCACCAGCACGGTAATGCATAGCTAGTCCAGTCAACCTGTCCAGCCAACCTGAGTGCCCTCTTCCCACCTGCTCTGAAACTGTATGCTTGGGAGGCCCAGCCCCAGCCTGCCTTCACCTCCCGCTCTCTTGAATGAACTGACATTTTCAGCCCAGGGCCTGAGTGAGCAGCTGCCACCTGGGGTTGTAGGTGCTGCAGCTGTCCTGACTTTCTGTTCTCTGTAGGGTGCTCCCCCATCCTGAAATTCCTTCAGGTAGCTGGGTGGTCAAAGTTCAGTCTCCATCTTGCTCTTTCAACCTTGTGGTGTCTGGCCACTAGTGCTTCTTGACCCAGATGCAGCCCATCCTACAGGGCAAGTGACAGGGTAAGCTCATGCCCCACATACTCAAGGGCACAGTCACTGAACCAGATGTTATAAGGTCAGCAGGGTGAGACATACGTGGAAGGAGCTTCCTTAGGATCCGCTGGTCCATGTTTCCTGTTAACTGCCCCTTTATAGAGCTCTTAGCTCCTGAAAGTGGATCAGTAGGTAGGCAGTTAAGACTAGATTGGTTTGTTAGATTCATTTTCATGACCTATGCCTTAAAAGGGCCACACACAACCCTATCAGGTGGGTTTCCAACAGGAGGGTCCAAGACACGTGGCTTTCTTCTCAACCGAGAGCTATTGTGAGAGCACTGTGAGGTGAGGTTCACAGGCTGTCCCTCTCAAGAGCCCAGCACAGGCACACCCACACCCCTACCCTGTTGGCCAAACCAAGATGGCATTTCGGAATCTGGGTTAGTCCACTCAACAAGAGTCACTTTGTTCAGTGCAGCTTGGGAAATAGGAAGGAGCCATTTGTACCTGGCTTCTATTTTGGGCAAGGGCATCTGCTCAGCTGAAATGAGGTCCCCAGCCCATAGTGCCCCCCCAACCCTGCCCCCATGTAATCTGATATGTAGAAAGAACACAGCCAGACCAGGTGACTGACTGTTACAAAAACCCCTCCCATGCTGTGTTGCCCATCAGGCTCAGAGCCAGCCTTCAGCCACTCGAGGGCTCTCATAGGTACTAATTCACCCTGCAGAGATCTGATCATCTGGGATTGCTTGTAGCTAAGGCAGTTACCTCTTGTTCATCCCCTGACCCCACCGCACTGCCAAATAACAATACTGTTTGTGTAGCTAACATCATCTTACCACTGAGCAATCAAACTCAGCCATTAGCATTTCTACAGTACTTGGAATGAAGTCAAAGTTTCTTAGACTTTCATGGGCTTTTTGAAATCTCGCCCAAACTCTGAATCTCTTCTATCACAAATGTTCCAATTGCCCCTGGGAGTTCTCTAAAACCTTGCTTCCCTTACATCCAGGTTAGGACCCCTTCCTGATGCTGGGGGTCAGCACTTCCTATGGAGAAGCTAGCTTGGCCATCTACTAAAGACCACAGAAATACAATGCCCCAGCCTTTGTGCAAGGGATAATCTTCCACTTATTGAAAGCCTTATGGGGAAAAAAAAAAGACAAAGACACAAAGCTGGGCACAGTGGCACATGCCTTTAATCCCAGCACTCAGGAGGCAGAGACAAAGGATCTCTGAGTTCCAAGCCCAGCTGGTCTACACAGCAAGTTCTAGGGCAGCAAGAAAGACTGTCTCAGAAAAGCCAAAACCAAAAAAACATGTAAGACTCACTTCCACAAGGCAGAGGCACCTCCCACAGCCTGGGGCACTGGGTTGAGCTCAGGGCTACATAGGAACAACAGAGACTTGTTTCTCCGCTGTCCTAAGTCAGTCTTTGGAGAAGGGCTTCTGGGTTTGATGTCCCCAGGTGAACTAAAGGGAGACCAAAGCCCCCTTATCCTGCTATGTCTAGCAAATAACAGTCAACAGGGGCCATGACGAGGCTCGACTAGCAGTCCAGAACTAGGGAAGCTAGCCCTATTGTGTTGTGCATTCTTTTTGGCAGGATGTCAGCTCGAGTGCCACTCTGCTGCATGCAACAAGTTGCAGCAGGGTGTGTCTGCAGCACTTGCCTGTCCCACAAACAGCAGCAGCTGCAGACACAGGCATAGACAGAGAACAAGTTGAAATTCTCATAATTTTAATGGTCAATAGCTTCCGGTTGGCTCTGAATGGTATAGTTAAACAATATACTTAAGACATCCCCACAGCAAGTTCACACCCCTTAGTAAGTAGCGTTGGCTCCATCCATATTCCATTGCCCAGTCAGACTTCCACAGCCTGGGACCCACACCTGGGTTATGGAAATAGACATCTTAGTGTAATGAGCTGAATAAACCCCTGGCATACCCATGATCTGTTATTTTTGTTGAAGAACAACAAGTATTACACCAAACACTTTCCCAGGTGCTGTTGCCTCATGGCGAAAACCCAAGGCGTTGCTGTAGGGATCTGAGTCCTGTGGGCCCTGTGGTTCTGCTCGCGTCCCACTCTCCTGCAGTCATACGGCGTAGAGCTCATAAACCTTCTTTACACAGTACACCAGGGCAGCCAGTGCTATTGTGTTGTGCAATCTCTTTCTGTGCAGGTCGTCCTTCCGAACCAGCACCACTGGTGTGGAGGAGGTGAGCGTGTGCAGAGGCAGGCGCGACAGTTTATAGGCATCATACTCCACCTGGTACTTGCAGCATGGGTCAAACTGCCAGGAGATCCCATAGAGGGTACAGCAGGCCAGGCTCAGCACACCAGCGGGCAGGGAGACGTAGTGGGAGTAATCCAGGGGCAGTGCCAATGGGGTGAAGAGGCAGGCAGTGCCAGCCAACACGGCCGTCTTGTGCAGGCAGTTGCCCACAGTGATCCAACGTGCTGTCTCATCTCCAATTCGGGTGGGCTCTATCACAATGTACTTGTACTGGGCTTCCAGCGCCTGCTCCAGCTCATACTCAAACTGGTCCTGGGCATTCTCCCCACTGTAGATCTCATGCACTATGTAGCAGTCTGTGGCTGACAGGCTAACCCTTTAGTGGAGGGAAAAAGACAAGGTTAGGTTGAACAGCCTAGCTTATCTGGACATGTGGGGTTTGGACAAGTATTTGCCTCAGCCTCAAAGATAGCCCACTTAAGGTTCATTTGCTTCAGAACCCAACCCACAAGACAATTACTTCCCCCCTGAAAGAAATGGTGAAACAGGGGCTGGAGAGATGGCTCAAAGGTTAAGAGCACCAACTGTAGGTCCTGAGTTCAATTCCCAGCACCCACATGGTGGCTCATAACCATCTGTAATGAGATCTGGTGCCCTCTTCTGTGAACATAATAAATAAATCTTTAAAAAAAGAAAGAAATGGTGAGTCACAAAGACCACAAAGGTGCCCAGCACGGTGGCCCACACCTTTGATCCCAAGACTCAGGCGGCACAGGCAGGCAGATCTCAGGTCTGTGAGCTCAGGCCAGTCTGGTCAACACAGCAAGTCCCAGACAGCCAGCGCTACTCCCCTCTAAATAAGACTATACAGACCAGCACTCTTTAATAAAAAGGCACTGGCTTGGAGCTTGGATTCAGACAACGCAAATACTTTACCCCAAAACAGTGACTGTAATTAAACTGGGCTCAGATAAGGCTTAATTAAATCACATGTCCCAAGTCAGCTGTGCACCAGGGAGAATACTATTCCCTGGGGTGGGACTAGAAGCCTCAGCATGGGGAACAGAGATGGCTCAGAGGCAGAGCTTACCTAACCTGCATAGGGCCCCTGGGCTCACCCCAATACCACAAAAATAAAAAGCCACAGCATGGGGCATGGCCAAAGCAGCCTGTCCATTGGCATGCCATGTTGCAGGCTGCCTGTGACCTCCCAGGAAGCTGAAGATCCCAACTGGAAAGAAATTCCCCCATTAAGGTCTTCTGTGGAATTTCTCCATCTAGAGTTCATTCCAAGGGGAGGAAGGTGAGCAAGACACCTGCAGTTTGTTCACAACAGGACACACTTATTTTCAGACACTTTAGCCAATAAGTAAGAGCTTGAGGAAGGGGTCATCCCAGCTCAAAGATTTGAGACACAAAAAGCCAAAGTGCCAATTTACACTCAAGGCAAAATGTAGGTTCAAGCTGGGATTGCAGTACCCTTACAATGCCAGTCAACTTTAGTGTCATGGCCTCCTCTACCCTGTGGGCATGTGGCCATCTTGAACACAGAGCAGTTTATCTCAGTAAGGCATGTCCAGCACCTCCGACAGACTGCTTGTCTTAAAAACTTATCACTAAACTGGGCGGTGGTGGTGCACGCCTTTAATCCCAGCACTCGGGAGGCAGAGGCAGGCGGATCTTTGTGAGTTCGAGGCCAGCCTGGTCTCCAAAGCGAGTTCCAGGAAAGGCACAAAGCTACACAGAGGGTAAAAAACAAACAAACAAACAAAAAAACTAAAAACACTTATCACTAGGCAGATGACACTTCTGATTTCTGCCTGGCCAATCCCCAGCACCTCCTGCATGCCAATCTACCTAGACCATGCTGAGTCTACCTCTATTTATCAAGACAGATGAATAGGCATGTTCATGATTACAGACATGTCTGGAAATGGGAGGCCAGTGCTCCATAATATGGGGTGACAAGAAGCAGACACAGCCAGGGAAGAGCTGAGTCAATGGGTCATGACTCTCACAGGTCCTCACTGCAGGCAGTTTCGTGAACAGCACAGCTTGCAGCAGCTACAGACATGGGAGTGAGTGCCCATCCGATCCTCACAGACCCCGAGCCGGTCCTTTAGACATGCTCACCAAAGCCCTTTCCACCTATTCTGGACTTGGCCCAACTATACAGCACAAAACAAGCAAAGCAAGCCAACAACAGAGGAAGTGGATAACACAGAAGGAGTCTCTCAAGTTCACAGTAGGCAGCACCTACATACCCATGGGCACAAGACACATCAATTCTATGGCGACAGCCAGTTAAGAACAGTAGTACCGTGTCTCCTTTGGAATGGTAGAATCTTTAGAAAAGTGTATTTCCAGAGAGAAAATGGCAACACTCAAACCAAACATCCATGAAGCACAAGTCCCCTATGTTGAAGAGCATGGGGTTACACAAGATGCCAGCACCCTACTTTGTTATGCACTGGTAGAAAAGTGTGGTTTGTTTTTGTTGAGATAAGGTATCTCTGTGTAGTCCTGGAACTCAGAGATCAGCCAGCACTTCTGCCTTAAGTGCTAGGATTAAAGGCATACACCACCACCAGCTCCACTTTTTTTTAAAAACAGGGTCTCTCACTGACCCTGGAGTTTGCCAACTGGCTAGACTGGCAGGCCAGTGAGAGCTCCAGGGATCCCCTTGTCTCTTCCCGCCCCCAGCACTGGGGTTACAGGCTGACACATTTCATTTAGGTACCCCTCCTGCAAGCAGAGTAAGCATTTTATCCACAGAACCATCTACCCAACCCCAGGAAGGTGTTATTTTAGTTATCTACCTGTTTACATAAAAGCACCTGCATATCTAGGAGACAAGGAGGTCTGAGAATAGGGCTATTCATCATTAGGAGGGAAGTGAGTGGCCCAGGGAAGGAAAGGGAGCCCCCTTTCACTAAATGACCTTTGATCCTACACTTGGTCCAACCTCTCTATGCACTTTGCTAACACTGGGTGAGGGGTCACTCTATCCTGAGCCTTCAGTGGAACAGGTGGCAACCTTGCTCTAGCACCTCAGGTCATGGGCCTGTCCAGGTTAACCAGCTTTGGGTAGGGAGAGAGATAGTCAGCAAGAGTGACTTGCCAATGCTGCCACTGTGGCCGATGCCCTGAGAATGTCTGGCTGGCTGTGCAGAGGGCTCTTCAATCCCTTCTTACCCCCACCCAAGGCCAAATCTCAAATGTCAATCTTCCCAAAGTCTAAAATCACCCATTCAAGAGCTGGTGAGAGCAGAATCTGCCTGTTAATTGAGAAAGAACTAAACTGGGCTGCCCACTACCCAGGCAGTGGATAGCACGGCATCCTGTAATAGGGATGGCAAGCAGCAGATCCTCTCATGCTTCACTTAGGTACAGAACTAATAAGGTCTGTCATTCAAGCCTGTCTTCATTGTCAAGGAGGAAGAGTAAGGAAATGAGACTCCATAAGCAAGATGGTCTCTGCCAGAAGGAACTAAGTGGGGTAAGGCGAGGTTAGCTTTCCACTTACAAAGTTAAGTGGTAAGTACAAGTTTGTTTTGTTTTGTTTTGTTTTATGCAAACATGGTATCCCTGGCTAGTCTTGAACTCACAGGGATTGGGCTGCCTCTGCCTCCTGAGTCCTGGGATTAAAGATGTAGGCCACCAGGCCCGCTTGGCTGAAGCACAAGTTTTATTATTATCTGTGACAAAACATACCTAACAAAATTTAGCACCTTGTTAAATTTAGCACTATATAACTATCTCCGTAAGGTGTAAATCCAAAGTCGAACCCACTGAACACCCCCTTATCCCCCTATTCTACTTTCAACATATTGAGTTCAACTATTCTAGGTAATACACATTCATAGAATCACATTATTTGTCCTCTGATGGCTTGGCCATTTCACTTAAATGATGTTTTCTTCTAAAACAAAACAATTTTTCACCCTTAACATTTGTTTGTTTTTCTTCTTTTTGAGACAGGGTCTCACTCCATAACCCTAATTGTTCTGGAACTTGCTATTATAGACCAGGCTGGCCTTGAACTTGGAGATCCACCTACGTCTGCCTCTTGAGTGCTGGGATTAAAGGTATATACCATTAAGCCTGGCCAATACTTGGTTATATGTGTGCATGCATGGAAGTCACAGGACAATTTGCAGATGTCAGCTCTTTCCTACCCTATGTGAGTTCTAGGGAAAGATCTCTCACCAAGCAAATACTTTTTAGCCGATGAGCCATCTCTCTATGCCCTGCCCTGTTTTCAATTCCTCTAAAAAATTTTTATTTTATGTGCATTGGTGTTTTGCACGTGCATGTGTGTGTGTGTGTCAAATCTTGAAGTTACAGACAGTTGTGAGCTGCCATGTGGGTGCTGAGAGTAGAACCCAGGTCCTCTGGAAGAGCAGCCAGTGCTCCTAACCACCAAACCAGCTGTCCAGCCTTTTTTTTCCTCCGAGACAGGGTTTCTCTATGTTGTTTTGGTGCCTATCCTGGATCTTCCTCTGTAGCCCAGGCTGGCCTCAAACTCACAGAGGTCCACCTGGCTCTGCCTCCCAAGTGCCGGGATCAAAGGCGTGCGCCGCCACTGCCTTGCCCCCCCCCCTTTAACTTAAAATTTTCATTCAGGAGGAACATATACATGGCAGAGTACATGTGAAGATCAGGGACTGTAAGTTGGAGTTGGCTTTTTCCTCTCACCAAGGGAGTCCCAGGTACTGAGCTGAGGTCCTTACCCAATGAGCCTTACTAGCCCGGTTTCTTTTAGATAGCAGTCACTAGGGGGCCGGAGAGATGGCTCAGTGGTCAAGAGCACTGCCTGCTCTCCCAGAGGACCTGGGTTCAATTCCCAGTACCCACATGGCAGCTCACAACTGTAACTCCAGTTCCAGGGGATCCAGCACACAGACATGCATGCAGGGAAAACACCAGTGTACCTAAAATACAAATAAATTTAAAAAACACACAAATCAAGGGTTAAATGATCAGTCTAGCAAAAACTACTGTCAGCCTGCTATTGTATGGTGGCACCTGCCTGCAGTCCGGCATGAGCATCGCTGCTCTCCCTTTGCTTTGTATTTTTAATCACATTTTATCATGTTAAATATAGTGATGAATTCCCATGATCCCTGCACATGGAAGATGGCGGTAGAAGGATGAGTTTAAATCATGAGTTTAAAGGACAGCCTCTGCTACATAGAAAATGAGTCTAGTCCAGACTATATGAGACCATGTTGCAAACAATATGAAGAAAAAAGCCTTATCAAGGGAGAATGCACAGACCATGCAGCTCTGAATTTTAGTTGGCATAGCATCAATGCCATAATCTTAGGACACTTTCATCACCCTAGACACTCTGTACCCCTTAGGGTACTTTCTTTTCTTTCCCTTGATCCTTCTCAGTTGTTAGCAGCTACCAATCTGCTTCTTTGTGGATTTGCCAATTCTGGTTATTCCAGATAAACAGAACCACACACCACATAGGGCTTTGTGATGGGCTTTTTTCTTAAAAAGCATTATGCTTTTAAGAGACATCATGTACCAATGATATTTAATGTAATCTTTAAAAGTACATATTTAATGTAATTTTTAAAAACCCAGGAGAACTATATTACATGTATCAAAGGCTCTGTGTACCAAAGATCAACAGCCGCTTTCTTCCTGTGATGTCTAGTAGTTGACCGTTACAAGTTATGTTTACTAAGACCTTCTCTTTTAAAACCAAAACAAGAAGCCAGGAGGTGGTGACACACACCTTTAATCCCAGCACTTGAGAGGCAGAGTAAGACTGAGTTCGAGGCCAGCCTGGTCTACAGAGTGAGTTCCAGAACAGCTAGGGTTTACACAGAGAAACCCTGTCTGGGAAAAACAACAAAACAAACAAACATAAAAACAAAACAAGAAGTCTGTGAGATTGCTCCATGGATCAAGGTTTTTTTTTCCCACAATGCACGAAGATGAGTCTGGTCCCCAGGACCTCCATGTTTGAGGGAAGAGAACCAACTCCAACAAGTTGTCTTCTGACCTCCACATGCACACTGCGGCATGACTGCACACAAATACATGTAAGAGAAATTTTAAAATAAAATTTCAAAACAAGCATGTGTACGAGGTGTCAGAGCAGGATGTCAGGTGTCTTTCTCTCTTCCTGACCACCTTACTGCCTTGAGACAGGGCATTTGTGGAAATGTCAGTAAAATGTGCTATCTTTTCTGTCAAAGGAGTAAATGAAACAAAGTTTCAACATTAGCTGAAACCAGCATCTCCTTTGTCCAGGGTTCCTTCCGCTTTGCTCTTCCCATCCACTGGGGCCTACCTTCCTAGTTCTTGAGCTATGGTCTTAGGACAGGCCCCTAACCTAACATTTGACTAAGATCAAAGTATGCGCTCAAGACTGTGCCTCCTGGCCTCAAAAATTGCACTTCCCTAACCAACAGTGCTCCATTTACATTAGCAGATGCCTGTAACAATTTGAAGCTTTGAGGGTGTGCTTGCCTGTATAGCTGGCTCCATATGCAGCTGGACAGCCTTCTGCAGAAGTAAACTTTTTTTTTTTTTTTAACATTATATGGTTTATTTATATGCATTATTTCCCTGAGACCCCAGACCCATTTCTAACATTTAGCTAGGCTGGCTGGCCAGCATGCCTTCAGGATCTCCCTATCTCTCTGCCTAGCCCTCCAAATGCTGGGGTAACAGGTACACAGGGCCATGCCCAGCCTCCTTTTGTGTGAGTGCTAAGAATTTGAATGCAGGTCCTCATGCTTGTAGCACAAGCACTCTTACCCACTCGAGCTACCTCCCCAGCCCTATGCTTCTTTTATTTTTTTAAAGATTTATTTTTATGTATACAGAAGAGGGCGCCAGATCTCATTACAGGTGGTTGTGAGCCACCATGTGGTTGCTGGGAATTGAACTCAGGACCTCTGGAAGAGCAGTCAGTGCTCTTAACCTCTGAGCCATCTCTCCAGCCCCCTATGCTTCTTTTATAATAGAAAATTATTTTTTTTCTTAAAAAGAAAAATCTTGCTGGGCGGTGGTGGCGCATGCCTTTAATCCCAGCACCTGGGAGGCAGGGGCAGACGGATCTCTGTGAGTTCAAGGCAGCCTGGTCTACAGAGTGAGTTCCAAGATAGCCAGAACTATTTCAACAGAAACCCTGTCTCGAAAAACAAAAACAAAAACAAAAACAAAACAAACAAACAAACAACCTCAACTGGGCACAGTGGGACATAATTGTAGCACCAATTACCCAGAAGGCTAATGCAAGAAGACTGAGCCAGGCGGTGGTGGCGGATGACTTTAATCCCAGCACTCAGGAGGCAGAGAACCGGATCTCTGTGAGTTTGAGGCCAGCCTGGTCTACAAAGCAAGTTCTAGGACAGCCAAGGCTACACACAGAGAAACCCTGCCTCAAAACTAAACAAACAACAAACAAACAAAAGATGATTCTGAGTTCCAAGCCAGCCTGGGATATGCAGCAAGACTCCTTTCCCAAGGAGAATAAAATAAAGCTAGGACTGTGGCTTGGTGGAGAGAGTGCTTGCATAAAGCCCTGGTTTGATCCCTAGCAACAGATCAGAAGCCTATATGTTATCTTCTGCTACACATCAAGTTCAATGCAAGCCTGGTTACACTGGTTACCCTGTCTCAAAACAAAAACAAACAAACAAACAAAAAAAGCCGGTGGTGGGGGCACTCACTTTTAATCCCAGCACTTGGGAGGCAGAGGCAGGTGGATCTCTTTGACTGTGAGTTCAAGGCCAGCCTGGTCTACAGAGTGAGTTCCAGGACAGCCAGGGCTGTCACATAGAGAAACCTAGTCTCAAAAAACAAAAACAAAAAAAAAAACCCTCCAAATTCAACAATCTGTATGTACCCCTTATCAGAGAGACCAGATACCCATGGGGCTCCCTCTGCTAAGGCAAGCAGGAAGTAGCTCACCTCCCACTCTGGTAACTGTTTGTGCCTAAAGAGAAGTCACAGAAGCAAGCTCCCAGGCCAACCATTTCTGTGAGCAGGAAGGATCTTCTAGCTTTGTTGTACTGGCCTTATCCTATAGTCCTGCTGGGAAGAGGACAATTCTGTATTGTGGGGGTGGAGTGGGAAGGGGGTGTATCTCTCTAGACCCAGAACTCAATCTGATGGTCCACTTCCTAGGCC
This sequence comes from Onychomys torridus, assembly GCF_903995425.1. Taxonomy (NCBI): domain Eukaryota; kingdom Metazoa; phylum Chordata; class Mammalia; order Rodentia; family Cricetidae; genus Onychomys; species Onychomys torridus. The sequence goes on from NC_050450.1 coordinate 48,955,459, forward strand.
CCAGACTCTTATGCAGGGTTCAAGTGGAAACTCCCATCTAGGCTAGCAACTGGTGCTTGTTTCTTTTTTTTAAACACCTGAAGATATTTCCATCAAAGCATCCCTATGCAGCTCTGCCTGATTGACACAGGTTCCCACGAATGTTTGCAATGAGGGACAGGAAGAGAAAACTATTGTGACAATTAAGTCACCAGGGGCCTGAAAATGTAAAGTAGAGCCAGGGATCAAGCTGTCTTTTTGTTTTCAAACCAGGCCTCACTATGTAACAGTAGCTGGCCCAGAACTCAGATATCTGCCTGCCTCTGTCTTCCAAATGCTGGGATGAAGGGTACGTGCCATCATAAAGAACAATCATATTACTTACTCATAACCACCGATTTTTTTAAATACACATATATAGAAATGCATTGTGTGTGTGTGTGTGGGGCATCTCTCCACTTGGCATGTGTGTCTCCACTGCTGGGGCAGAAAAGCTTTTTAGTCACCAGATGACCACAGACAACCTCTTAGAGGAGCAAAGTGTCAGCCTAGTCTGGGTCTCCCTGTTGTCTGCCACATAGTCAACTGTTTGATCTTTCTGCTTTCTTTCATTCCCAGGAAGTCATGTTTGGTTAGCCAGAAGTGGGTTTCCTGGACTGGGGAGTGGGGGGGGGGGTGGAGGTGGAGTATAATACCTCCTATCACAAGAAGCTACTCAAGTGACCATGTTCTCATAGAGCAAAAAGTAGCCCGGTCTACCAAAAGGGACCCTGTCTCCAAAAAAGCAAAACAAAACACAAGAGCAACCTGACCACATTTGTAGGCCCCAGATACCTTAAATGTCAAAAGTTTCCCTCTTCCTGTCTCTCATTACAAACATTCTTTTTTTTTTTTTTTTAAAGATTTTATTTATTTATTATGTATACAGTGAGTGTTCTGCCTACAGGCCAGAAGAGGGCACCAGATCTCTCATTGTAGATGGTTGTGAGCCACCATGTGGTTGCTGGGAATTGAACTCAGGACCTCTGGAAGAACAGCCAGTGCTCTTAACCTCTGAGCCATCTCTCCAGCCCCATTACAAACATTCTTAGGAACCTGTTGCATTCAGGCAAAATTAGATAGGGATGCCTTGATGAAAACATCCTCATTTGTTTTATTAAATAAATAAATAAACAAACCAGTTGCTAACTTAGATGTGAGTTCCCATCTGAACCCTGCCTGGGAATCTGGGGCCTAGGAAGCACACTGTGAGATTTCATTCTTCTGGGTCTGGAGACCCTCTCCCCAGCAAATAGTACAGAGCTTGCTTGAATGAAACAAGGAATAGAATTGTCCTCTATTCTTAGGACACAGGATGAGGCCACACAGCTAGGAGACCCTTAATTATCACTATAGTACTGCCCTTCCAGAGAACACCAGTTCCCAACACCCACACGAGGCGGCTCACAACCATCTGCAACTCTAGCTCCAGGAGATCCAATGGTCTCTTCTGGACACTGCAGGCGCCCACTGAAACACACTATTAAACGAAATCTTGCCCAGTGGTGGTGGTGCACACCATTGATGCCAGCACTCCAGTGACCAGATTGGTCTACAGAATGAATTCCAGGATGGCCAGGACTACACAGAAAAATCCTGCCTTGAAAAACCAAACCAACCAAACCAAACAAACCCAAGAACAAACGCCCACAAATCTTGTGTTCTAAAAGTATGTAATATGTGAGTTATTTCCTGCCTCTCCACCTGCCCCACTTCCCCTACCCTCCCTTCCTGTTGCCCCTCCTCAAATTTACTCTCATTTGTTAAGTCCAAGGGCAAAATACTTTGCTACCTGAACCAGTTCCCCTGGTCTCTGAAAGCACTGTAGGAGTGTGAGGACCTGGCTGGGTGCATAAGTCAAAGAGGACAGCAGTAAGACATCTGTAGCTGTTTAAATGTAAATTAATTACTCGATAAAGTACAAACCTCAACCCCTCTGGCACAATAACATTTCAAGTGCTGACAGACACAGGCAACTAGTGGTAACCCCAATGATCAGCAGAGATGTATAGCCTTCACCTGAAGAACTGTGGGGAGAAGTCAGTGGTTACTGCCTTTCCCCAGGAACTCTGTGCCCACTAAAGTTGCTGTCGGCACCAGGACCCAAACACAGAGGCAGCAAGAAGGTTCCCTGACTGTGTATGCTGGCTCGTGAATCACACTTCCCATCCCACCCACAGCTCTTCCCACACTTGAGAAGCAAGCCATGGCCAACGCAAACTAGGCAGAGCAGCCTGAGCCTTCCCCCATCCCTGGACACTAACTATCAACCCTACCTTTCAGTGGGATCTACTGAAATTCAGAACCTGCAGAACTGGACCACTGTAGCAGAAATCAAAGCAAATGGAATCTAGACTGCTTGAGGAAAACAGAATACACCCCAAAGGCTGGACATGGCAGAATGGACTTACACATTCAGATCTGTGAGCAGAACATGTGGCTCAGCCAAGGGTGCTGTCATCTTTCACTAGCCAACAGGCAGAGCCCTGACCCTCACACAGTGGCTATAGATCAAGAAGAGGCCTGCTCACCTCATCCAGACCAGGAGGAAAATTACCAGATACCCAAGCCAGCATGAGAACCTCTTGAAATATTAGATGCCTCAAATCTCTGGAGTTCCCAGCTCTAAAAGGGAAGCATCAGAACAGAAAGGGGGTCTATCATCCCAGATATGTAAACCAGCCTGTCCACGTGGCTGTTCAAATGAAGTAGGCACTAACCCTACACTGGCCACTAGGATCTCATGTCCCTGTATTCACAAATATGACAGTCTTCCAAGAGGAGGTGGCAGGAAAGGATGTGGAGGCAACCCCATAACTGGCTGCCTGACAATTGCACAGAACAGGGGAAGGAAGCTAGAATACCCCATGCCGTCCTGAATCACCATCAGACACAGATCAATTATCTTCACAAGGTCATCAAAAAAGGGAATTCAGAGTACAGGGCTATACTCACATTCCAACAATCATGGAGATCTCAGGGATGCTCAGGGGCCCTGAGAGCAGCACCAAGTAGCCCAAGAAAGGATAGGCAGGGCTGTCTGAGAGCTGGTCCAGGCTGGCACACAGGTGGCAGAATACAGATCCCTGCTCTGCTTTCCTAGATGGGTAAGTGTGCCTCAAAGAGGCCAGCAGGACAAACGGCAATCTGTTTGCTGTGCTCGCTGTCAGTACGCTCAATTTTGGACAAGAATTCAGGTTACAGCTCAGAGTTTGATGTTCTTCATTACAAATACTGTTGTTTCCCTAGATTTAATGGAGTGGAGAGAAAAATCAACACATAAGCAGCTCTCAGTTTGCTCCTTTCCCCTCCAATCTAGACCAGCACTGTCCCTTGCGACTGCACTGATGATGGAAAAGCTCTCTCTATGCTTAGCCATTAGCCCAAAGTGAGTACCGGGCACCCGAAACATGGTCTGTGATCTAAGAACTAAACTTCTCATTGTATTTAATTTTAACTTCAATGTAATCGTCACACACGGCTAGCAGCTACTCAACTGCTACAATACTAGCTCTAGCACTAGCCTGTGTTTCTGGATGTAAGAAGTGGGCAAAGCAAGAACCACTGCAAACTAAGCTGACAATCAGCATCAAGCAAGGCATTAAAAACAACATATGCTCCAGAGCATGCAGCCACTGGCAAATAGGATGTCTGTCCAAAGCAATCCCACCCCAGCCCTTGCCACAAACCACACAGCATCTCCTTCAGTTTCAGCACAGGGCAGGCAGCAAGGTGTGAGCAACTCTGAAGTACTCTTAGCATGAAGCTGAAATTTGAGTCAGTCCAAATGTGACATGGAACAAAGTCACTTAGGAGCCAAACAGCTTACTTGTGTCATGAGAGCCAATAATACACTCAGTCCTCACACTCTATGGTGCTGAGCATACAATTATTCTGGACTGCTCCACCCAGTCAGGCCACCAAGTGAGCAGGAATGGAGGTGTGCCCAGAAGTCAGCCTGCTAGCCGGGGGGTGGGGGTGGGGGTTGTTATGTTTCCATACACTGCTCAGAGTGGGAGGGCCTTAAGGAGATGAGATCCTAAGAATGAGTCCTTTGGCAAGGGCCTTCCCACATAGGCAAACAGAGGGGTAGGGTAGCCTCCAGTCCACTACACATATCTAGGAGGGCAGGTGGCAACTCTCAAATCATAAAAACTGATGCACCATTCCCGGCAGACACACAACACCTGCATGCATGGGTAGAACCTGCAGTTTCTGGCCAAAGGTCACACCCACAACCTGAACACCTACAGGACCCATGTAGATAACTTCAATTAGTCAAGTTGCCAGGTGAGGAACTAAACAGAAGTTGCTCTGGAGAGTGTCAACTACTATCTAGTTTTACTGTGAAATCTGTCTGTATTTGATTTAAATTCCCTTAGAAGCTGTGGAAGCTCAATCAAGGACTGGACTCCTACTATGAGTGGCTGGCTGACAAACTTTTTAATTAGTATTTGTTTCAAGACAAAGGAAAGATCGTTCTCTGTATCTATTTTCTTAGGTAGGCTAGCAAGGCCCAAGCTTGAAGCATCCAAGTTTGGCCCTTGCAGTCTGTATCCAAGAGTCAGAGTAGGGTGTGGTGGCACACACCTTTAATCCCAGCACTTGGGAGGCAGAGACAGGCTGATCTCTGAGTTCAAGGTCAATCTGGTCTAGAGTGAATTCCAAGACAGCCAGAGCTACACAGTGAGACCTTGACTCTAAAAACAAAACAAGTAGTAAAAGTATCTTTGTCTCCTAGGAAGGTTCTTTCCTGTTACTAAGGGGCTGAAATTAAAGATCCTAAAAGCATTCTTTAAGGTTTTAGGACATGGAAAACAACAAAATAACCTCTTTTGATGTTCTTATCTAAAAAAACAAGCGAAAAGTTAGGAAAACCACTCTTTGCCACTGCTTTCCCATGGAACAGTAAATGCACAATACATTATTTTGCATAACCGAACTCAAGAATAAAACCAAGGCTAATTGCTACTGCCAAGCAAGGAGAATCGTGTGGGGTGGGAAAGCTCTCTGTAGGCAAAGCAAGGAACATAGGATGCATCAGTCAAAAAAGAACGCAGATGAGGTGAGACAAAACTTTTATGTTTGACAGTACTCACTGGAAAAGAAAAAAAAAAAAAAAAGCCAAACTTTCTTTTCTACTGACATCCACAGTAAAGTGCAGAGACCTTTACAAAAGGGACGGGGCGGTTTAATCTAGCAGTTCCACCGATACACACCCTTCTCCCCCCCAAAAACTTCTAATGGCCGAACAGTTTCTAGTAACCTATTAGTTAAAACATACTTCCCAAAATGAAAACATCTACACGTTCAACATGAAACATGCCAACCACTCTCGCCTTCGGGAAATCACGGCAAGAAACAAACTCCTAGCGCCCCCAAACGCATTCAGTAGAAAAGGTCACTTTAAAGGACTCAGGGCAGAAGCTTGCAGAGAACCCTCAAAGAGTGGCGATAACTGCCCGCTCAGAAGGCATCCGAGCACAGGCCCTTGGAGGCGCGCCCGGCACGCTGCCGCGCTCAGCAAACGCCCCTAGAAAGCACACCGCCCGGCGAACCTCTACCCTCCTCCTCTTCCAGGAGCCCATCCACGCCACGTCGGGCGCCCAGGCCCAGACAGCCACGTGCTCGAGCCAGCGGCCCGGAGCTCGCACCGCCGCTGCGTGGAACAGCCTGGCGGCCCTCGCAGTCGCTCACCCCGGTTCACGGACCGCCTAGCGCGGGCCGCCACCCCTTCTGGTCGAGCTCCCCGTGCTCCCCGGCCGTCGCGCCGGCCCGCTCCTCCCACACCAGGGCGCCGCGGACTGGGCCCCGCGCGCGGCAGGCACACGATCCGGAGTCACGCGTGGCGCAGAGGCTTCGCCGACTCTCGGGTCGGCGGCCTCCCGCAGTCGCGAGCCCAACTCACCTCTCTCGGGAGCTACCGCCGCCCGGACCCAGACGCCTCCTTCCCCACGCGGCCATCTTGGAGACTCTCGGCTCGTCGGGGGCTGGCGCCGACGCGGCTCGGGGCGCGCGCGGGCCGAAGGGAAACGTAGTCCGGTGAGCCGCTCGTCCGCAGTGGGAGGTTGCGAGCGGACTACAAAACCCACAATGCCGCATGCCGGAAGGCTGCTGTAAACGGCCGCGCGCAAGAGGGCGAAAGGTGGGCTCCGCCTGAGGTAAGAGTCTCCCGGTCGCAGTGTGCGAATTACTGCGCCCACCGCCTGGACGTCCTTGGGCGCCCAGAGCGAGTGGCTGAAGGAGAGCGGAAAGCAAGCGCCTACCACTCCCAGAGCGCCTCGCGCGGCGACCCCGCCCTCACGGCCCGAGAGGCCCGAGCCTGGCCTCAGCCCTCTTGCCCTTCACGGTGGCCTCGGCCGCTGGGGGGCCTGCGTTTCACCGGCCTCACGCTCCACGACGACCTGAGCAGCTTCACCGCCCCCATTGCTCTCTTCTCATCCGCAGACCAGAACTCGTGCGCCCCCAGTCCGAAGGTTACCTCTGCTTCCGCAGTGTCAGCTGCACCCCTCTCCTGACCAGAACTTGCCAGGCTGGCACGTGCCGAGATTTTTCAGGGTCTGCAGATGCGCGTTTCTATGCTTCCAAACCTGGCCTGGCTCTCTGTGGTTTCTAGTAAGTTCCCGGTTCTCCAATTGAGTGCTGCACCCCTGCCTCCAAGTGCCAGACTCGAGCACAGTGCAAGTGAGTGGCAGAAGCTAAGGGATGCGGAGAGGGAGGGAGGGAGGGAGGGAGACAGAAGAGTAAGGTATGAGGGCCTGCAGAGATGGGTCAGTGGTTAAGGGCACTGACTGCCCTTGAGGGGACTCAGGATCAGTTCCTGGCACATGGTGGCTAACAACAGTCAGCTACTCCAGTGACTGCTGAGGCCCTCTCCTGGCCTCATGAGCACTGCACACATGTGGTGCACAAACGCAGGCAAAGCAACCAGACACGTTAGAAGAAGAAAAAAAGAGCCGGGCGGGGGTGGCGCACGCCTGTAATCCCAGCACTCAGGAGGCAGAGGCAGGTGGATCTCTGTGAGTTCAAGGCCAGCCTGGGCTACAGAGTGAGTTCCAGGAAAGGCGCAAAGCTACACAGAGAAACCCTGTCTCGAAAAACCAAAAGAAAAAAGAAAAAGAAAAAAAGAAAAGTATGAAAAAGCCAGCTGATAGTGCCTGGAAACCCTTCCCTGCCTGGGCTACTCATAATAAACGGAATGCAGGAGAAAAACTTGGCCCTAGAGAAGGCAGGTGATGTGGAAATAGCCTATGAGAATCGTAGAAATAGTTCTTGAGAATCATGGCTAAGGACTTGAGTTTATGCATTTTTTTCCAGATTACTAGCCTACTCCCAATCTCCCGAGTGTCTTTGTAAATTTTTTAATAAGTTGACTCTATTGTTAACTCTGATGTATGTTTGTATCTCTGATAGAATTTGTCCTAGACACAAGAACCTGGAAACCTAAGCAGGTGGCCCTCTGTGACGCATCCAGGAGATAAAGTCTCTGCTATTTCTTATTTCCCATTTCCCCTTTCCTTGTTTACACTATTCTTTCACTTTCCCAGAAGCATTTTAAAGTGGTGGGGAAACTCTCAGCTTTCGAGGAACCCTGATAATAGTGCAGGGGCATGCTCCCTTTTCCATCATCCTTCACTTTTCTGTGTTTTTGCTACCTATGGTGTCCTCTACTCACAGCCTAGGGAAGCCTGTACCTTCTTCTCTGCCCTACTGTAACATGAGCAAAAAAAAAAAAAGCATTGACCAGGGGCTTCTAAGCTCACATTTAAACTGGGAGGCAGCTGGCCAGGAGGGTCGGCCTTTTCTGTGATGCCTGTGAGGTTCTAGTGTTCCAGTACCAAGTCTGAGAAATGGTGGATCGCCCTGGGGATTCATGTCCCTGTCTTAGTTTTATTTATTTATTGCTGTGATAAAAATACTCTGACACAAGTCACTTAAGGGAGAAGAGAGTTTATTTGGCTCACACTTCAGGTTACAGTCTGGTGGTTTTAATGAGAATGGTCCCCAAAGGCTCATAGATTTGAATGTTGGATTCCCGGTTGTACTGTGCAGGAAGAGTTAGGAGGTGGGTCACCGGGGGTGGGCTTTGGGTTTCCATAGCCCAGGCCAGGCGCAGTCTCTCTCTGCCTGTGGTTGTTGTTGTCTCAACATGTAGGACCTCAGCTGCTGCTCCAGCTGTGCCTGCCTGCCAGCTGTCGTTCTCACCACTGCTGGTCATAGACTCACCCTCTGAAAGTATAAACAAGCCCTAATTAAATGCTTTCTAAGTAGCCTTGGACGTGGTGTCTCTTCTCAACAATAGAACAGTGACTAAGACACAATCCATCGCAGCAGGGAAGCCATCACAGCAGGAGCTTGAGAACACTTCTCACACTACAGCCACAGAGCAGAGAATAACATATTAATGGGTGTTATACCCCAGTCTTGCTCTGCTTGTGTATAGTCCAGGATCTCTTGCCCCCAGTAGTGGGTAGTTCTTCCCATCTTAGTTAATTAAGATAATACCCCACAGACCTGCCCACAGTCCACCTTAAAAGGGGACTCAGACCCATTTTCCAGGTGACTCCAGTTTGTATAAAGTTGACAACACAAACTGACAACTCTACCTCATCTGAATTTGACACACAAACACATCGCTTTAAACCATAACCTTAAGCTTTCATTCCTTCTTCCCAGAGTCTCATGTTTAGCTCATCATGTAAAATAACAACCTAGCTTTTAAAATCCCAACACTTTAAAGTCCAAAGTCTTAACTGTGAGTCCCAACAATAGTAATAATAACATCTCCATCATATACTGGTACAAAATAAACAATCCCATTTCAGAATGGAAGGATCAGGACATAGCAAGGAATGATCAAAACAAAAATCCAGCAGAGCAAACACCAGATCCTGAAGCTTCATATCTAGCATCTGGGACTTGTGATAAAATTGACTATGGTCTGAAAAGTTCAAGCCCTGCTACTTGTAGCTCACATAGCGTAACTTTCAGGCCAGTTCTACTCCACACCTGCAGCCATTCTTGGCAGATGTCCTATGGTCCTGGCAATTCCAAAATCCTAGGGTTTCCAATGCAGCTTAAGTTTCACCTTCATAGCTTCACACAGTGGCCACTCAGAGCTTCTAACCCTGCCACACAATATCTGGCCTCAGTGGCTCCTCATGACCTCCTCAATCTTTGCTCTCTTTGCCTTTAAACCTAGAGGTCTAAATTTCCTCCATTTTACAACTGGATTTAGGTTTCAGTTTTTGGGTTTTTTTTTTTTTTTTTTCCCAATAAAGAGCCATTAGTAGTCAACACTGCCCCTGACAGCAGAGATGAGGAGGGAAGCATGTGTGAGGCCTGAGTCAGCCCCTACAGTTTCACAAGACAGTCACAAAAAAAAAGAGAGACAGAGAGAGAGAGACAGTTCCTGTAATCCCCTGAAACAGTATGCCCAAAGATGGAAAAACTGGAACCTCAGCCAATCAAAAACATACTAGTATAAATGAACATTTCTTTCTTACCCACCAGTTCCCAAATAACTGACTCAGAGGCTGACTATGAATTATAAATGCTTGGCCAATAGCTCAGGTTTGTTACTAACAGCTCTTACAACTTAAATTAACCCATTTCTATTAATCTATGTATTGCCATGTGGCTTGTGGCTTTACCTGTCCTCTAGCATGTCTTGCTTCCTAGGTGGCTGGTTAGAGTCTCCTGACTCTTCCTTGCTCCTTCCCAGCATTCTCAGTTTGGATCTCCTGCCTAACCTTATTCTGTTCAGCTATTGGCCAGTCAGCTTGTTTATTAAACCAATCACAGTGACAGATCTTCACAGTGTACAAAGGGGTTATTCCACAGCATACTAGTGTAACTGCTGTTTGCTTGACCAATTATGTTTGAGATAACCTAACTGTTCCTGAGATTCCCCTAGCTGTGCTTAAAAGGAGCCTGCCCGGAGTTGGGGATTTAGCTCAGTGGTAGACGCTTGCCTAGCAAGTGTAAGGCCCTGGGTTCGACCCTCAGCGAAAAAAAGAAAAAAAGGAAAAGAAAAGGAGCCTGCCCATTCCTCCCAGGGTCCTCACCATTTTGTACAGGTAAACGACCCCACATAGGCTGGTAAATAAATGCTCTGTGCTCTCTTACATACTATTTGAGTCTGGGGTCTTCCTTCAGCATTTTCTTGGACCCCTACAAAACCACTATCACATAGATAGTATTGCCAAGCTATGCTGCTAGCTTGAGATATATCCCAACCTTCTTGGACCATGGTTGAATCCACTCTGTGTGCTGACCCTGAAGAAATAATAATCTGTTTACACAGGTGCAGAGTGCCAGGTTTCTCTTTAATGACTCCATTCAGTCTCTTTAACTTTATGGCTGCTTTGTTGTCTACCCTCTTCTCCTCTGAAACTTTAAGCCTGCCTACATACTTTTCCTCTGTCAAGGAAGTTAGACCATTATCTCTGAATTCAGCTTCACTCAGGTTCTTGGAACATGAAGCCAGATGCTTGACCAAAATATCCCAAGAATGGCCCCTGGCATAGGTCTTGACACAGTCCTTTGTTACCCTGTGAAATCTCATGAGCCAGGCCCCCTGCATTGTGTTTCAGCATTACTATAGTCCCAACTCCCATCAGAATGACCCATGAGTCTCTACTTAGAGCTTTCATTGTTTTCTAGCCTAAAGTTCCAACTTCTTCCACACCTTCCCCACAATACAGTTCCAAAGGCCCCAAAGCCCATGTTCAGGTTTCCCACAGAAGCATCTCCACTTCTGGTCCCAGTTCCTGTCTCAGTTCTATTCCTTGTTGCTGTGACCCACTGAGAGAAGCACTTACATGGTTCACAATTCCAGGTTATAGTCCATCATGGCAGGGAAGTCACAGTGGAAGGAGTTTGAGAGAACTGGTCACATGACATCCACAGTCAAGAAGCAGACAGCAATGAATGCATACTTCTGCTCAGTTCCCTTTCTACATTTGTACAGTTCAGGTTCCCATGAAAGGAATGGTGTCACCCACAGTGCGTAGGCTTTCCCACCTGTGCTGGCTAGTTTTATGTCAACTTGACACAGGCTAGAGTCATCTGAAAGAACAGAACCTCAATTGAGAAAATGCCTCCATGTGATACCGCTGTAGGGCATTTTATCTTTCTTTCTTTCTCTCTCTCTCTCTCTCTCTCTCTCTCTCTTTCCTTCCTTCTCTCTGCCTCCCCTCCCCTCCCTCCCTCCCTCCCTCCCTCTCTCCCTCCCTCCCTCCCTTCTCTCTCTCTCTCTCTCTCTTTCTTTCGACAGATTTCTCTGATAGCTTTAGAGCCTTTCTTGGAACTCACTCTATAAACCAGGCTGGCCTTGAATTCACAGAGATCCGCCTGTCTCTGCCTCCTGAGTGCTGGGATCAAAGGCGTGCACCACCACCCGGTATGACATTTTCCTAATTAGTGATTGATGGAGGAGGGCCCAGCCAATTGTAGGTGCTGCTGTAAGCAAATAGGTTGAGCAAACCATGTGGAACAAGCCAGTAAGCAGCACCCCTCTATGGACTCTGCATCAGCTCCTGCCTCCAGATTCTTACCCTCTTTGAGTTCCTATGCCAACTTCCTTAAATGATAGATCATGATGTGGAAGTGTAAGCCAATAAACCCGTTCCTTTTCTTGTTTTTGATAATAGTATTTCATCATAGCAACATTAACCTTAAAACATCACCCATCACATGCCCATATGCCAAACTAGGGAATCCAAACCAGGCGGTGGTGGCACACAACTTTAACCCCAGCACTCCAGAGACAGGGTAACTCTGGTACATTTCAAATGCTGACTATTTCCTGCATAGTCCAATGCCTGTTGGCTTCATATGCTTACCCAGCCAGACTATTTCTGGCTGACTATGCTCCCCTCTTTTCTAACACTATGATTTATTTACTCCTGCATTATTATACTGTAAGTGCTAACTCCTCCCTGTCTAATTACAGTAGGTAGTGCTATCCCAGGGTATACAGATAATGCCCCAGCTAACAAGACATCCCTTGAGCATTAGATCCAAAGGGAAAAAATCCCACACATTTGGACTTTTAACCTGAATAATGATTTAAAACAAAATAGTAAATGCTATTCATAAAACTTGTCTCTTTTCTGAACTTAGCAGTTTAATAATTCAGGTTCCATTTGTCTGTCTATCTATCTATCTATCTATCTATCTATCTATCTATCTATCTATCTTAGGAGCTTCTTAGGAGAGCAATATTATTCCACTGAGATAAAACCAGCTTCAGAGATGCTCATAGCAGGGAATTTTATAACTGAATCCTGGAAGATGGACAATATAGGCAATTGGTTTAAAGCCCATTTGGGTAAAGAGTAATCCCAGAAGCATTTGGGATACAAACTAGTGCTTCTGATTTTGCTGTGACTATTGTCAGACATACCAGAGGATGTTTAGGGGTCAGAAGACAGAATGGTTGATTCCTGTTTGGGGCTGGAAAGATGGCTCTGTGTTTAAAAGCACTTGTTGCTCTTGTGGAAGACCCAGGTTCAGTTTGTAGCACCCACATGTATGGAGGATTTGACATTCTCTTCTGACCTCAGAGGACACCAGGCATATGTGTGGTACGCATATGTACATGCAAGCAAAACACCAGTACAAAAAAATCTTAAAAAGATGGAGGAGGAGGAGAAGACAGTGACAGGATGGAGAGCAGCCTTTGAAGGCTCAGCATTTCGAGAGAGATGCTCTCTCCAGTGTGCATTCTCCACTTAGCACCCTTTGAATTCCAATGCATCCTCAGGAATTGAACTAATGCTGCTCTTTGAAAACTTAAGTTTTTGTGTGTGTTTAGTGCATGTGTTTATGCACATGAGTATGTAGAGGTCAGAGGTCAAGTAAGTTTTCTACTATTGCTGCCATCCATTGCAACAGTGTCACTCAGTGAATCAGGATGTCCTAGACTGGCTGGTCAGCAAGCCCCAGTCATCTGCCTGTCTCTGTCAGAAGTGGTCATCGGATCCCCTGGAACTGGAGTTATAGATGGCTGTAAGTCACCTTGTGCTGGGAATCACACCCATTTGGTCACATTTTATAAGGAATATTAGAAAAATTCCCCATTGCCTTGGAATACACCACATACACCATACACACAAATATGTAGATAATTAATTATTGTCAGTGGAACAAGAGAATAAAAGTACCAGCTCAACAGTTTAGCCCTGCTAAACTTCCCAGGGGACAGAGACTTGGAGTTTCTAAAAAGAAGTCACAGGAGATGGAGAGACGGCTCAGTGGTTAAGAGCACATACCGAGCTTCCTGAGGACCTGAGTTTGATTCCCAGCACTTATATCAGGTGGCTTACAAATTCCTGTAACCCCAGTTCCAAGGGGATCTGAAACCTTGGACCTCTGGGCACTTGCATTCATGTGCACATATACTCCCATATAATAAACTTTAAAAAGTTACAATTTGCAGAAACCAGGCCCCAAGCTTAAAGGTAGAGACTGAAGAGATCACCATCTGTGATAAGCATAGTAAAAAATGCCCTTTAGATTTCTAGAAATAGCTTAGAGGGGAACCCCTCTACACCCAAGGCTGCAACTGACAACCAGAACCCAAGGACATCATTTACTCAGGATAAACAGACACGAGACTGTTAACAGACAGCTCTGTGACTCCCACCTGACAGTATAGAAGCAGAGACCAAGAGCAATGCATCACTCCTCACCTCTTCAGGACTGTCGAAGATATTGGAGAGACGCCACCTCGATCGATCCTGCGGCCTGCTGCTGGAGAGTCTCCCTGCAGTCCTGACCCTAGAATTGGAGACTAGGGTTAGAGACTGGATCCAACCTTCAGCTAAGATATATGACAGGTGAGCAGCCTTAGGAGACAGCCTTGGGACTGCAGTTAGGAATTTAGAGTATGAGTCTTGTGTGATGACCTTCGGCACGATAAAATATAACTTCTGTTATACCAACTATGCATACTTACCTTCTTGCTCCCTACAGATGGCCCAGCAGTTAAGAGCACTGGCTGCTCTTCCAGAGGACCCCAAGTTCCATTCCCAGCACCCACATGGCAGCTCACAGTCATTTGTAACTACAGTTCCAGGAGACCCAGTACCCTCTATCAGGCATGCAAGTAGTTTACAGGCATACATGTCTGCAGAACATCTATATACATTTAAAAAAAGGAAAGGGAACTCTCTCTGTCTCTCTCTCTCCCCTCTCTCTCTCTCTCTCTGTCTCTGTCTCTGTCTGTCTGTCTCTCTCTCTCTATATATATATATATAAAACACATATGCATATATACACACATATCTATATGTATATACACATATATGTGTGCATTTAGAATAGTTTGTGCTGTAGAGGCTAATTAAAAGTAAGGGAAGGGATTTAATTCATAAGCAACTAATTTCCCAATATTAGAACACGTACAGCAGGTGTGCCCTGCCACTTTGGTTTCGTTGATTCCAGCCGTACAGTCAAGTTGACAACCAATATCAGCCATCACAATGACTATTACCTGGAAGTATAAGATGAATAAATTCTTTCCTCCCAGGTTCCTTTTGTTGTGGTATTTATCACAGGAACAAAAAGCAAGCTAAGACAGTTTCCTAAGGTGGATAGATTGTAACATCTGCCAGTTGTTGAGGACCATCTTTCTAATTGGGTGGGAGCTTTCCCTCTCCCTAATGCTACAGCTAATTACATAACAAAAACAGTCTGGGTTGGGGATTTAGCTCAGTGGTAGAGCGCTTGCCTAGCAAGTACAAGGCCCTGGGTTCGATCCTCAGCTTAAAAAAAAAAAAAAAAAAAGTCCTAGAGCCAACAGTCCCAAGATCATGGAAGCCATTGTACTGCCATTATTTCTTAAGAAACTCGCTAAAGCACTAAACACTAGCCGGATCTATCATACTCATGGGCACTCTCCCTCCATGGGTAAAGTTGAAAGATTGGATCAAATCTTTAAAGGACACATTACTAAGTTAATCCTGGACAAGTCTCAGTTGCCTTGGGCCCAGTGTTTGCCTATAGCTTTGTTTAGAATCCACACAGCCCTCAGGATCTAGGACTGCCTCCTGTGAAATGCTGTATGGATTGCATGCAGTATCTGGGGAGGGCCACTAACTTTCCCACCACGGAAGCTAAAAGTTTCTCAGAAATGATGTGCTGCTCTCTCTTCCATCTTGGTTACAAGGCCCTCCTACCCTGACCCCTCCACAGGAATTTACAGCCCATTCTTTCCTGCCTAGAGACTGAATGCTGATAATAAGATGGAAGAGGCCAAGCTGGAACCAACTGGGAGTGGCCATTTCTGGTGCCGTTAACTACTCAAACTGCAGTTCAGGTGGCTGAGAGAGTGAAGAAGGCTGCCGATAACAGTGCCCAGAGAAAATAGACAATCTTTTTTTGTTTGCTTGGTTTTTTGTTTGTTTTTTGTTTTGTTTTTTGTTTTTTCTAGACAGGGTTTCTCTGTGCAACAGCCCTGGCTGTCCTGGAACTCACTCTATGTAGACCAAGCTGGCCATGAACTCAGAGATCTGCCTCCCCAGCCATGTAATTAAAGGCGTGCTGCACCACCACCACCACCACCACCACCACCCAGCTTGAAAATAGACAAATTTAACCACCAGGAGAATCTTTTGAAATTAAAGCTAAGAAAGAGCTGTCTTGACAAACAAAAACAAAACAACAAAAACAGAAAAGAACTAACTAACTAACTAACTAAATAAATAAATAAATAAATCAGACCAGGAACTATTTGTCACTTGGATACATGGGCTAGATGTATATAAATCATATCTGGGTAATAAGAGAGACCCAAGGGATGTTTTTCTATTAGTTCAATTACCTAACCTAGCCTCACCTCTAATCCAAAGATTTTTTTTTCTTTTTTGAAGATTTCTTCATTTATTATGTACACAGTGAGTGTTCAGCTTGCAGGCCAGAAAAGGGTAGCAGATCTCTTATTGTAGATGGTTGTGAGCCACCATGTGGTTGCTGGGAATTGAACTCAGGACCTCTAGGAAGAACAGCCAGTGCTCTTAACCTCTGAGCCATCTCTACAGCTCCCTAATCCAAAGATTCTTAAAGATGACAAAAGGGTTCACACCATAGAAATTAAAGATTAGCTAGCCTGGTGGTGGTACATGCCCTTAATCTCAGCACTTGGAATGCATAGATGTGTAGTTCAAGGCTAGCCTGGTCTACAGAGAGAATCAGGACAGCCAGGAGGACTACACAGAGAAACCCTGTCTAGAAAAGCCAAAAAAGAAAAAGAAAATAAATTAATAAAGATTTAAGACAGACTATAGAGGTTGGAATGGGGTATGAGGAAATGAATACATAGCTGGAATAGATCAATATTCCATCAGTGAATTAAATAAGATTGTTATACTTGAGTAGCAAGGAGGCCAGAAGGTCAAGTGGTCCCATTCTTGCTGGATGGACCTCAGACGCCCTAGGGAATCCTTGACCCCTTGGCTCCTGGCCATAAAGACAGAGGTAAAGACCTTTTCAAACTTTTGACTGTTCTTGATCAGAACCAATTACATGCCCTGCCTCAAAAGGTGTGGAGAGGAATTTGAATTCTTGGGCAGTGTGTCTGGATGGAAAAGCCTTTGTGTCTTTGAAATGTGACATTACTGTAGTCTGAACATTACCAGAGAAGGTGTCTGGTGGCATTGTGGTAGACCATTACTCAAAATCTTTCCAGCCAACTGGAGTAGAACCTGTGCTTTAGTCAACTAGCTATTCCTTTCATTATTATTATTTCATCAGCACAACCCGGGTCAACTTCAATTGTCTTGTAGAACAAGAGCAAGGGAGCTTCTGACTCCAAGAGCACCATTTGGTCTCCGTGTTTATACAGAGTCCACCAGAGTGCCAGGGGGAGGTCTTGATGAATTTAAGTCAAGGAACCAAATAGTAGTGGGCTTTGGGTCACGCTGTTGTTACCGTATGATCTACCATAGATAAAATGTAGACCAGATAAATTATATAGACCCAACAAAGCTTTGTGAATTGCACTAGGGATGCTATCAAGGGTATAGCAGGTCAACTGAGGGGCAGCAGTAGAAGGGTGGGAAAATGAACTGGCCCTAGACATGATATTACCACAAAAGGGTGGAGTCAGGTGTGTGGTGGAAGATGGCCCGTGTTGCATTGCATTGCTAGCAACATGGCTCCTGACGGCATCACTACGAGGGCTCTTCCAGAACTATTTGTCCAGTGAACTGAAAGTTCAGGAATAAATGACCCATTTTCTCCTTTTTCTAATCTTAAGGAACAGTGGTTTGAAATGAGGTAATGACTCCAGTCCTGACCTTCATTGTTATGGTACTAGGAGGAACAGTTGGAGGAGGATGTTGGACAATCCTGTGCATACAAGGTCTAGTTCAGCAATTAACTGACATCAATAATCGACAAAATTCCTACATCTTATCACATATGTTACTGATGAATACCTCAGAGCAGGAAAGTCTGGCAAAATGAATTGAATTAGAAGAAAAGAATGAAATAATATTGTAAAGGGGGGGCGTTACGGGAGATATAAATAAAATACACTGTCATTTCTACCAAAGGGTTGTAGGAGACCAAAAAAATTTTTCCATCCTTAAATAACACCATGCAGAAAAAAATCTCTCACCAGGGAGCGCCTGTCAAAGATAAGAGTATGCACCCAAGGCAACATCCTGTTCTCCCAAATTGTCCTTTGGTTACCAGCTGTGCCATTTTTTAATTAGCCAACCATGTAAGGGTGTTAGGCCAAGTTCTAACCACTCAGAGGCAAAGGAATAGAAAACCTAGTGGGGTTAAGGGTGTGGTGGCCCACCTCTAACCCCAGCACTGGGAGGCAGGGGCAGGCGGGTCTCTGTGAGTCCGAGGCCAGCCTGGGCTACAGAGCGAGCTCCAGGACAGCGAGGGCTACATACTGAGCCCTTGTCTCAAAAGGAAACAAGACACAACACCCCAGTGGGATGGCTCTGTGCATGCTTCCTGGACTCAGAGCAGTTTCGCACCTTCCACAGGAAGGGAGCTTTTTTGCCTTGCTGGAATACTTTGTATTGCGTGATCATTTCCTTGGAATCCCAGACCCATTCCTTTCTTTAAAAAAATAATTTTTTACATGCATGTATTATTTTGTGCATGTGTGCACACATAGGCGGGTCAGAGGAACACTTGCAGGGGTCAGTTCTCTTCTCTCCTTCCATCATGTGGCTTCCAGGGATCAACTCAACTCATCAGGCTTGGCATCAAACAACGTACCCTGTTGAGCCATCTTCCTGGCCCCAGCCTCATTTCTAACAACGGCTTGGCTGTGCCCAGTTACAGGGACCCCCCAGGTACCAGCCGGCCTAGGCAATTCTAACCTTGGGGCTCCAGGTTCAGAAAGCTCATGTCCCTCACGTTTAAGATGAGCACCAGAAGTGTCTTGGTTAGTTTTTTGTCAACTTGATTCAAGCTAGAGTCATTTGAGAAGAGGAATTTCAGTTGGGAAAATGTCCCCACTAGATTAGCCTGTGATCTGTTTTCTTGGTTGATATAGGCAGGCCCAGCTCATGTGGGCAACGCCACTCCTGGGCCAGTGGTCCCGGATTATATAAGAAAGCAAGCTAAATCCCAGCACTCAGGAGGCAGAGACAGGTGGATCTCTGAGTTTGAGGCCAGCCTGGTCTTCAGAGTGAGTTCCAGAACAGCCAGAGATACACAGTGAAACACTGTTTTGAAAAATCAAACCAAAAAATATAGAGTTCTGGCCCTGACTTGAACTTCAGTGATGGACTGTGACCTAGGATATGTAAGCAGAAATTAACCCCTTCCTCCCTGTCAGGTCCAAAAGAAATGGTTAACTGTGGCACCTATCAGCATACCCAAGAGCATGCTGACATCTCGGCCTCTCAAGTACTTGTTACAGAGTCTGTGCTGTCAGCTCTTCTCACCACGCCCCTACCCTTCTCTTGGTCTCTTTCGCTCCCTCTCCTCTTTTCCTCTCTCACTCCCCCCACCCCCACCTTCATGACCCAGTTCAGTCTCCTGGTCATGTTTAATTACTACTTTCTCTCCCTGCTCTAGAATCTTCCAGATGCTTTTGGCTGTACTTCCTCATAGCTACATGAAAAACCTTCCCCTCAACCATACCTTGGCATGGACATGTCCTCATTTCATTCAGTTCCCAAGTTCATTTTGGCTATGGTGTTTTATCACAGCAACAGAAATCCTAAGACAAAAGATGAATGTGCTTCAGCCTCAGATAAGTGGTGAACTTGCAATAGCCGGAAGACCCAGGCACCATCACAGTTGAGAAATTAACTGAGCATAAACCTTTGTCCACTCATCACAGTGCTAGGGGCATTATTTCCCAGTGTTGGAGATGGAACCCAGGGCCTCACACTTTCTAGGTAAGGACTCTATCTTTGAGCCCAGCCCCTTGCTGCTGTGTCAGATTGGGTGCCATCTGACCGCTAACCTACACTTATATGTAAGGGGAAGTCAGGCCACCCACCTAGCACAGCTGTACAACGGACTGCTGATACAGAAAGCAACTGTAAGGAGAGCCAAGACAATGCCTTGAGCTCTATCTCTAATGGCTCCTCCCTTCTCTAGGGGCCTAGGCTGATGTGGAAGCAGGTCTGTGGTTTGAGGCCAACCCCCTGCACTCTGTGGCTGGACTGGTTGCTCCATAGAAGGCAGGCACTCTTAGTCAAGGAAGGCCTGTACTTTGGGCTCTATTTTGCTGGAGTGTCAGCGTGAAGACAGATGGTTCTCACAGCTCACGGTGGATACAGGAAACAGTGTGTACAACACTGCAGTGGTATAGGCCTACAGACCCATGCCTGTCATAAAATGGAGACTTGCCTGGAACCCGAGATTTGAGGGCTGCTTACAAGTTCCTGGAATCTTCTAGAGAGGGTCCAGGCAGCCAGTGATACACAGAGAGATGTCCAAATAGGGGAAGAAGGCCTGGACTTGAGTCTTCGGTTGAGCACTAACTAGGTAAATAACTAGGTTATTTATACATTAAATTTTTTTTTTTTTTTACTTTTGGGCAGTGGTGGTCCATGCCTTTAATCCCAGCACTCAGGAAACAGGCAGGCAGATCTCTAAGTTTGAGGCCAGACTGGTCTACAGAGTGAGTTCCAGGACAGCCAGGACTATACAGAGAAACCCTGTCTTAAAAAACACAAACAACAACATCAACAACAAAAAATTTTACTGACCATCAGTGGTGGCTCATGCCTTTAATCCTAGCACTGAGAAGATAGGAGAATCTTTGTGAGTTCAAGCCCAGCCTGGTCTACAAAGCAAGTTCCAGGACAGCCAGAGCTGTTACACAGACAAACCCTGTCTCAAAACAAAACAAAAAAAATTAGCTCAGTGTGAGAATACTTGTCTAGCATGTACAAGGCCCTGAGTTCCTCAATTCATCCCTGCTAACACACACACACACACACACACACACACACACACACACACACAAATACACACACACACACACACACATACACAAATACACACACACTGCCAGGTATGGATGGTGCACATCTGTAAACCCAACACTTGGGAGGTAGAGTTAGGAGGATTAGGAGTTTCAAGACCATACTCAGCTACATAGTAAGTTCTAGGCCAGCCTGGGCTACCTAAGATTGTGTCTCAAAAAACAAACCAAACAAAAAGTACCAAGATAGTGTCTAAGTACTTCCTTTGCAAAGCACTGTGCTGTGGGGTTTTAGCAATAACCAAGACAGCTGTGGCTCTACCCTGGAGGACTGAAAGTGTATTGACCAGTCAACAAACAAGAAAATTCCAAGTGCTGAAATGAGATCAAAAGACCACACAGTCTTGGGATAAAGAATACCAGGAGTCAGTGTTAGATCAAGGATGGAATCATTTAGAATACAAAGGTGACACTGTCAGTGTCCATAGAAACAGAGACAGAGCTCCACACTGCCACTGCTGCGGCCTCAGGAGTCCTCTTCAGAGACTCGCACCAATGCTGAACTGGGATTTGTGGTTTCTACTAAAAAATAATTTTAGGATGAACTAGTTTGTAGCAGGACTGGAGATATTTTAAATAGGGAGGAAGTCTCAGCAGTTATGAGCATTTGCTGTCTTTCAGAGGACCTAGATTTGGTTCTTATAACCCATGCTGGGCAGCTCATAACCACCTGTAACTCTAGTTCCAGGGTATCTGATACTCTCTTGAGGCCTCCATGGGGTGCCAATACTCACACACATACACATACATGTACATGTAAGTAAATAATAAAATAACTATTTTTTAAATGGAAAAAGACAGGGAGGAGAAGATGGTTTGGTTGGTTAAAGTGCTTGACACACAGCAATAGGACCAGAGTTTGGATTCCCAGCATCCATGAAAAAAGCCAAGTGAAAGCTAGGCATGGTGTGGTGTCGCACACCTTTAATCGCAGCTCTTGGGAGGCAGAGGCAGGCAGATTTCTGTGAGTTTGAGGCCAGCTTGGTCTACATAGAGAATTCCAGGGCTGGAGAGATGGCTCAGAGGTTAAGAGCACTGGCTGCTCTTTCAGAGGTCCTGAGTTCAATTCCCAGCAACCACATGGTGGCTCATAACCATCTGTAATGAGATCTGATGCCCTCTTCTGGCCTGCAGTCATACATGCTGTATACGTAATAAATAAATAAATCTTAGAGGAGAGAGAGAGAGAGAGAGAGAGAGAGAGAGAGAGAGAGAGAGAGAGAATGAATTGCAGGTCAGCCAGAGCTACATAGTGAGATTGTTTTTTTGTTTTGTTTTTTTGTTTTAAAAAAAAGTCATCACAACAGTGTACCTGTAACCTCAGTACTAGGAGGCAGAGATAGGGCCCCTGGGGATGGATGGCCAGTCTAAACAAATCAGTTAGCTCTAGGTTCAGTGAGAGACCTTGGTTCAAAAAGCTGGGCAGAGAGCAGCTGAGAAAGAAACCTGATTTCATCTCTGGCCTCTGCACACACATGTATACATATGTATGCACACCTCCAGACATATGTACTCACACAGATGCACACACACACACATACACATATGCATGCACACCTCCAGACAGATGCACACATATATACACATATGCATGCACACCTCCAGTCTCATGCACTCACAGATGTACACATATGGGCATATATGCATGCACACCTCCAGACATATGCACTCACACAGATGTACACACATGTACACATATGCATGCACACCTCCAGACATATGCACTTACATGTATACATATGCATGCACACTTCCAGACATATGCAGTCACACAGATGTACACACATGGGCACGAAAACATCCACCCCGACACACAAAGATGAAAGCCCACAAAATGAATAAAGTACCTAAAGGTGTGGCTGCAGGCTTCCCAAAGAGCAGCTGCCTCCATGTCCTAAATGGGCCAAGGTAAGAACCCTGAGAATTCTGGGTGTGGGGCTTTGTTCTTAGAAGGTTGGCACAAGCAGGCAGGCAACCAGACTTTAAAGACACCATTGTAAGTTGTCAAGAACAGGCTAGAGAAAAACCACATCAAGGCTAATGTAGAGAAAAAGCTATGTCAGAGAAAGACTAGATGGCCCTCCTCATCCTCAATTCATGTAACAGGAGACTGGAGACAAGCCAGTGTTACAGAGACATGGGAGAGGCAGATCCTGTGTAAATAACCTATAAAGGGTCCTGGTCTCAGGGCCAGCACTTTGGAGGCATTTGGAAGCATGTATCGTTGGTATAGTCCTTGGTTCTCAGACACAAGAATCTGGAATTCAGTGCCCTCTAAACTCAGATCCATGCTTGTGACAAAAGTAAAATGTAAGATACTAGCTTTAAAAAAAAGAGTTAATAACATAGGTCTCTGGTAAAATTACATGGAGTAAGCTTACCTATATTCTGTGTGACTGCTTGTTGGAATTACATCTCCTATAATTTCCATTATGAAAAAAGAGTAATTTGGCAAACATTAAGATATACACACAGAGAGATTTTAAAATAGAATTTAATTAATTTATTTTATGTGTATGGGTATTTTTTAGCATTTATTTATTTATTTTTAATTTTGCTTTTTTTTTTTTTTGAGACAAGGTTTCTTTGTGTAGCCTTGGCTGTCCTGAAACTAGCTCTGTGGACCAGACTATACTCGAATTCACAGAGACCTGCTTGTGTAGTGGATAGCCATCCCAGCATTGGCCTGGAAGTTCCAACCCCCATTGAGGCTTCGGTAATGGTCACACCCACAAGGCGGGGCGGAGGAGGAAGCGGAAGACCCAAGACCAATATCTGGTGCCCAACGTGGGGCATGAACCCACGACCCTGAGATTAAGAGTCGATATTGGTGAAATTATTAAGGCCACTCCACGTAGTTAAAAGGGAGGTTTATTTTGTGGGGTAACTTACAAATGAAGGGATAGATTGTAGGGTCTGGCAAAGGTATGGCGCAGTCTGGCAGTGTTCTCTGGAGAACTCTGCTCAGTCTACCTCCTGTGTCCAGCGTCCCCAAACCAAGAGAGCGTGCCTCTCCTCTCTATCTTGGGTCTTCTGCTTCCTCCTCCGCCCTGCCTTGTGGGCGTGACCATTACCGAAGCCTCAATGGGGGTTGGGACTTCCAGGCCAATGCTGGGATGGCTACCCACTACACTCCTGAGTGCTGGAATTAAAGGTCTGTGCTAACCACTTGCAGCTATCTCCCTTTCTTTTTTAAAAGATTTAGTTATGGGCTGGAGAGATGGCTCAGAGGTTAAGAGCCCTGACTGCTCTTCCAGAGATCCTTGAGTTCAAGCAATTCCCAGCAACCACATGGTGGCTCACAACCATCTGTAATGAGATCTGATTCCCTCTTCTGTATACATAATAAATAAATAAATCTTTAAAAAATAGATTTAGTTATTATTTTTATTTTATGTGTATATAGGTGTTTTGCCTGCATACATGTCTGTGTATCAGCACATGCCTAGTGCCCTTGGAGGGCAGAAGAGGAGTTTAGACTAGAGTTACCAGCATTAGGTGCCATGTGGGTTCTGACAATAGAAGAACCTGGGTCCTCTGCAACAGCAATGCATGCTCTAAACTGCTGAGCCATCTCTCCAGCACCCATCCCACCCACTTAAGAGACAGGGTCTCACTATGCAGTCCTTGTGGGCCTGGAGCTTCCTAGGTAGACCAGGCTGGCCTCGAACTCACAGAGATCTGCCTGGCTTTGCCTTCCGAGTGCTGGGATTAAAGGCATGCACCACCATCGCCCGGCCAAAAACCAATTCTTTTGTGTATTTATTCGAGAGAGTGGCTGTGGAGTGCATCGGATCCCTGCTGGGGTGGGGGTGGGGTGGAGGCATCTGACCACAGAACCTGGGAACTGTTCGGCCTTGGCAGCCAAATCCTTTGCGATCTTATTGAATGTTCTTCCAAGTTTTCTAAGGTTGGCATACGGAGTACCTACCAAAGGCTCTGGTATTGAAAACATCCCCAGTCCATGGTGCTCTTGGGAGGTGGGAGGACCTTTAAGTGGTGGAGCCTAGTGGAAGTGAGGTCACTGCTGCTGTGACATTGAAAGCGATATCAGGACCCTCCATGTTATTATTTCCTGGCCATAAAGTAAGTGCTGTGTTAATACGCTTCCTGCCATTGCCATCCAAGACTCCAGCCTAGAAGCAATGAATCTACAACATCATGGTTTTGGACTTCGAAAATCATGAGCTAAAATAAGCCATCACTTACAATTATCTCTGTGGAAATCGAACACAGAGGCTGTTAGTAGTTCACTTTTCCAACACTGGTAGGCCAAACCCTGCCTACACTCCTTCTTGTTTATACACTGTGACTTGCATGAGCCACACACTCATTCATCCATCTACTCGTTTACCCACCTGTCCATCTATCCATCCTTTTGTCCATTTATCTACCTGTCCATCCCCTCATCTACCCATTTAACTATTCCCTATTTATCCATCTACCTACCTGTCCATCCATCCACTCATCCATCTGTCCAGCCATCTATTCATCACTCCATCCAATAGATAGTTTGTACATTATGTATATGCTGGACACTGATCTAGATGCTGTGATGTCTCAGTAAGAGAAAGAGAAGCACCAGGCGGTGGTGGCACACACCTTTAATTCCAGCACTTGGGAGGCAGAGCCAGGCGGATCTCTGTGAGTTCGAGGCCAGCCTGATCTACAGAGCGAGATCCAGGACAGGCACCAAAACTACAAGGAGAAACCTTGTCTTGAAAAAACTAAGAGAGAGAGAGAGAGAGAGAGAGAGAGAGAGAGAGAGAGAGAGAGAAGCAATCTGTGAGTTGTGTAGTGCTTGTTTGCAATCAAAGCACTTGGGAGGCTGAGGCAGGAGGATTAGGAATTAAAAGGCCCCAACAACAAAGCAGTTTTGAGCCCCCCTCCCAAAAGTTGTAAGACTGTGTCACAAAACAAGGAAAACAAAGCGCAGAAGAGAGAATGCAGGCTCCCACTGCTGGGCGGGGATGGCATTCCAGCAGAAAGAGACAGTGGATTGGATGACAAAGAAGACAAAAGAACTTAGATAATGTATAAGAAGAAATGGAGGCTTGGGGATGCAGAGCAGGGTGCGGGAGTCAGGAGAGGAGGCTGCAGCAATTTAAATGAGGGTGGAAGGATGGAAAGAAAGTCTCATGGAGAAGGAAACAGCCGGGTCCAGGCCTGAAGGTGTGGAGAAGACTGTGACCATACTCGGCTCTCTCTACACCATGGGCAGAGGAGTCAGCATGAACAAAGACCCCAAGGCAGAACAGGAGGTTTCTGGGAAACTGAGATGGAACAGTAATGAGGAGACAGTCAGAGGAAGGCCTCTAGGTTATTTAGGCACAAACCATCCTTTAAACCTCCCCTCCTCCTTTAGACAGGGTCTCAGAGATCCACCTGTCTTGAGGGCGGGGACCAAAGGTGTGTGCCACCACACCAGGCTCATGTCCTTTAAGAAAACCATCTAGGTCCTCAGATAGGAGCTGTGCTCATGTGTAGACATGGGCAGTCCCTCTACAGTTTCAGCCTGTGTACCTTCTCAGGACTTAC
Source organism: Onychomys torridus (assembly GCF_903995425.1). NCBI lineage: Eukaryota > Metazoa > Chordata > Mammalia > Rodentia > Cricetidae > Onychomys > Onychomys torridus. The sequence continues at coordinate 48,981,491 of NC_050450.1, forward strand.
CCCAGGAACTAGCAGATCCCAGGAAGATGGAGTCTCATCTGTCCTGGTTACCTGGTTACTCACTGATGCTGCCTTGTGGACAACCCTGGACCTCAGAGGGACAGCAACCAGTAAGCAATGAAGGTTCCCCTTAGCTTGCAAGAGGCCGATACATGGTTCTGGGTTGAATTTGAAATATCTCTTTCAGGGTCCTGTTTTGAACACTTGGAATCCTGCTGGTAGCACCATTTTTTTTGCAGGCTGTGGGTGTGACTTGGCTAGTAGAATAGGAACTCTGAAGGTCATCAGAGCACATGCAGGGCAGTAAACTTGGAGTTGTAGGGGGTCCGGCTGGTGAGATTTGGTACATTCCTGAATTAGGGAGAAGGGCGTGAGATCCCTGAGTGTTCAGCCCCTTACTGTGCAGGTGATGAGGGGGCTCCCCGACATTCACACTGTGAGCTTCTCTATGACATCATGCTGCCATGAGCTGCCATGGCTTCCTCACTATGGTGGGCTGACCCCTATGAAATGGAGTCAGAAGTTTTTCTTCTGTTGTTTCTATGAGATGTTTTGGTTATAGTGACAAACTGATATACATGTGATGCCTGCTTTCCTGAGTTCATCAGCAGATAAAACACAAAAACTCTGATTCTCAAAGAGGATCTCAAACTTGAGGCCAGTCTGGGCAACATTGTGCCATCCTATTTAAAAAAAAACGGTGTTCGTGAGAGGCTCCCACTCTCCTCAGTCTGGTTGGGATTCCCTCATCATGTTTCTCCCGAAGGAAGTTGACCTTTAGGAACAAACCTTCCAGGCTCTTGGCCAGGCCTTGTGGATCCTACCTCTTAATCCATAAATTTACCAGTCACTAGTCAGGTCTCTGCCTAGCTCCATTCTTCCTGGCTCAAGTGTGTTCCCTGGACCTTTGAGATAAACTGCTCCAAACAAGGAAGCTGTGACGTCAGTAGTGCCGGGGTCTGTGCCTGCTGGGTCTGCACAGACAGCGGGTGAACTGATCTGTGAGGTCCATTTTTCTCTGGTTTACTGTTAAGGAGGGAGGATCCTGGCGATGGAACCAAGAGCCTTATGCATGCTGAGCAAATGCTCTACCCATTAGGCTTTGCGGTATCAGCAGACTGGCGTCACTGCTTCACCTGATTGTCAGAAGGGGCTGCTGTAACCCACTCCTGCCAGGGCCTTAGCTGGTAAGTTCTCAGTTTCTGTTGGTGGGGCAGGGAGGCAAAAGGAGTAGCCTTGCTCTGAGGGGGTCTAATGTGGGGACAAGAGTGGTGCACTCCTGGAATTTGTTGTTCAGCAAGGAGAAACCTTGGCCACTGTGTGATTATGGCATTTGAGGACTCTGTCCCTCCAACCTCAGTGTAACAACTTTAATAGTTCTGAGTTTTTTTTTTGAGACAGGATTTGTTTAGTACTGGCTGTCCTGGAACTCACTCTGTAGACCAGGCTAGCCTTGAACTAACAGAGATCTGCCTGCCTCTGTTTCCCAAAGTGCTGGGATTAAAGGCATGCACCACCACAGTCCAGCTGAGAATTTTAAGGTTTTTTTTAAAGTTCTCTGCCCTAAATCCTACATAGATTCATTTTCCCCGATAGCTGATGTCACTGCTGGTAGCTGGAAACAGTTGCCTAAAGCTGTGAACAGGGATTGCTGATCTGTCTCCCTGAAGCTGGATCTCAGGAATGATCCCATTGCTGGGAAAATGATCCCCTGAAAACTCACATGTGGTGCAACATATACCAGAAAGACCATGCACTGCCGTTCAAGCCCCAACAGCGGGGAAAGGTGGGAACTTTAAGAGGTTTCTAGGTCATGAGGGCTCAGCCCTTAGGCATGGGCTAAGCATTATTGCATCATTACTGTAAAAGGAGTCTGGACATGCTCCCTTGCTCTTCTGCTGCCTGTCACAAATGGTGCAGCAAGAAGCCAGGTGTGGCCCTTGACTTTAGACTCTCTAGCCTGGGGAATCCTAGAACCAAACCAATGTTCTTTACAGAATATTCAATCCTGGTTCTGCTGTGACATCACTCAGTAGACTAATACACAAATGCTGCAGTGATCACCTGCTTTGAAAACAAAGCCTGAAAGACCGCCACATGCGGCTGCAGTCAGAGCTTCCCAGCTGGTCTGGGGCACAGTGACTGAGGACAATACTGAAGACGACAGAAAAACCACCATCAACTTTCATCCCAAGGCACTGAAAGAACCAGAGAGCAACTCTGACAACCAGAAAAGCATCTTTAATATCTTGAAGCCATAGGACACAGCTGAAACCCCTAAATGTGATCCTAGAGGTTGCAGTTAAAAGTCAACTGCCAGCCTCGCGGGATCTCGTGTATGAAACATAGGGCATTGAGCTGGAAGTAGGACCCTGAGTAAAAGGACTTGTGGGAGGTCTCGAACCAGCCCAAGTCCTGATCTGAGGAACAATAGGTGAGTGGCCTGGTGCTCCAGGGGAGTGTTCCTGTTCTCAAGCCAGACTTCTGGATATTGGCCATGTACCTTATAATTCAAGACAGAGCCCTATCTCAGTCCTTCAAAGGAATAAGGGAATTGCTAAAAATTTTATCTATGTATTACTGATGTCATTTGTCTCCCAAAGTAGACATCTGACCATAATACATGAGCTAGGAACCATCTAGGGGACAGGGACTAGTTTTGGATCCTGGGCTGTCTAGCTGTGTGGGTTGCAGGCTGGTTATCCCTTCAATCTGTCCCTGTCCCTTCATCTGCAAAACAGGCCTAATAACTGGTGTCTCTGGGGATTTCCATGAGAACTAAAGTGGGGGTAAACCACAAGGAGCTGCAACTGCTGTGCCTCTTTCTCAGTTCACTAGCTACCCAAGTCTGTGGGTTAGGTCCCACTAAGGAGGTGCTCACATGAGCAGATTCCCTATTTACCAATGTTGGGCCAGGAATCGACAAATGACCAACTTCAGGGCAAAGAGCAGCAGCTTGTGTCAGAGGCTAGTGTGGCACCATGACCTCTTCTAGGAATCCCTGTAAAGCTGCTGCCTAGGCAAGGAGAAGGGACGAAGATGGCAAAGTTATCCAGACCTGGGCTGGGATCCTGATGCTAATTACCACTATTGTGCTGGGAGACCTCAGTCAGGCCATGGCAGCCTTCAGAGCCTAGACTCCCCTCAAGTGGGGCTGTCCCACTATGCAGGTAGTACTGAGGACCAAGAAACAGGCTGGACACCAGGGAGGACTGCCTCCTACACAATCTATTTCCCCTTATTCCTTCACTCTGGGGCTCCCTGACCTCGCTGTGCCTCAGTCTTTTATTAGTTACCAACAGGATCATGCAACGTGTTCAAAAGTCAGAAAAGTGAGGGGGATGTAGGTCCCAAGACCAGCCTTGGCCCAGGTACTACTGGTGGCAGGTTCAGAGTAGAAAGGCACATGAGTTACTGCCTGTGTAGACTGGGCAAGGAAGAGAAATCCCAGGTGAGATCTGACTGCAGCACAGACCTACTGAAGGAACACAAACCTAGAGTGACCAGTGCCTAACCACGTGGCTCCTGGAGTGAGCTGGGACATGGAGCCAGTGTTGGGGGTAGGGTGGGAAGGCAGATGGGGTAGCACCAGAGTGGCCCAGTTGGGCAGTATTGGCCAAGAGGAAGAGGCAGAGATATGGTTATTGCTACACCGCAAGGTGGGAAGCCTCTGGGCACGGGCAGTGGAACTTTAAAGTTGCCAAGGCAGCGAGACTGCTCAGGCCACCTGCAGGGACTCGAAACAAGTCCACTCAGGAAGCCCAGCCACTCTTCTTGGGTCCACATGACTCAGGACCCTCATTCAAGTATTGTGTTGTAGACACACTGCCACCACAGCTGGCAGAATACTGACAGCAATGTCTTCCTAGAGGCTCAGGGTTTGTCTGGACCCTGAAAAGAGTCCCTGGCAGACAGAGAAGGGCAGGGGAGGTATGCTGAGTTATCCTGGAATTCTAGGAGGGTAGAAAAGGGGCAACAAGAACAGGGTAAGAGCCAGGGGTGCAGGAGGTAGGGAGATGCTGAGGGTGGGGACCATAAGGATCCATGCCCATGACTGCAGTGGTGAGTGAGGCTCAGGATTCCAAGCTTAAGGATTCCCAGGCGGGAAGTATGGCCTCCTGGTCCAGATGTCAGCACTCCTGAAGAGTAGGAAGGTGTCTGGAGTGGCCTAAGCAGCCATGGGGAGATAACCAGAAGCCAGGAGCACAAGAGAAGATATAAAATGGATTTTGTGTGCCACTCTCCCACCCTTCTCCAAAGTGACCCACAAGAAAGGCCTGGCAGTGCAGCTGGAAGGCCAGAGAGGGCCAAGGGACTGCACTGCTCGGCAGACCCACACTATCCTCGGAACTGGCTCCAGCAGATGGATCCACGGGAAGGCAGACCCTCAGACAGGGACCTTGTTTCCTTGTAGAACCCACACGAGAAGCCAAACAGTGTGGGTAACCAAAGAGAGGAAGGTGTTCACTGTCACTTGCCCTGTCTCTGTGCTCGTGTGTTGGTGTGCATGCCCACGGATGGGCCTGGGCCAGAGCTCTCTCACACACCAGGATCGGCTGCCCTCTGCTGCCACTCCACTGCCTGTGCCACGGCACAGAAGTCTGAGAAAGAGAAAGGGTTAGCACTGGCAGCGGCTAAGGCTTGGCACCCCCACCTTGGGAAGCTGGCACATAGGGTTCCTGTTGTTCTTCTTGGCTCCAGGAACACCCTCCTCATTTGCAGAAAGGACACAGCTCCAGGAGGTGGTGCCAGGGACTCGACCTCACCCTCTTGCTGATCTGAGCAGGGACCCAGTAGCCAGGCTAGAGGGGATGTGCAGCTGGCAGGAGGAGGGCCTCGGCCACTTGGCCTGCCCTTCATCCCACTCTGGATATCCACACATCCTCAGCCAGCAGCTGGTCCCCAGAATCCTGGATGAGGGCTGCGGATGAGTGTCCTTGCAAAAATAACTCTGAGCCTGTCCCCATGGGAACAGGTTCCTGAGAGCACATGAGCTGGCTGAGGCCCACGTGGAAGGCCCACAGGGTGCACTCCTGCACACAGTGGCCAGGGTCATGGCTGTAGGCGCTCCAGGTACTGTGGCAGGGGGTTCTCCTTGACGTACTTCTGGATGTACCAGCAGGTGAGATGGGCCTTCAGGTCTTCCTCCACCACGAAGTCCAAGGCAGCCTGGTTAGCAAAGAGAGAACAGTTGTTAAAAGTTGCAGCTTGCTTGGGGACTGTGGCCCATTGTGGTCTATGGTAGCCATCAGCTTTCTGTTATTTCCCCATGTTCCCCAAGTGGCTATTCTCCCGTTTTGCCTAGGTCAGTGTGTCTTGAGTTCCCTCCCTGGTAACTGGGTTAACTCACAGCGACCAGCTCGTGGCCAAGTCCTGTGTGTAAGGGCACGAGGCCCAGGAAGCCCCACAGGGAGGGACTGGGAAACCAGCAGAGGGCTCCACCAGAAGCACAGGGGTAGTGGCTGCACCCAGAAGTCATTCTTTGTTTTACCGTACTTTGTCCTCAGGCAGCCTGGGATTTTCAAGTGCCTCAGAGAGGCAGGTGAAGGTGGAGGACCTGGGCATGAGCCCACTGACTTGTACACTTCATTCACTTTGCATCATCAGGGCTTACTAAACAAGTATTGCATGCCAAGTCCTGGTCCCAAGATGGAGGCAGGCTGTGGGGACGCTATGCTCAAAATAATAGACCTGCTACAGAAGGCCTAGGAGCATGATAAGCAGTGTTCAAAGCTCTCCCTTTGCCAACTACAAACTTTTGACCAGACGGGCCTGTGAAGCTGTGGTCTAGACACAAACTAGAGTTAGCCACTAGTCAATCTTCCCTGCAAGGGGAGGGTGACAGCTGTGTCCTGGTCTGTATCCATCCTACCTTGGCCAGGTGCTTGGCAATGCCACGCCCACGGTAAGCATCTGGGACCTCTGTGTGCTGCAGGTCTACGATCCGCTTGCCCACATACTCATAGAGCAGGACAGCCCGGTCATGACATCCTGGAGCAGGGGATACAAACAACTGAGGTGTGGACTCCAGGGGTCCTCAGAGCTATTCCTGGCAATCCCAGGTGTGGAGGATAGGGTAAAGTATAGTATCTGGATCCAGACTACAGTGAGGTACCTCAGTTTCCATATCCCCAGAAGAGGGCACGATGGCATTCCTTAGAGGGCTGTCTGTAGGGTTCAATGGGGCATTCTCTGCACCAGGCTGAACGTGGTGCCAACACCACACAACCACCCACAGCCCTTGCTGCTGTCATTCTTAGCTAACCCCTCCCTACGTCCAGCACAGGCACAACAGAGCCCAACGAACCCATGACTTCAGTGGAGGAGGAAGAAGGAGGCACTATCAGTCCGAGAACAAGTCCTGCCCAGTCCCAGCCAAGACTCATGCTGAATCACCGCCCAAGGCACCAACATCAGGCATAGAAAGCAGGCACAAATGGTTATCCACCCTCCCAGCCCTGCCACAAGAGTTCACCAGCCTACCAAGAATCCTGCTGGCAAATGTTCCCAGGAAGTTGCCCTAATCACAGCTTTTTCTGTTCTCTGACTGCCTAGCTACTCATCCGGGCAATGTTTATTGAGCTGCCAACACTTTTCAGGTGCTGGGTATACAGAGAGGAACAAGGCTCTGCCCTCAGGACTAAGGGAGGAGAGAGAAACAAGCAAGTAGTGTATAAAGTATCAGCAGGGGAATGGGTGTGAGAAAGCTGGCTGGGGAGATGCTCCAGCAGGAACAGCTGTGCAAAGAAAGGCTGAGGCAGGCAGGAGAATGCAATGCCTTTATGAGGGACAGTGAGGATGCTGGCGAGGCTAGCTAGAGTGGACCAAGGGAGCGGGAAGTAACAGGGGCAGGGCCCCCAGTGCCTTCTTGGCCATCATGAACTAGGTCCTCAGTAGAGGGATGGAAGGTAACTTGGGGTTTCCCCAGAACCCTCTGGCTGCTGTGTGACAATAATCAAGGGCAAAAGATCCAATGCAGCAGCTGCCTTAGTCCTGGTGGGAAGAGGAGGCCAGACTCTTCCAAAGGTTTCAGCTTTGGAGCACTTGCTAGCAGCTGGGGTGTGCTCAATGAGCAAAGAAGCCAAAGGCAAACCCAACCTTTTTTATTTAAAGGGACTACCTGTGTATGAAAGAGATGCTCAAGCTGGCACCGGGGAGAGGTAGCCAGCATGGCAGAGGGTGCCAGAGGGCTTCAGGACAAAGTCTATCAGCTGGCTCTACTTTTTTTTTTTTTTTTTTTTTTGAGACAGGGTTTCTCTGTGTAGCTTTGGAGCCTATCCTGGACTAGCTCTGTAGACCAGGCTGGCCTTGAACTCACAGAGATCCACCTGCCTCTGCCTCCCGAGTGCTGGGATTAAAGGTGTGCGCCACCATTGTCCGGCTCCCTTCATGTATTTTAACTTCCAAACTAGCTGCATTTTAAATGTTCAAACTTTCATGTGCCAGAGAATCAGCTCCTACATGCTGCCTGGGTCCCCTGCCTGTACCAGGTGTCACAAGGGAAATGAGGGGCAGGCACAGTAGAGTCAATCCCACACACTCGCCAGGCACCTTCAAGGGTTCTGCCCTCAGTGTACTCAAGCCTCCCCAAGTTCCAGGAGGAAGACTAGGATTCACTAGCTCATTTCCAGAGCTAACCTCCTGAGATTCAAGTTATGCAGTTGCACAGGGGCTGAAGGTAGAGTGTAACCCAGTAACCCACCCTCCAAGCTCCACTCTGGTCTTTTCTTCTGAGACAGGGTCTCACTGGAGCCCAAGCTGGCCTAGAACCCAGAGTGCTGCCATTATGGACATGCATCACCTCAGCCATCCTCAAGTGCTTTGTTTCCTCTTCTTCCCACTTCCAGACTAGGATGCTCCTCTCAGCAGGGCCACAAGTGCCATGGCCTTCCCCTGTGCTGAAACCTCCCTCCTTACATTGATCTGTTCTAGGGCTGTGCCCATTCCCTGACCAAGGCCCAGCCGTGACCACCACAGCCACCCCCTGTAGCTGCAAGACATGGGACCCAGGTCTGATTCTGCACTTGCTGGGGTCAATCAAGCTCATCAGAGATGGGAGTGCAGAGAGAAGCTATTGTAGGACTGACCTGGTTCCCGGGAGATCCGCCCATCTGTCCTGACCTTGCACTGTGTTCTGGCAGTGTTTGGAGAACTAGGTGAGAAGACAGGCAGAGAACAAAACCGATACAGCACTCCTTCACATTTTAGTAGGGAGACACAAATGACAGGATTCTCAGGAGATTGGCAGAGAGCAGAGAAGGGGTAGGAGGCAGGGTGGGGACTGTTATCAGAAAGAGGATAGCTGGCTTGCCTGGTGGTGTGTGACACACGCCTTTAATCCCAGCACTTGGGAGGCAGAGCCAGGCAGATCTCTGTGAGTTTGAGGCCAGCCTGGTCTACAGAGAGAGACCCAGGACAGGCACCAAAACTATACAAAGAAACCCTGTCTTGACCCCCACCCCCCCCAAAAAAAAAGAATATCTGGCTCTTGTGCAAAAGACCTGAAGGAGTGAGGGACACAGGACCCTTTGGTGTGAGAAGTCCAGGTAGTGAGTGCAGCAGAAGCAAAGTCCTCATGATGCTCAGAATGACAAGGAAGCCAGAGTGGCTGGCCTGAGTGCGTAAGGGACAGGCAGTGTAGGGAACCAGGTGATGGAGACCCTAGGGCCAACAAAAGACCAGCTTATGCTCCCAGCAGTTTTGGGGGGCAGGACTGAGTTCTTGCAAACTTGCTAGTGTCTTCAGTCTCTTCCTGCTCGCAATCCCATGGAGCCTACTTAGCCTATGAGCAACCCTGGGATATCAGAGTGATTCTCTCTCTGCCTAGGCCTTTGGTGTCTGGTGGTCAGGACAGTCACCACCTTGTCCTCATAATCCCCAGGGTAGACACCCAGGAAATATCTGTCAAAAACCTGCTTCTTCCTACCAGATGCATTCTGAGACTGGAGGCTGACTAGTGGCATATGGCAGCCCCAAGGCCTAGCCCCTATGCCTTTAGCGGGATCCCCAGAGAACAGCCATGTAAGTCCCCAGCAGGTGTCTGCTTAAGGCCTGCAGAAGTACATGGGCTTGCTTTCAGATGTGCCAGCAGGCTCCAGCCACACCCTAACTGTAGTCCCTCCCTACAACAGCCACTAAGTGTTTGGTTAGCTGCTTGCTGATCTTCCCACTTGCCACATCTACACCCAGGGCTTCCCACCTTCTTATTCTAGGTGTTCCTTCATTAGGGGCTTCTCCTGTCTGCCCACCGTCATGGGACAGAATGCACACGGGGCACTGCCAGCTATAACAACTCCCAACACTCATGCAGTGGACAAGTGGTCCTACTACCTGGATTAGTGGTGACACAGACTCAGTCTAGGCTAGGCTCCGAATGCCCCAGACCTCAGGCAAGCATGTTGGGGACAGTCCTAGGCACCCAGGAACTGGAGGAACCAGCTGGGCTCAGTTCTAATCCTGTCTTCCCACTTGCAAAGCAGGGCGTAGAGAGATTCTGAGAGGGATCTGAGTGAGCCTTCTTGCAACAAGTAGCTGTCCCAGAGGCTAGAAAGCTGGCTCAGCTAACTAAGAGGGCTTTCTGCTCTTACAGAGGACTCTCAGTTCCTAGCACGCATGTCTGGAAGCTCCCACCTGCCTGTAACTCCAGCTGCAGGATCTGATGCCCTCTTTTGACCTCTACAGACACTGGAATACATGTCATGTATGCGCGCGCGCGCGCACACGCACACACACACACACACACACACACAATCTTTAAAACACATAAAGGTAAGAAAGAGAAGGCAAGGAAGGGGCTGGAGGCTGGGGCCTGAGCTAACCTCCTCCAACCTTTAGATGACAGCCCTCAGCAGACAACCTGAGGTTCCATTCTGGACTAGCTGTCCACCAGTCGTGCCTTGGTCTCTCACCGATTCAACAGTGGCCGCACAGCCCGCGTTTCAGAACTTCCATCCAGGGGTCACATATACCCGAGTTCCAGTCTTCTCTCACATTTTCCTGTCAGCAGGCTCTCTCCATGCTTCCTGTCACATCTGCTCAGGACTTAAGACATTTCTTCCCACCCCTGCTCACAGGGCTTGGACTAGTGTGGTAGCCAGCTCCGAGCACCCATTACCATGCCCCATAGTATGCTCTCCACCAGCCCAGCCTCAGGGCTCTTGGTCCATGTCACCTGTCCTCTTTTCAGGGCATTTTCAGGAACCCACAGTGCTCAGGGCCCAAGTCACACAAGTTAACATTTCCGTGCTATACTATCCGTCCCCGTGAACTCTCAGGCTCACCGTGCCTGCCAGGCTGCTCTATCCATGCACTGCTCCCGGCTGCTCTGAATACACAATGGGCACCACAGGGCCTTTGCTCTCAGCTGCTGTTTGCACATGGTGCCCTCTTAGGTGCCTTCTTGCCCCTTCCAGGTCTTTTAAAGACACCTGCTTGGAACCTGATGCTAAAGGACAGCCCTGTCCCAGTGTCACTTCTCTCAGATGCCTTTGTTTTATAAGGTATTATGTAATTTATCTGAGACCCATCTCCCCCTCTAGACTGTCAGGCCCACAAATCCTGGGCATCTTAAGAGTGCCGGTAAACAGCAGGTACTCAGTAAACACGAGTGGAATGAATCCTGGTTGGCGCAGGCTCTGCAGTAGGAGCGGAGGTGGGGCTGCCCGCCTCTAGCCACCCTGTCTCCCTAGGGCATTTGAGGTTAGCAACAGGGCAGCAGGTTCCAGAAGGGTTCATTTTAAAACTATAGTCTGCTCACAGCCATCACTGGAGTGTATCCTCTTGACTGGACCCATTTGGGAGAGAAAGGAAGAAGCAGCCGAGGGTTCCCCACTTTTCTCTTTGTGGATCTAATAGGCCTCCGGAGTCATCTGGAGAATCACAGCCCCCCCTGGAACTCAGAAAACTTCAGAAAAGAGGTTCTGAAAAAAACCTCAGATAAAAAACCTCAAGCTGAAAAAAACCTTAAGTGACCAGGGCCAAGTGTCACCGCCAGCTGAGCCACCACCAGCATGACGACAGGACTTGTTTCTCTAGGAAAAAGGCATGGCATAGAGGCAGCTGGGCCCAGATTTGAATATGACTCTGGTCTTGTTAAGACTGGGCAAGTCACTTCCTGAGCTCCTGCCTCAGTTTACTCATGTGTAATGTGGGGCAGAATGTCACAACACAGGAAGTAACAGCTGCCTCCACTGTAGTTAGGTGGCACAAATGGGAGACCAGGCCTCTTCTGCTTGTGACCAAGTGCCAGTGCGGTCGGTCACAGGAGGCTGGCTCAGTAAGTCAGGACAGGCTGCTCAGTACCTTCGCTGCTGTACAACTTAATGGCCGACTTCACACAAGTGCGTCCCTTCAAAACTGGCGCAGTGGCCTCTAAGTTAAGTCACGGACGTGCCCAGGGGGCCCAGCTGGGAGGGGTGGGCTACAAAGAACTCAAAGTCCCGTATTTCACAATCACTTCCAACCCCTAGTATCAATGGGAAGAGTGTTGGTCTGCTGGTACAAACGCTACAGAAGATGAGGCCTTGACCTAGCTAGCTGCCTGGTTTAAAAAGTAGCCATTTACCTATGTTTATCAGAGCTTGCTGTGCACCAAATGTGTCATTCTGAACCTTTACTGCCACAGTATCTCATCCTCACTGCCCAGCCAAAACAGTGTTCACTACAGCTTTCCCCACTGCAGATCCCAAGAGTCCGAGACACACATCGACTGGGTAAGTTGGCTAACATCTCAGAGCCACCTACCCACCTCCTCCTCCAGGCCACAAGTTCCCTGGGTTATGCCCCAGGCCCGCGCAGGCTCCTCCAGGGCGGCAGGAAGCAACCGAACACCCGGAGGGGCGGCAGGCCAACCAGCGACCTGCTCTCTGGGATCCAGGGTGGCAGCCCTCCGTCCGCGGTGCCGGAAACCGGCGGCAGCGCTAGCAGGTGCGGGCTGCCCGGGCGGGCGCGCTCTGGCGGTGCCTGTCGGGGTTCGGGAACCCTCCCGCCCCGGGATCCGTCCGCCCGCAGGTCCCGCCCCGTCCCGCCCGCCCGCGCGCGCGCGCGCAAACAAAGGCAGCGCGGTACCGTTGAGGCGCACGGAGAACTGGCGGCGTTGGCGGTCGTGTTCCACGCGGATGGGGCCGCCCTGCTCCAGCGCGCTCGGCGGGGCCGCATGCGCCATCGCGCGCGCCGAGACTGGGGACCGCGGGCCGCAGCGAACTGACTCTCGGGCGGCGCGGGCCGGGGAAGGGGGCGGGGCCGGAAATCAGCTGTGAGTCACGTGCGCCGCGCGCACGGTCTGTTTGGATACATTCCTGGCGTGTCTTAAAGGGGCCGCGCGGCGCGTTTCTCTCGCGGCACCAACGATAATGTGCTGGCCCTTCAAGGGTGCCGATTGTCCTCGCGTTTACCCCAGATGCATCTCTAGGACCCACACGGACCCATCTGAAAAACACGTAACGAACCTATGGGGCAACTCTGATCCTTCCCAAGACAGCCATTAGGCACTGGCTTCACTGGCAAGGCTGAGGCACAGATATCCCAGACCCTGTTTTACTGGGGCTGGGCATGGAAAGGCATAACTAATTTCAGCTGGAAACCCGCGGGGACTGGCGCTACGCAGCCCATCTCCCCGGGGCAGTTGCACGCAGTTGAAGCTGCTATTGAGAGATTACCCTCAGGCGTGTTTGGGACTGGGTGAAAAGCCATCTCTCCCAAAGAAAGGCAGAAATTGGAGGTCCCTGAGGAGCTAGCTACCCAGGAACCAGTGTCTTCCTAGAAGCCATGGTATTTGGAACGACTCCTCAGCAAATAGTATTTGGAAAGCCTGCCATGGATGTTCACAGAATCACATTCTGTTAATTAAGGTGAAAATCTGATGTCCACATCTATGAGACCACCACACAGATGGTGTACCTTAGTGGTAGAGTGCTTGAAGGTTGTGAGTTCAAAGCGGTACTGAGTGTGTGTGGGCAGTGGTGGGGGGGACAAGGAAGCACTTAGTAGCCAAATGGAGATCTTTGTGGGTCCTCTGCCAATTGATGCCTTCCTTTTGATGTATGCTCCCTGACTTTTCGCACTATTGACTAAACAGCTTCTCCCAAGAACATCCTACAAAATGGAACTACACAATATTGACCTTTCAGTATCTAGTTTCTTTCTTTTTTGTTTTTATTTTGGTTTTTTCGAGACAGAGTTTCTCTGTGTAGCTTTGGAGACTATTCTGGACCTCGCTCTGTATGCGCCGCCACCCCCTAGTTTAGTATTTAGTGTCTTTCTTGGCATCCACCTGTGATCAGCCACGTTGTTGCTGCTATCATGTTCATCACTGTATCAGGCGTTCCACGGTGAGTATGTACCAGTTTATCCATCACATGTTAATGGGTTGCTGTGTTGTTTTGGTTTGGAGCTGCTATGAGTAACATGTTGTGGATGTCCTCTGGCCAGCATTCCCCTGGGATAGTTCCCAGGAATGTATTACTGGATTTTATGGCCGGTATGTGCATAGTCTTGTGAAAAACTTCAAGACCCTCTTCTAAATGTACAACTTTACATTGCTACTGATAATTTTGGAAGTTGCAGTGGACATTTTGTCATTAGTGATAGTAATTGGCTCTTGAACCTCTCCCCAGGCTTCCAGGCCATTTGCATGTCTATTTAATGAAAAAATTTGTCTCATTTTGTGCCCACTAAATTTTCATTTTGATTTCTTCCCATTTTTATTATTTGGGTAGAGGTCAGATATACTATTGAGAGTGTCTTTTCTGAGCAAATAATTTCCTTTTCTTAACAAATGTGTGTTGTATCACAGCATTTGTAAACAAAAGAGGGCTGACTTGGGTCAGTATGTGCAAAGTGACAGAAAGGAATCCTGTGATCGGAGAGGGCTGTGAGCTTGGCTGAGTCAGGGCGTGAAGGAGGAAGATAAGACAAGACCTGTGAGTCTCAGGTGACTTCACTCCCCAAGAATGTAAGTGGACATGGCCAGAGGATGCACCTGGACAGTGTCTGGACAGGCCACTCATCTGCACACCACTGTGCCTTTGCGTGACTGCCCGAGCACCACTTCCTAGAGAAGCCTCCTCTGCATTCATGGCTACTGACAGGGTGTCTGACTTGCCAGTCTGGCCCTGGGGAAGAGTCTGGCCTGATAAGGGATTAGCACATGACAAGCTCTCTTCTCTTAGACTCTTTCTTCCCTACCTAAGTCTCTTTACATGCTGAAGTCTGTAAGCCCTGCAGAAATCCCTTTTAGAAGCTAGGCATAGTGTTGGCCAGTACTCTTAGCATCTGGGAGGTGGAGGTAGGAATTCAAGGCAATTCTCAGCTACATCCTCAGCGTGAGCCCACCCAAACCAAAGAAGTAAAGTCCTTTCTGGAAAATACAAGAATAACATGAGCAATGAATGTTTGCTAGAGTCACTGAATGACTCAGTGCTGGAAGCTTCCCATGGCCGTGCCTGCTTGGGTTTCATGGGGACCAGAGGAGGGGTGTGGATCTGATTTATTTGGGTGCTCTTTAATCTGCCAAGTATGTACTGAACATCTCCTGTGGAGCAGGCACTGTTGTGAGGACACAAATGAGCAAAGCAGATGAAGCCCCCATTCCTGCGGCATAGCTCTGCAGGAGTGCACTGAAATCAAAGAAGGAAGGAGTGGGCTGATGGAGCAAATGCTCCCCAGTCAGCTGGTTCTGGGTCAGTGTGCTCCTGGAGGCAGTCTGGCTTCAGCTGAGATGGAGGCTTTTAAAGAAAGACTTGAAGGAAGTAATGTAATGAGTTGGGTGGTAGAGGGGGAGGGGAGAGCAGGCCAGGCAGCAAGACCAGCTAAAGCAAAGGCGCTGGGTTAAAATAAAGAGCACTGGTGGGGCTGGGTGATAGTAGTGCACACCATTAATCCCAGCACTTAGGGGGCAGAGGCAGGTGGATCTCTGTGAGTTCCGAGACCAGCCTGGTTTACAGAGTGAGTTCCAGGACAGCCAAGGCTACACAGAGAAACCTTGTCTTGAAAGACAAAAACAAAACAAAAATACAGCACTGGTGCAAAGCTGCAGACTGCTTGCCATGGGGTCAGTACAGCAAGGGCCTCTGACATGGAGCTGGGAAAGAGGGGGGGGGGGGCTTGGGCATGATTTTATTTGTTGTTTGGATTTTTTTCCAAACACATTTGCAGATAGAATAGTAAAATACAGTCCTACGTATCTGCCCAACTGCTGTTTGTCTTCCTTTAACAAAATTTAAAAGAGTGTTTACATTTAGTAAGAACCCCTTCTTCTTTGAGTAGGCATTCTACAAGCCACTGAGCCGTCACTACCACTCAGTCCAAAACGATATCCAGCCCGGACACTTTGTTGACGCCCCCCCCCCCCCCCCCCCCCCGCCAGTGTTCGGTCCCTGTCCTTTTACCTTTGCTAGAATATCACACACCAGGAACCTCGCAGCTTGTGACCTCTGGCTTGTCCCCGTCATTCTCATGCCCTGCAATTGACTGGTACACTGAGCCACTCAGCACCCTATCCCTCCATGGCTGCATAAGATCTGAGAGATGGTGTTAAGGACCCCTCTGCCAACTGCATGAGGGTGGCCCAGAAGTGAAACAGGGATTAGGGACTCTACACTGATCCCAAGGACAGTGACAATCTAGCTGTTGTCCACAGTCCCAAGCGCTGCCATCCGGTGACAGGAAGCAAAGTTCCAGCCCCCACCTGTTCTGTCGCCAAGACTAGGAGGTCTCCATGAGCTCCCTGAACATTATGGACACTTTGTCTCTTTGCTGTGCTACTGTGGCTGGCTGGGGAAGAAATGAAGATATCCTGTGTCTCTCCATTTGACATCAGACTGTTCAATGGATCCCAAGGAATTTCCCCAGGAATCTCCTGCTGGGAGAAGGAAAGACACTAGCCACAAGGGAACCTGTCACACAGGTAACAAGTTGTCAGAGCATCTTACAGGATGAGACAGAGGTCCTGACAGTGATAGGTCAATGGTGAGCAGGACCACACCTTGACTGGTACTGCTCGGATGTACTCATTCTTGGCCTTCAATTTAAACTTTGGTCTCAGTTCAGGATTCCAAAGACTTGGGGGTTTGCTGGAACTCTGTCTCTTTTCCCAATGTGACCACATTAGAGTTTTGTTTGTTTTTCAAGACAGGGTTTCTCTGTGTAACTGCCCTGGATGTCCTGGAACTCTCTCTGTAGACCAGGCTGGCCTCAAACTCACAGAGATCTGTCTGCCTCTGCCTCCTGAGTGCTGGGATTAAAGGTGTGCACCACCACCGGCAGGCCGTGACCATATTGAATAAATATTTTTGTTCTTCTCTGATTTCTACTTTTAATTTGGCTTCTCTGGTTGAGTTATTGAGGATGAGTGGGCCAGACCTGCCTAGGAGCACAGGTTGTGACCCCCAAATTTGATAACAGTAAACAGAGGACACAACCCCAGGGAGATAGACAGACCTGACCTTGGAATCCGAACAAGCTGGAGTCTCCTCCCTCCCCTTGGCTTGCACAAGCTACTTGGCTTGATGTGGGTATCTTCACCCACTCCTAGAAGGGAGCTGACATTCCACCAGGAGAGGTGCCCACTGGAGATCAGTATCAGATTTGGATGGACTCCTGGGTCTGTTTGTATCTAAGGTCTCCAGTTCTATAAACCGGGGCTTCAGTTTTCCTTCATTTGTGAAATGGAGCTAAGGAACATAAACTTGTCTGGTGTCCAGGCATCCTGATGTTGGAGACCAAGGCCTGACCAAGGGCTCAGGCCAGTCACAGGCTATATCTCTGGGTTTCATACCCCTTCACCAGGCTCCTGCAGACCTGGCTTTCTGTGTTCTCCAGTTCTTGCCCTGGAGCTCCCAACCCATCTCCCCCTCTTAGAGCTCTCACCTTTTCTGGGCCTGAGTGACGTGGGCATGGGTGGGATGGCAGAGGCCTGTCTGTTCAGCAGCTCAGTGTTTTTCCAGTGAGCCCTTCCCCCACAACCTCTCAATTCTAAAACTATTTTTATTTTCCAATTAGAAGCATGGGGGATGCTCATTTTAACAGCTCAGAAAAAAAGTAGAAAAATATTAAGAAGATAAAAGTCCCTCTTAAATCTACTGGCAAGCCCATGTGGCCACGTGTCTACTTAGAAAGCAGCCTAACCTTGTCACCCATTGTTTCACTCATCCACCCACCCACTTGTGTTTTCTGAGCTGCAACTGTGTGTTCTGGACTAGGCATGCAGTCATCTGAACTGCAACTGTGTGTTCTAAACTAGGGATGCAGCCATCTGAGCTGCAACTGTGTGTTCTAGACTAGGGATGCAGCCATCTGAGCTGCAGCTGTGTGTTCTAGACTAGGGATGCAGCCATCTGAGCTGCAGCTGTGTGTTCTAGACTAGGGATGCAGCCATCTGAGCTGCAGCTGTGTGTTCTAGACTAGGGATGCAGTCATCTGAGCTGCAACTGTGTGTTCTGGACTAGGGATGCAGTCATCTGAGCTGCAGCTGTGTGTTCTGGACTAGGCATGCAGTCATCTGAACTGCAACTGTGTGTTCTAGACTAGGGATGCAGTCATCTGAGCTGCAGCTGTGTGTTCTGGACTAGGCATGCAGCCATCTGAGCTGCAACTGTATGTTCTGGACTAGGCATGCAGTAAAAAAATGAGGCAAAGTGCCTGCTCACACAGAGACTTTGTCACAAACATATTTTTTCCAAAAATGAAATCAAGTTGTATTTACTGAGTTTTCTGTTTTTGTTACTCTGACTTGGTTTTTTGAGATAGGGTCTCTATAAAACCCAGGCTGGGGTTGGGGATTTAGCTCAGTAGTAGAGCGCTTGCCTAGCAAGTGCAAGGCCCTGGGTTCGGTCCTTAGCTCTGGAAAACAAACAAACAAACAAATAAACAATCCCCAGGCTGGCCTTAAACTTTCAACCCTGCTTCAGCTCTTGAGTGCTCATATCATAGGCATGAGCTACCATGTCCGGATCATTTTTCGAGACAGGGTTTCTCTGAAGCTTTGGAGCCTGTCCTGGACTAGCTCTGTAGACCAGGCTGGCCTTGAACTCACAGAGATCCACCTGCCTCTGCCTCCCAAGTGCTGGGATTACAGGCGTGTTCCACCACTGCCTGGTCCATATTTGTTGTTTTACATCCTGCTTTTTTCCATTTAACAATATACTGTGAACATTTAACATTATATATATTTGTCTATCTATTGATTGATTGGGTTTCTCTATGTAGTCCTGGCTGTCATGGAACTTGCTTTGTAGACCAGGCTAGCCTTGAACTCACAGAGATCTGTTGTAGAATATTATTTTAAAGTGTGTTACTTTTGTTTACGTTGCATTTGTATAACTCTGTGAAGCTGTGTTACTGTACTTGTCTAAAACACCTGATGGTCTAATAAAGAACTGAATGGCCAATGGCAAGGCAGGAGATAGGAATTGGTGGGGCTGGCAGGCAGAGTGAATATATAGGAGAATTCTGGGAGAAGGAACCAGGGAAGGAGGAGGTCTCCAAGGACCAGCCACCCAGCAACACAGCAAGCCATGGAGTAAGAGTAAGATTTACAGAATTAAGAGAACAGGAAAAGTCCAGAGGCAAAAGGTAGCTGGGCTAAGTTAAGTAAAGCTGGCAAG